>NC_092858.1:170500550-170570636 GCF_032062135.1 Pyxicephalus adspersus
TCTATCTATCTATCTATCTCTCTATCTTTATATCTAGCATTATAACTCTAATTATTACATTTTATTATTTTCAGGTATCAACACAGGATCTGACTTATTGGTATTTGAGGGCACAGAGTTAAAATTAAACCCCACATGTGCTGTCTTTATTACCATGAATCCTGGATATGCAGGACGATCAGAGCTCCCAGACAATCTTAAGGTATGCTTCATTATTAGATTGTTGGAGTGAAGATGTAACTGTATGGTTTTAGGTCATTCTTATTACAATAACTACGTACTGGTACATTTAGTATCCAGGTGTGGATTTCCTTTTTAGGATGAAATGCGGTGCATTTATTTAAAAAAGATGTGTTGTTTGTGGGTGGTTTATAGCAATCTGATCTGTTGCAACAGGGTGAGTTATATCAATGTGATCTGTTACAACAGGAATTAATTGAAAAGTTAAAACAACATCTTTTTAGCCTAGGTGGAACTTTACTTTTTTTTAAAAATGTACCAAACGATACCTTTTCAGTGTTCAACTCAGAATTTTTTTAAAGTCGAGTGGGAAGAAATTGTAGGTGGGTGGCACCCCTTGTATTGTGATCAAACTCTTCAGCTGGGTGGTTACTTAAAACTTTCGGGTGATGCACCCAGCTAAAATGGGCTGGGGAGAACACTGCTCTTGATTGTCTTTATTTTACTAGCATACTGCGGTTGATAACATACAGCTTACTTACATCACATTAAGCAAAATCATTCACTGTTGTATATAAGAGAAACAGCTACCTGAGAAATTTTCCTAACTACTACCAAGTACTGCTGTGCTGATCCTTTGATGCAGTCAGTGTTTTAGTTTGTTGATGTTTACATCATTACTTTAGTAAAATATGGACTGATTGGAAAAAAGCGGAGAACCAGAAAATTGACACTTCCAATGGAGTCAAATAAGACTTTAGCTTTGTTCGTTTTTGAGAGATTTTTCTATCTTCTTTGCAGCAAAACACATTTTAGAAGTTACATTAAAGATGAACTTTAATGCGTCAGCTTTTAGATAGCACTTTTGCAATGGTTATAATTTTGTACTACAAGTTCACTGATTGATTTACCTATTGCCCGGTGTTGCTTGTTTAGATCACTTTTCAAATTTTTTATTGCATGAATTTTTCATATATTAGAATATTTCTAACATAAGATTATATAATTAATGACAAATCCTCTTACATTGCTGATTGTCATGAAACTTTTTTTGCTTTAAAACAGGCTCTGTTTAGAACAGTGGCCATGATGGTTCCTGATTATGCCATGATAGCAGAGATAGTTCTATACTCCTGCGGCTTTGTCACAGCAAGGCCCTTATCGGTGAAAATTGTGGCAACGTATCGGCTGTGCTCTGAGCAGTTGTCATCTCAGCATCACTACGACTATGGTATGAGAGCTGTGAAATCAGTGCTGACTGCGGCAGGAAATTTGAAGGTACAAACAAACATGTTTAAAGGAAAATCTATTCCTGTTGGATGGTAAACTGTTTTACTGTATTGTTTTTTAAAGTATATATTGGCCCAATAAACTTTTATTTCACAACTTTACTTGTGGTTTTTAGTCCACATTTTTGGATGCTGTAATAATGTACTAAACTTTTTTTTATACCTGCTGAGACATCCCAAACTCCTCAATATGCAAACAAATGATGGCAAACCCAACAACAGCAATCATTAGTTGTAAGGTAAAGAACACACTACAGTGTTCAAGAAGAGCAAGAAAAATTTATATTTATATTTAATATATTTAACATTTTTATAAATTTATATTTATTCTGGCATCTTCAGCATATCCAACATGTCTTCTCCTTATGGTACTTCTAATCATATTGTTACTTTATACACAAGTAGATTATAGGAGAAGGGGTACCATAAGACTGTCAAGACTAGTTTTTCCCAAAACCCTAAATTATGAATATGCAAGAAAGAGAAAAAAGACAGGGAAAAGTTTTTTTTTACCATACAACAATAAACATTTAATGATCAAATTGAGGTTGGACACCATGTAAGGTGACTTCTAGCTCAACAGAGATCAACTGCACTATAGTGACAGGTTAATAGTTCAAACACAGCCTGGTGATGTTCTTTAAGGGAGCGTTAGAGATGTATTGATTTTAACAGAACATCTCTAACATTCTCTGGCTTTTTTCTCTTTGTTACTTTATACACAACACCAACAAGCAGTTGAAGGTGAAAAGCACAACTTGTTAATGCTGGAGGGGAAGCAAACAATGCAAGGGCCCCATTATTTTTATGTTCAGAGTAGGAATATCTAAAATGCTATTTTGTTAAATTTGGCTGTTAGAGCTATGCATTCTCAAAAAAATTTTTTCCTGAAATCGCAGTGGAAATTTGACATTGTGTCGGGAGAAATATAAACAGTGCTAGACTAGGCTGAGCAACCATAAGAAATATATACGCCAATTTCCTCCATGCTCCTGCCTTTCCCTTTCCAGTAGCAGACCATACAAACTCAGTATATACAGGAATAGGTTAATGTATAACATAATATTGAGAGTGTGGTGTACAAAGTTGATTTTAGTAAGTCAAAACTGTCAAAGGAATGAGGTTGTCTGCCAATGGTGCAGAAAGGAAAGTTTGGAAAAAAGAAATAGAGACTCCTTTTCCTGTACACTGTACATTGATAAAAAAAACATGGTGTCACATATAAACATCATAGGTATATATTTTTTATATAAAGTATAGGTATTTCATAGGTATAACGTTTTTTTTTTGTATCTATAATTATTCATTTAACTTGAAAAATCTATACTTTTTACTATTAATTATTCTTTAGTATAGAAAAATTGTTGTATATTAAATCCCAAATTTATGTATCATGTATCATTTGAAATATTAACATATTATTTGAAACATGTATCATATAACTATGATTCATTTTCTTTACACAGCTTAAATACCCTTCTGAAAATGAAGAGATTTTGCTGTTGAGATCAATTATTGATGTAAACCTTCCAAAATTCCTGTCCCATGATCTCCCTCTTTTTGAGGTAAGACATTACATGCTGATTGTCAACATAACATATCTGACATATAACTTTGTGTTTTGATTAATATCATGTGTTTTGTGTTTTGGTTATGCAGTTGACCCTCGTTTATCATGGGGGTTAAGTTCCAAAACCACCCATGATAAACAAAGATCTGCGATACATCATCTGGATGATACATAGATCTGGATATCTAACTTTCCTCAACTGCACGAATAGCCAGCAGTGAATCACAATTGGTTGTGATTGGCTGCTGTCTATTTGTGCAGTCAATTGTAATGCCTCATTCAATAAATCCAAAGAATGGGGCAGGAGAGGACTTGTTCCTCCTTTAACGCCCAACATCCCTACACTGAGCTTTCTAATACGACATCACAGAGTTTGCAGAAAACCCGGTAGACCGGAACACGATTTTCGAACCGCAGTAGAGAGGGGGACTACTGTATGTATAAACCCATCTGTCTTTAAAGCACACTGCTTCCTTCTTTTTAGCATATGACTAAACACCTAGCTCAGTGATCTTCCTGGACCTTTTTAGCTGGGCGCCTGGCGCTTTTCAGTAACCACCCAGAAGCCTTTGGGTGGTTACTGAAAAGTTGGGTCACAATACAGGGGCTGCAAGCTTCTTCCCATCCAGCTTAAAAAAAAATTGGGGTGAAAATAGTGCAACCTTACCTTCAGTCTTGCACAGTTGTATGTGGATCCTCTCCTGGACTGATTTGCTTACTCTGAGTTCACTGTCAGTGTCTCAGCAAAATCCATTCCTGCTTTAAATTATAAACAATATTCGATGGTATAGGTAGCATGCTCAAATAAGCAACTGTTCTCAAATACAGCGGTCGCCAACCGGGGGTCCATGTCCCCATACAGATTGCAGGCTCAGGGTGCTGGGTGGGTTGTGTCTCTGGATGGGTTCTGGCATCATGATGTCACTATGGTGGAAGTTTCTTCCCCTTTCAGTGACACATGGCTCCCCCCGCATGCACGTTCCAGAGTCTGTAAATTTAGTGGTCTGTGAGCTCCAAAAGGTTGGCGACCACTGCTCTAATTACATCTTTTATTCTTTTTTTTCTTTAGGGTATAACATCTGACCTTTTTCCAGGGGTTAAACTGCCTAAGGCCGACTATCAGGTTTTCATGGACGCTATAAAGGAAAATTGTGAACGCATGAATTTACAAATGACTAGCTTTTTTGCAGAGAAGATTTTGCAGATTTATGAAATGATGATTGTGCGCCATGGATTTATGATTGTTGGGGAACCCTTTGGAGGGAAGACCTCTGCTTATCGAGTTCTGGCAGCTGCACTGAATGACATATGTGAAAAGGTAAGCATGGCAAAAAAACATTTAGAATGGTCCTGATGAATAATAATGTTTAAAAAAAACCCTTAACACAGCATAGAAACCGAATTATATATTAGCATGTCTAGATATGTAAAAAATAGTATTACCATGAGTACCTATTTCAAGTGGCCAAGGGAGGTTAGTCTATGCTAGTGTTTTTCAACCTTTTTAAAGTGCTTTATATCAATCAGTTATGATGGACTAATGTAAGTAGTTGTATTACATATAATTATATAGCTTTTTTTGTATAGGGAATTGGAAAGCACCATGTAGGTATTAGGGGTGTGCCAAGAGAGATTTAACATTGCAATGGAATCAGACATCTGCAAAAAAAAAAAAATTAGGAAAGGTAGAAAGAAAAAACAGTCTTTGTCACAGCACGGAAATTATAGTGATAACCTTCTTTGAGTTAGGAGAATAAACATTTTCAGCATTTAGCATTTTCTTTCACTTTTATTTATGGTTGCATATTTTAACTTTCATTTGAAAACTTGATTTCTTTTAGGGCCTCTTGGATGAAAATAAGGTTCAAATTACAGTGGTAAATCCAAAGTCAATAACCATGGGTCAACTTTATGGGCAATTTGACCCTGTGTCTCATGAATGGTCAGATGGAATACTGGCGGTCAGCTTCAGAGCATTTGCCTCTTCAACAGTAAGTAATGAGCGTTTTAGTTATGTATTTGTAATATAGGTGAATGCAGGGGTAAGTACTATTGACATAGATATAATAAAATTCTCCAAGGCTGGAAAGGATTCACTTTCAATAGTGAAGCTGGGTGAACCAGCAAGCCTGTAATGGATCTGGTCCAGGATTCAAAACATTTGCTAGCAAATAGAAAATTTCTTTAAAGAAATCCATTCCAGGTTTGCTGGAACTATTGAAAAGTGTATCCTCTCCAGCCTTGGAGAGCCTTTATAAATCAGGCTCATTTTGTCTAGTGGTAGACAGTTTAGAAGAAAAACATACTGATTTCCACTCCTCACTGCGCATGCAATTTTTTTTCCATTATTGAAAGGGCTCATTCTGTGCATGCCCCAAATTTGTTTTTAAAAACGGTATTGCATTAAAAAAATATTACATTTTTACCCTTTTGTCTACCCTTTAATGTAAAGTAAAAAATTTTGAATTTAGGTCTGCTTTTTTTTTCATCTTTTGTATCTGTAGATGATTCATAAATCTTATATATTAGGCTTTAAACATGCGCAGTGAATCTGACATTCAGCAAACATTTTCATTATTTTATTGACAAAGATTCATTCACCAGTAGGGAATGTTTGATGAAAGTCATATTCATGGCTGTCTAACTGGATCCCTTAGTCTACCAGCATCTATACATACATATAAACTTTAGGCTCCATTTATAAAACAGGAAATTTGACATTTCTTCAAACACTCCTTGGTGGGAATCAATTATTGCCATTTAAACACATATCCATGAAAGATATCCACACGGGAATATTTGATTCCCTGTTTTATAAAGGGAGCCCTTTGAATATCAGACAGAATATTCATAATACATAATACAAGTTTTTGATATTTGCTCATTCAATGATTTTTTTTTATATTGCAGACTCCAGATAGGAAATGGCTGATTTTTGATGGACCAGTAGATGCTGTATGGATTGAAAACATGAATACAGTTCTAGATGACAATAAAAAATTATGTTTAATGAGCGGAGAAATTATTCAGATGTCTCCTCAAATGAGTCTAATTTTTGAGCCCATGGATTTAGAAGTGGCTTCCCCTGCTACAGTAAATATATTTTTTTCTTAAATGTTTTATTTTGTTTTTTTGCTATCTAAAAAAAATCTATGTTGTTTCAGAAAAAATAGTTCAATTAGATTGTTATTTTATTTTATTTATTTTTTTTTTGCTTTAATTAACTAATTCATTTTTCATCATCATCACATTTATCATATCTATTTTTTTTTGTTTTATACTTTTTTAACTATTCTCAAGCAGGGTAATGGCTGTCAGCCCACAAAAGCCTGTTCTATGTTTTAATGTTATCTAATAATGTTATCTTTTGTTTTTTAGGTATCCAGATGTGGTATGATTTATATGGAGCCCACAATGCTCGGTTGGAGGCCACTGATGGTTTCCTGGATCAATCTTCTCCCTGCAGGGCTCAGCAAAATGCATAAAACTTTTATTGAAGGATTATTTGATAGAATGGTTCCCCCGTGTCTACAGATGATTCGAAAGTGTGCCAAGGTACTTGTTTCTTCTAGATACAGCATAGATATTATTCATTGGGGAAGTGGAATTATAAATTACTCCAGTATAGCCAAACCCAGATGGGGACTGGTAACAAACAATTTACCTTTAGTTAGTTACCTGCTGTTGGTGACAAAATCACTGCTGCAAGCCACAGCATTGGATCACCCCCATCAGGTGAAATAAGTAGATGATACTTCATACACTTCCACATTTTTTATGGTGTAAATAAATGAATAAAATATAAATGTCTAGATAGATAGTTTTCTTTGATTGCCTATTGTTACTTTTAAGAAAAAAGTTTTATACGATGGGGTGCTGAGAAGTTCCTGGCTTTGCCCAGAGAGAAGAGAGCCAGAGTTTTGTAATAACACATTTATTCAACATATTCCCCCCTGAGACTGATGCACTTGGTACAGCGTAGTTGCAGCTTTTCTAGACCAATCAAATAAAAGTCCTTTAGTTGAGCTGCAAACCAGCTCTCAGCAGCATCTTTGACGTCAGAAATGTCCTCAAAATGTTGCCCTTTCAGGTGTTTCCTCAAATTTGGGAACAGATAAGAGTCCGAAGGGGCCAGGTCAGATGAGTAGGGGGGATGGTGGACCAATTGGAAACCCAGGGTGTTCAATTTGGGAGCCAAAACATTGGACGTGTGCGTAGGTGCATTGTCCTGCAAAAAAGGATTCCTTTGGTCAACTTTCCACTGCATTTCGTCTTAATTGCCTCCTTAAGCTGGTTCAGGAGGTTAGCATAATACTGTCCAGTGATACTAGAGCCCTGAGGTACGTAGTCCACCAACAGAATATTGTCTTTATCCCAGAAAACGGACGCCATGACTTTTTTGGCTGAATCCTGGTTCGGAACTTCTTCGGCCATGGGGACCCGCTGTCTTAACATTCCTTTGACTGTTTCTTGGTTTAAGGATCATAGATGTGGAGCCAGGTTTCATCCTCAGTCACTAACCTAGCCAAAAGTCCTGTGCAGCTTCAAAATGGACCAAAACGGCTTTGGATGCTTCAACTCGTTCTTCTTCTGATCACTGTTCAAACATTTCGGCACCCACTTCGCTGAAAGCTTGCGCATGTCTAGGATAGTAATGATAACAAACCCAACACGTTCCCGTGAGATGTCAAGTATCTGGGCTATCTTTTTTGTGGATATTCGCCGGCCCTCAATAATCAACTCATGGACAGCCCAGTCTTGAAATGAGATATCCGGGTTCTGACAGTGCTGTAGGAAGGACACTTCTCCCCCAGTGTTTGTGACATCTCAGTTTAAATGTACTTTGCTGACTTTCTCTGGAGAAACAAAAACTTCATGACGGCCCGTAACTCCAACGACATGAAAATTGCTTGTGCCTCTGCCATCACAGCTTCTCACTAAAAGAAAAAACAGTTTTAAGAATTGCAAAGACCTGATATTTGCACAGTTACATACTAAGATATTGGGCTGTCATATGCCCCCACACTAATTTTTCTATTTTATCTGGAAGGGGGCAAAGCCAGGAACTTCTTAGCACCCCCTCGTACAGAGGTATTTTCCCGTTTCTTTGAAATCATTAGTGCTACTCACATTTTCGGCCTCACATACCTCAACCCAATTTAAAAAATTCACCTACAGTTAGATACTTACCAGTACACAGTTTGTGCTCTTTTGTGTGTTACTTTTAAACTTCTTGCATGGGTCATAAATTGGCATTCCCTCTTATTTGGGGCAAATTGCCTACTCTATGCAAAAGTTTTAATTGCCTCCATAATGTGTCTGTTTTTAAACTACAGTAAAATAATCGGCCTGTTACAAAGCATAGCAAAGTTATTTGCAAAAAAAGGGTTTTCTGTATTATTTTTCTTGGTAGGCAAAAAAAGAATACATTTTTAAAAAAAAAAATATATATAAACCATATTTTTGGTACAAAAAATGGAAATAAAAAATGAATAGAAAAATAATTGCTTAGAGGTAGGGTTGCAAGTTTATATAGGTTTAATGGTATATCAACAAATGAAAACTGCGGGTTATCATACATTGATATTGGCTTACTACTGGTATTTTGTAATAGGAAGTTGAAGGTCATCACAGCACTGGGTTTACTGTGGCTGGTAACCAATGTAATCAAAGGATGATCAGGGCTCCATTGTCATGTGAACAGTGGTCAGTGTTCCCATTAAATGGTGATTGTAATGAGTGGTTTACAGTTTTATGTTTAAAATACCCCCTACCTGATTAAAACATACCATGTCTTTTACGCATTTGCTTTGTTTCCTAGGAATTATCATCAACCTCTGACACAAATTTAGTCAGATCTCTAATGAATCTCATGGACTGTATGTTAGATGAGTTTGCAGATCCATCTGCAGTTCACAGCATGAATGAGAGAGACATTTGTTCATGGCTAGAGGTAAGTGGCTCCTTAATGACAATTGCAAAAAGTTAACAAATTCATTGGACCTGATTTATTTGAGTTTCCCCAAGGCTGGAGTTTCTCCAAGGCTTCACTAATAAAAGGATACACTTTTATTAGTGAAGCTGGGTGATTCAGCAAACCTGAAAAGGATTCCTTCAAAGTCATTTGCGATTTGCTAGAAAATGTTTTGAATCCTGGACCAGATCCATTCCAGGTTTGCTAGATCACCCAGCTTCACTGATGAAAGTTTATTCTCTCCAGCCTTGGGGAGCTTTAATAAATCAGAGCCATTGCACAAAGAAAATAACAGAACAAAATACCCGAGACATAAATTATTTAAAATATCCAATATCCAAACCAAAGTTGTTTTGGTTGCCAATCAGTTTATAACTTTTCCCAAAATTTCTTGATTCAAGCCAAAGTTATATGCTGGCTACAAGTAGGCAGCTTTTAAAGTTGCTGAGTAGTGGCATGACGGGTAACAGACTCAACTGACTTAGTGAACATATGTTCATTCAGGCACCAGAACAATGTACGTATCATTTGCTGATGGATCAATCCACCATGCCTGGATCAGTCTGCCATATGACAATGACTACATAGCACGATACCTTAAATATGTAGCAGAAGAATTGCTATAACTTTTGGTACTCTCAATAAATCAATATTGCTTCTGTTTGAAGGGCATATTTTTGTTTTCAATGGTCTGGTCTATTGGAGGAACCTGCACAGAAAATGACCGTCTAAAATTTGACAAACTCCTGCGAGAAATCACAGATGGACCCCTCAGTGAGGAGACAAGAACTCGATTTAAAATTCTTCATCCAGTGGATCCTCCTGAGAAACCCTTTACAGTTCCCATTCCCAAGGAGCACACAGTGTACGATTACCGCTTTGTGAAGGAGGTCAGTGGATATGTTAAATCATCGGATTGTTATTTGATTTATCTATGTACAAATGTTTTCTGACCATTTTATAATGATCAAATACCATTGGATTCTACCACAACTAAGAAAAAAATATCCAAGATGAAGTTGTCTTCTATGATACAGTAAATGTTTTTGGTGTCTGGTGTGGCCTTTTTACAAGAGTGTTTTTTTCAGTGCTATGCTTTACAACAGGGCTTTAGGCTGCATACACACATTCAATAATTATCATTGGGAATGATTTTTCATGATTCTTTCCAACGTCAAAAGTCTGAACGAACCCTGTTCATACAGCGCCGTTCTGCTATTTGGAGAGGAGAGGGGGTAAAACGATGTACACACTCCAGATTCTCATCTTATAGCAGCCCTGGGGCGATTATCGGCTGGGAATCATCTGATGTGTGTACATAGCCTTACTAGAACTTGTCTGTGACTCACAGAACAGGTGTTTTCTTGTCTGTGTATGTGAACAGAAGAGCAGTAAAGTGGACTTTTCTCTAAAACTTACACTTTACTTTAAATCTTTGTAGCTATTTTTATGTTCCACCTGTTCGATTATTTTACCTAGAGGAGGATGTTTGACAGGTAAATCACGCAGCCTCATGGGATACCCACATCAAAGTTTCCACATACCTGCGGAATTCAACACATGAAGCAGAAACAGCGCATGATCCCTTGCGGTCATACATGAGGCATCATTAGGGAGCATTCCAAACAAGCAAATTACCCGACACCTGATCATGTGCATAGAGTTGTTCTATAATACAGCAAAAGTATTTGGTGTCTTGTGCAGTCTTTTTCAGATCTCATTCTTGTTATGCTTTAATTTCTAGTTCTGTCATTTGGCATGTAAAATATATACTTGTACAATTTCAGGAAACTGGAAGATGGGAACTGTGGATACAAGATCTGAGCTCAGTGCCACCTATACCACGTGATATGATGTTTAATGAAATAATTGTGCCGACTTTGGATACAATCAGATATAAGGCACTAATGAAGTTGCTAACAACACACCAGAAGCCGTCTGTATTTGTTGGGCCCACAGGTACTGGGAAAAGTACCTACATCATTGTAAGTAGTTATGTTTTATGTCTCTTTTATTCTGAGAATTTTAGGTCATTCAATTTGTGTCAATTGGTGATTTAGAGGCTGAGGGGAGAAGAAAGACAGAATGTGACAAGAGCACAAGCATCCAACACACCTAGTAAAGTGTCCGATGTGAAGGTCTTTCTGGTAGCTTTTCACAAAACTAGTCTTTAAGAATGACTAGTGACTTCTTTTACTGGAGATTTTTTGTGGCGTTTTTTTTTTGCAGTGCTATATACACATCTTCTTCTAAAGAGAACCATATATAGCAAGGTGGCTCAGTGGTTAGCACTCTGGCCTTTGCAGCGCTAGGTCCTAAGTTTGAATCTCGGCCAGGATACTACATCTACATGGAATTTGCTGGTTCTCCCTGTGTTTGCGTTTGCATGTTTCCTCCCACATCCCAAAAACATGCAGTTAGATTAATTGGCCTCCCCCCAAAATTGACCTTAGACTATAATTAAGATTAACATACATAAAGACATTAACATATAACTGAGATAGGGACATTAGATTGTGAGACTTTGTAAAGTGCTGCGTAATATGTCAGCGCTATATAAATACTGATAATTTAGAATTCAAACCCTCCTTAGATTTTCAATTTTGTTGTGTTGCAGCCTGCGACTAAAATTGTTCAAATTTTTCTTTTTTTTTCTCCATTAATTTACACTTAGTACCCCATTATGACAAAGTAAAAAACTGAATTTTAGAAAATGTTGTAAATTTAATAGCAGAAAATGTAATTTATGTTTTGATATTTTCGTCTTCTAGGATTTCTTGCTTAATAAATTGGACAAAGAGACATACAAACCTTTGTTAATAAACTTCTCAGCTCAGACAACAGCAGCTCAGACTCAGAACATCATAATGTCAAAGCTGGATAAGAGAAGGAAAGGCGTCTATGGTCCTCCACTGGGAAAGAAAACGGTAATACTTTGTTTGCCTTAATGTATCCATAATACTCAAGGAATGATTTCTTTGTGTACCACTGTAGCTCTTTCTCTATATATAAATTGGTTTGATAAGTCTACTGAAGTCTGTCTGTGCACGTTCATAGTAAAACAACCCTATTTCCTGCACCCTATCAGTTTAGCTGAAAAGTGCAACTGAACTGAACATTCAGTCTGAATTGCTAGGGAGGGTTATCATTATTGTCAGGGTTCTTATAGTGTCACGTATAACAGGGAGGGGAGGGTAACAGAAGGTCTATATACTACTAGGCCTCAAATGACTAGGGAAAAGGGAATGGTCACCCCTTACAGACACCCTAATCTGGCCATAACTCCTAACCATATGAGCATCCCCTGATGGTAGGAATGCTCATACTCTGGAACCTAGGCCCTACTAGCCCTGTATAACCCTGGCAGTAGTGTCTGGCTTAAGACTGCTGGTCCCTTCCCCTATGAAGGACCCAGTGTCTCCCTGAGGCCTAGTAAACAACTAAATAACACACAACACCAATACACCAAAACACCAAAAGTAAAGCAACTTATATTATAGCAGATTTCAACAGGAACTCTGAATGGCGCAACACTCCAGCTATTCAAAACCCAGCAGTAAATATCAACCGCACAGCATGAAGTGTGAGGCCAGACTAAATGGAGGAGCAGTAATGACCAGCAGCTGCAGCTGATGTAAGGGGAGTGGTCATTACAAACAACAACACAGAAACAAGTAAAACCAAAGAGGCTGTCAGATAATCTCACATGCAGCTTGTCTGACAGATCCTCAAACTTCTGTCACGGAAGGGACCGTGACATATAGGCCACCGTGCTGCCCAACTGATGGAGACAAGTAAGGGGTATACAGGTAGATTTGAGAGTCATCTGCAAACTGATGGTACTGTAAATCAATAGAGGATATGAGATTGCAGAGTGAGGAGGTGTACAGAGAAAAGAGAACCAGTCCAAGGCCTGACCCTTGGGTAACACAAAGGAGAGTTGGAGGATTTACCATTGAAAGAAACTTGAAAGTTCATTACATTAGAATATTATGGCTTGCCTAAGCAACACTTTTAATTTCAGAAGGAAAAAGTATCTCAGAAAAAAATGTCAGATTCAATAGCTATGCAAATTCTGTTTTCAGAAAACAAGATGGCAGCCCCTACAAAAATAAGACAACACATTTTACAGTGCAGCCTAGCAAGGTTAGATGACACCGTGCACTGTGTGTTAATAAAGTATGTAAAACACGGAAGAGATGAACTGCTTTACATTGGAGAACCAGCAATGCTTTGTACTATAACATACTAGTACTATAAACAGTATATTTCCAAAAATATATTTTGGTAAAATCATATCGTGATGGTGTTATATATAAAAATAATGCATTTTTAGCCCTCCAAAAAGAGTTCAATTTCAAGATTAGAATTAAGGAAGAAATCCCTGGTTTGACTAATATGTTTCCCAATTCTCAGGTACGTCTTCCCAAGTGAATACGCAATGCTGACACCGCAAATTATACACAGTACCATGGCAGTCTACAAGGAAGCAATGAAAAACCTTCTGCCCACACCTACAAAGTCCCATTATTTATTCAATCTTCGAGACTTTTCTCGTGTCATTCAAGGAATTTGCTTGTCACGTCCTGAAACAACCGATTCGCCTTTATTAATTAAGAGGCTATGGGTTCATGAGGTAAGTCCAATGAACCTGCAAATTACTTTTTTGTCTTTTAGAAACTTTTACTCAAAAAGGGTAAATAAGTGATAGGCAAGTGTTGAGAGTTGACATTTACTACTGTCTTGTTCTAAGTAAATTAATTGCTAATGTTACTTTTATATTCTCAAAAAATTCAAAATTGGTTGGATTTTTAAGCCATTTGTGTTGGAAGAGCATTGAGCTGGCAGAAGTAGTCCTACTTATTCACCTAAAAGGTCCGCTTTAAATGTTCTTATTGATATAGTATTTTTTCTGTATTTTCTCTAGTGTAGCTGCATGGGTGGTATGCTGGTTGAAATTTGGTATGGAGGGGCACACTGGGACTCTTTGCTGCCAAGATGCTCAACAGGAAAGCTCAATAGCTTCCAGAAATACATACTATGTGCTCTTACAAGCTCTTGGACCTTTTAGAAAGAGATTTCTTTAGAAGACTTTTAGAATGCCTTAAGGTTTATTATTAAAATATTGGACCTGATTTAACTAAGCTCTCCAAGGCAGGAGAGGATACACTTTTATCAGTAAAGCTGGGTGACATAGCAAATCAGGAACGGATCTGGTCGAGGATTGAAAACATTTGCTAACAAATAGCAAATTCCTTTAAGAAATCCATTCCAGGTTTGCTAAATCACCCAGCTTCACTGATGAAAGTGTATCCTCTCCAGTCTTGGAGAGCTTTAATTATTCAGGGTCATTGCTGGTAGGATAATTTAGTAATACGCTGAATGATAATGTTGTAGAAGTGTTAAAAGGAAAAAAAGGCGTAATAGCTGCCTTCTTGTTCTAAGAAAATTTGGTGAAAATGTTATTTGATTATAAAATGTCAAAGCTTTATTAAAAAAAAAATATATATACTACTTTTCTTCCACCAACAAAAGTGTTTTTACATTGTAATTAACATTAGCATCACTATCAGCTCTATTTATACAGCAGGGAACCTGACATTCCCTCAAACATTAACGGGTGGAGAATCTTTCAGGTCCATGTGTTTAGATGGCAGGAGTTATTTCTCCACCATTGTATGTTTGAATGAATGCCAAATTTCCTGTTTTATAAATAAAACCTTATATGCTGTTCAGTTACTACGGTAATAAATGATTATGATGTGGCAAATATTATTCATGTATTTTTTTATCATTTTGTGCTGCATAGAAATAACAGAAAGGAACCAACCATCCTAGCACTGAATTTATTAATGAACATTTCAAGCTGTTGTACATCCGCTAGCCTTGTCTGCAGATTTGTTTAAAAGAATATATTGTTTTTTTCATTTCGTAGGTTCTTCGGGTTTACTACGACCGACTTGTTGATAATGCGGATCGATCTTGGCTTGTGGGATATATTGAAGAAGTTGTGAAAAGCCACATGAGAGAAGATTTTCATCAACTGTTTCAGCATCTAGATTTTAATAAAGATGGCAAGGTTGAGGAGGATGACTTGCGTAGTCTAATGTTCTGTGATTTCCATGACCCTAAGAGGGAAGACACAAATTACAAAGAAATAACTGACGTTGATTAACTTTGTTTAGTGGTGGAAAGCCATCTGGAAGAGTTTAACAACATTAGCAAGAAACCTATGAATTTGGTTTTGTTCCGCTTTGCCATAGAACACATATGTAGAATCTCTCGTATTCTGAAACAGCCTCGTAGCCATGCCTTATTGGTTGGCGTCGGTGGAAGTGGCCGTCAGTCAGTCACCCGATTAGCAGCTCAAATGGCTGACCAGAAACTTTTCCAAGTGGAGATCTCAAAGAGCTATGGTATTACCGAATGGCGGGAGGACTTAAAACTAATTTTGAGACAGTCTGCTGAGGGGGAAATGCAAGGAGTTTTTCTGTTTACAGACTCACAGATAAAGAAAGAATCCTTCTTGGAAGACATTAATAATTTACTTAATGCAGGAGAGGTTCCAAATCTTTTTGCACCTGATGAGAAACAAGAAATTTGTGAAAGAATGCGACAGATAGACCGGCAACGAGATAAACTAAAACAAACTGACGGTAGCCCTCTTGCTCTTTTTAACTTGTTCATTGACCGTTGCCGTGATCAGCTACACATCGTCCTGGCAATGAGTCCAATAGGA
Organism: Pyxicephalus adspersus; assembly: GCF_032062135.1. NCBI lineage: Eukaryota > Metazoa > Chordata > Amphibia > Anura > Pyxicephalidae > Pyxicephalus > Pyxicephalus adspersus. The sequence goes on from NC_092858.1 coordinate 170,516,303, forward strand.
GATGCATTCCGAAACCGACTCAGGAAGTTTCCAGCTCTTGTTAACTGCTGTACAATCGATTGGTTTCAGGTAAAAATCATTAACAAGCCATTCTGTTCACTTTTCCAATGACCTACGCTCCATATCTCCCCTTCTATTGTGTGATACTTCCCCCACCTCCTGGATTGTAAGCTCTTCGGGCACGGTCTTCTCCTCCTCCTGTTTCACTGTCCGTCGTTTGCAACCCCTATTTAATGTAAAGCACTGCATAATATGATGGTGCTAAATAAATCCTGTTTATTATTATTAATAATAATAATAATAATAATAACCTTGGCTTATCCCTTGTAAATGACACTTTAATTTGTTATTTAATGAATATTCTGTTTTCTAGACCTGGCCGGAAGATGCACTTCAAGCTGTAGCAACACGCTTTTTAGAAGATATTGAAATGTCAGAAGAAATTAGGAACGGTTGCATTGACATGTGTAAAATCTTCCACACCTCTACGATTAACCTTTCTGAGAAGTTCCGCATGGAGCTGCAGAGATATAATTATGTTACACCCACATCTTATCTGGAATTAATCTCTACATTTAAAACACTGCTAGAGAAAAAACGATTGTAAGTATTAATTACCAATCCAGGCAGATCATTTAATTATGATGAAGCCTAGAGCCAGAAAAATCACCACTGCAGTGGCAAAGAACATTTGAATATATCAACTGGTGTTTGTTGTAAGGACTTACAGGGAGAGAGCAGAATCCACATTACTTAAAATTAAGTTGTTGATCAAATGATAATCAAAAAGTATGTATTCCCACATTGCTATTATCAAAAAAGTATTCTAATATCTTAGTATCCTAAATACATGTATAGTATCAAGTACAGTACATCGGCAGTGATCCTCATAAAGGTTGTTTTGTATTTTCTTGCTCCAAAAGAATATAAAAATATAAAAAATTGTAAAAAAAATCATGTAGGTTTATATTCTAGTATCGGCCAAGAATCTGACGTTTGTACAGCGGCCGTGGGACATTGTTTATGGATCTGTTCTCATTGAGCCACCAACAACAAAATAACGGTAATGCTAGTAAGGGGGAGAGAGGGCGGCCTCTAGCTCATGCTCCCGCTCCCCTTTCTATAGAGCAGAATGGTGCTGTATGTACAGAGCTTGTTCATGCATCGTTCAGTCTTTTGTTGTTGGAAAGGATCATGAAATCAATCAATTTTTCTGTTTGCCTCATTATAAATGTGTTGATCAGTTGAAACCATCACCACTTTTTATTCTCATCCCCACTTGTATAATTAATGCCACTTGTACTTTTACATGTCCTACTTTAAAAGACAAGGTGAAGAACAATTAGTCCATTCAATGAATGGAGCTTCTAATTACCACCTTTAAAGATGTTACAGTACATCTGTCCTCCACTTTAATTTGCTTGATTGCCATGGTAGAAAAGCTGTTACCATTTGTATTAAAAAAAATCTAGAAAAAAGTTATAACTTGTTAACACTAAGTGTTAAACAGTGCTATAAATATCGTATAAAACTGATCAATTTGCTAAAAGTAGAGAACAAAAAAGTAAAGAAATATTTATTTGAATAGGCTGCAAAGCCTTATCCTTCTGGTAGTCCTTGATGGAGTGGATTGAGCAATTGACATGAGAATACACACATCTTATTTTAATGAGCTGTAATTGCCTGTGGTTCACATAAATAGTCTTTGACATGTCTCTGTATACTTATCATGATCATATCTTTCGTCTGGACTACTGTAAGCTCTTCCTCTCTGGTATTCTACTAACCCGACTCTCTCCTCTACAATCTATTATGAATGCTGCAGCCAGACTCGTCCATCCTTCCCACCGCTCCTCTTCTGCTGCATCTCTTTGTAGTTCTCTTCATTGATGTCCATTTCACCTTAGAATCAAATTCCAGCTCCTGTGCTTTGCCTTCAAATCCCTCCACAGTTCTTGTCCCACTTACCTTCTGCTCCGATAGAAAAATACCCTCCTAGCCGCTCTCTTCTCTCCTCCACTGATCTACTAATGACTTCCTCACTCATAACCTCATCACATGCACGGCTCCAAGACTTTTCTAGAGCTGCCCTGACTTTCTAGAACAGTCCTCGTCTAATTTGGCTTGCTCCTACTTTCTGCTCCTTCGAAAGAGCCCTTAAAACCCATCTTTTTCAAACTTCTCTACCTGACTTCTTCTGTCTCTTATCTCACCACTACTTATCCACCATTCCATATCCCCCCTCCTATCGTGGAATACTTCCCCACCTCCTAGATTGTGAGCTCTTCAGGGCAGGGTCTCCTTCTCCTATTGGGCCCGATTTATTAAAGCTCTCCAGTGCTGGAGAGGATACACTTTCATCAGTGAACCTGGGTGATCCAGCAAACCTGGAATGGATATCTTCAAAGTCATTTGCTTTTTGCTAGCAAATGTTTTAAATCCTGGACCAGATCCATTCCAGGTTTGCTTGTCCAACCAGCTTCACTGATGAAAGTGTATCCTCTCCAGACATGGGAAGCTTTATTAAACCAGGCCCATGTTGTCACTGTCTGTATCTGACTGTCATTTGCAACCCCTATTTAATGTACAGCACTGTGTAATATATTGTCGCTATATAAATCCTCTTTATTAATATTAATAAAAAAATAAAAATTATTATATTTGATTTCTTGCAGAGAAGTAGTGAAAATGAAACAGCGATATGAAGTGGGCTTACAGAAGCTAGAATCTGCAGCATCTCAAGTCGCCACTATGCAAAGTGAGTTAGAAGCTCTCCAACCACAGCTGAAGATTGCCAGCAAAGAGGTGGATGAGATGATGGTGGTCATCGAGAAAGAGTCAATTGAGGTGGCCAAGACAGAGAAAATTGTAAAAGCTGATGAAGCAGTGGCTAACGAACAAGCAATGGCTGCCAAAGCAATCAAGGATGAGTGTGACAATGAGCTTGCCCAAGCTTTGCCCATTCTAGAATCTGCTTTGGCTGCTCTGGACACCCTTACTCCACAGGTTTGTGTCTCCTACCGAGAATATTAATAAGTGGATGTTTTATATTGATCTGCATTTTAAATTGATGGGTATAACTGTTACACTAAAACTAGTTCTGTAGATAAGCAGCTGTTTTCTAATAACATTAATTTGGTTCTAATGGGTAATGACCTGTAATGGATTTAGCCAAGAAAAGATTTATTATTAATTAGTGGTGGTGGTGGAAGGGTTTTCTTTTGTAAAAGTTATCTTTTTTAATGACCCATAGTCATACCTGGTCACTCTGCTTGAGTATAGTTAGAATACAACAGTTGGACTGTATTATTTACTTTGTATTTAATCTGTTTTAACAAATGTCCTTTGCAGGGTCAGGATAAAACCTTTTAATGACACCATATGTGTCAGTGAAGTTTCTCATATATCCAGGTCATGGTATATCTAATAGAAGTTGGTCATATTCAACCCAACTAGTTCTTGTAGTATTAAAGATATTGGCCCCGATTTATTAAAGCTCTCCAAGGTTAGAGAGGATACACTTTCATCAGTAAATCTGGGTGACCCAGCAAACTTGGAATGGATTTCTTCAGTCATTAGTTAGCAAATGTTTTTAAAAGCTGGACCAGATCCACTTCAGGTTTGCTGGATCACCCAGCTTCACTGATCCTTTCCAGCCTCGGTGAGCTTTAATAAATCAGGCCCATTGTATAGCTTGCCCAAGCCACTTTTTTAGATATCGGATAACACAGCAGTGTTTTATTTCCACAGGAATTAATACAGCTTTAGAAAAATTAGGGTTACACTTATTTTAATCCTTTACTTCTGTAGCGCTGTACATGACATCATCATTTTCCCGGGATCTGTTCTTTGGAAAACAAAGCAAGTGAACTCTGAAAAAAGTTTCAATATACCTAGACCGAATATTTTGCTTGCTTTGCATTTCATAGGACTTCACCTGGAAGGGCAGTGATGTCAACCTCATTGTTCTCTCAATCATTTAAACCTAACCAGTTGCAATTAAAATTTTATTTTAATTCAAATCATAATCATAGTGGCAATAATAAAAATGTTCAATAAAATTATAAATATTTTATTGCTCATAATACAGTAATACAGTACATAAAATCATTACAAAAAAAATTTACATGCAGATGTTGAAAAGTTTTTTTCTTGTATCACTCCTAAATTTGTGATTACCTATGGAGGCCCACCACACAAATTGGTTTCTCAACACAATTCACAGAAACTAGTCTGCTTCTTCAGGAGTATAGGAGGTACATATTTTCCACATCCATGGATTGTATTGGCCAAAGTTATCTGGGTGGTACTTATGTCATTCAAAGTAATTTCATGATGATAGTCTGTTCCAGTCTTGATGCCCAGTATTAGGGATGCTGTGTTAATCCATGAAAGTAATAAACAAACGGACACCACCTCAGACAAATACATTTTGGCCACATTGCATGCAGGCCTGGGATTTTTTTGATCAGATTAGCTGGTTGTTGTCAATTCTGCAGAAAAGTGGTGCTCATTCACTTACATTATAAAAGGATTCATATGTCATAATCTTATTCTTTAAATCAATCTAATCAATACCTGGACTACCCTCTTTCTGCATCTCAGAAGGTTTCTAAGTAACTGAGGACTATTTTAGACACAATTCAGAAATAAATTATGCTTAGAAAAATGATGTATTTCGTGTTTTCTCTAGGACATCACAGTGGTGAAGTCGATGAAAAGCCCACCTGCTGGTGTAAAACTTGTCATGGAGGCAATTTGTATCTTGAAAGGGGTTAAACCTGATAAAATCCCAGATCCTTCCGGTTCTGGACGAAAGATTGAAGATTTCTGGGGACCAGCAAAAAGAGTATTGGGAGATATGAAATTTCTTCAGTCACTTCATGAGTATGATAAGGATAACATTCCACCAGCCTACATGAGGATTATACGTAAGCAATATATCACCAATAGCGAATTTGTTCCAGATAAAGTCCGAAATGCATCTACAGCCGCTGAGGGGCTTTGTAAATGGGTGATTGCCATGGATTCATATGATAAGTAAGGATATATACAATATATTGTATGAAAAACATGTCATGTAAATGACTGGGAGAATTAAAAGTGCTAAAGATTGATATAATGAAAACAGCAGGACTGAATTAAATAACTTTCGTCAATTATGTTGTAGATTGTGACTAAATACTGGAACCTGCATTTCTTATCACAGTCTTTAGGCATCTATTCAATCTGTGCTTTGTGGTGGGCTATTCTGTAATTGTGATGTGCTGCATATGTGCATTGGATAACACAGCACCCCAAAGCAGCACAGCTGATATCAATCATATATCAATATGCATTGGGGTAAGAAGCATAAACTTACAAATATGTTTATGACCCTGAACAAACCTAACCTTGTCACAACTTAACTATTTCCAAAACTGATCCTTAATTTTTTTCAATTTTTAAAAAATCTTTATTGATCATTTCCAGCGATATAGAGTAAAAGATGAATGAATGAGAACTGCAAACACAGGGACTATTCCTTTTTATAGAGAGGAAAGGGGGGAGGACTTGACTTGTACAGTACTCATTACCGATCAGTCATTCATGCATCCTGATGGATCTATGAACGATGTCGGGTGACTTGTGTACCAATGTCAGATTAGTGACTGAGAAAAGCACAACCATTCATCTTCAAGGATAATCATCAGACGTATGTACATAGCCTTAAGCCCTGTACAAATGTCAGAAAAATTAATGAGCAGTGTGCAAGGCAAGTCTTCCAGGGAACATCCGATTGCCTCATGGAATCAGGAAGGATTTTTTTTTTCCCTGTTGAAGCAAATTGTACCAGGGCTTTTTTTTGCCTTCCTCTAGATCAACTATGTCCATAGGGTTTTATATCCGGGATATTTTTATTTCCCTAGTGGTTGAACTATGTAACCCATAATGCTGTTCTGTTCTATGGAGGAGGGGAGAGAGGAGGAAGACTAAGTGGCACTCTTCTATGCTACATCCATTGGAAAGTACAACAGTTGTCCCTGCTTGACGAAAGATATCAATGACAGTTATACACATGCTATATTTCTGTTCAAGACAATCACAACAATATTCATGGGAAACAATCATGTAGCACGTGGGGGAACCCATTGAAATAGTTTTTCAGGGAACCCCTACTACAGGTATTAGATCCACAGCTCACAGTACATTAATATGCTGGCCAGTAGGAAGAATTCTTCTTACTCTGATGGCCATTGGAAAGGCTGCCACCCTTACAGATAGCCAAAAAGATCATTGTTGACTTTAGAGTCACAAACCAGTGCTCTAGCAACCTAGGGTGGCTCCATGAAATCCAGAAACACTGATCTAGCATGTGTATGTAGCTTGAATTATTTCCTTTAGTAGAATACTTAGCTTAACTTGTCTCTGGAGTGGCAACTAAGATAACAGCAAAACCAGTGCACTGAAATCAAGTGATTTGCAATTCCCTTCTAGAAATCTAGCTTACTCATACACGGACCTACTGTGTGTTAGAAAAGTCTCTTTGATGTCAAAAACTCATCTTATACATTTATTTATTATGATGCATCTTTATGGTTAGGGATATCTGTGTGAAACACCACTTTCACAGCTTTTCTCCCAAAGGGTCACAGTAAAATTGAAATATTGTGCTATGCTTTATCCATTACCTATTTTTTATTAACTATTGTTATTAATTTAGAGTGGCCAAGGTAGTGGCACCTAAAAAAGTGAAGCTGCACCAAGCAGAAAGTGAACTGAAGGTTGCTATGGAAGGATTGAAGAAGAAACAAGCAGCTTTAAAGGAAGTACAAGATAAATTGGCTAAACTTGAGCAGAAGCTGGAAGAAAACAAGCAAAAGAAGGCAGACCTCGAGAATCAGGTGTATGCAGAAATCCTACAGTTTCTGTTCATTCTAAAATTATATATTGGTTAGATTTTTACCTAAATAATATATGTAAATTCTGATTGGGTAATATTAGTCTTGGTCGAATGTCTCACTAATCGATTCGACAGCTATTTGATTGAATAGGGGGATATTGTTCGGGTGATTGAATGTCGAATTCAAGCACCAGCTGACAGCTCTGCTCCCTTGATTGCTCTTGCAGCCCCTTAGTAGTTGGATGTGTCCTGTGTTCCTGGATAGAGAAACTCCATTCAGAAATAGGGATAGTGCTCCCTGATTAGCTGAGGAAAGCTTTCCTAGTAACCTCTAGTGCCAGGGATCGCACACTGATCTCAATGAATGCGGCCGCGGCTGCATTCATTGACACGATCCCCGGCACTAGAGGTTAATTAACCTTTATTGCCGTGGATCACACACTATTCCCAATAAATGTGGCTGCGGCCACATTCATTGAGAAGATCCCGGGCACTAGAGGCTAAATGAGGACAAGTATCCCCATTCATTCACCTCTAGTGCTCTGTTATGGCCTGGGGAAAGAAAAATCCTGATGACGCTTGAGCTGTTATCAGGGTTTACCTTTCCTCAGCCAATCACAGAGCACTAGAGGTGATAAATGGGGAGACTTGTCCTCATTTAACCTCTAGTGCCTGGGGATCCCACACACTGTGCAGCCGTGGGAATCATCCTGTCATTGTGGGATAACCTGTAAAAATATAAAAGTTAGTTACACAAATCACACACATTCAATAAATTACTTTAACATTAAAACCTTTTTTTTTAACACATTTTTTACACACGAATTTCCAAAGTCGAATCCCATGTTTTTCAGGTCGCGTCTATTTGAATTCGAACAGCCATAGTCGGGTCGAATAAGAAAACAACCCGAATTTGAACACCAACACTAATTATTATACAAGTTTACTTTTGTTCTTGTACCTAGCCTGCTCTAGTTAAAGTTATGATAATTGTCTGAGAACCTCTGGTATTAGACAACTTTTGCAAAGTTTGTCTTTTAACACATTTATCTTTTTCTGACTTCCATTTTAATTAAGCAGTTCTCTTCTTTAGGTTGACCTATGCAGCAAAAAGCTTGATCGAGCAGAACAACTGATCGGGGGTTTAGGTGGTGAAAAAACAAGATGGAGTCAAACCGCCTTAGAGCTTGGAAAACTTTACATTAACCTTACTGGCGATATCCTAATTTCTTCTGGAATTGTTGCTTACCAAGGTGCTTTCACTTCAAGTTACAGACAGGTAATACAAACATGGAAAAGGGTTTTTGAAATAAGGGGACCCAAAATTAGATTTTTTAGGATATTGTTAAACATTCCTTACCTTTTTCTTACAAGATCCATTGTTAGGTTATAATATGTTTTGCTAATGTCAGTTTAGCTTTACGATTTTTTTCAATGTTTTTCTGCAACCTTTCTGTATTGTTCAAGAAAGATTTTAGACAATAAAAAATTGCATCTAATCCTGGGAATTCACTACAGACCTGAACCTCATCTCTAGTTATATTGTATGTATTCATATTGTATGTAGTTTATGCATGCGACTGCACAATAGGTGTTGATATCAGTCTCCAATTAACTGACACTAAAAGCATTTATTAGTGCATGCTGATAGTATTGTGAAATTATTAAACATTATAATAACCAGATTTTGTTCTTCATGTATGCTTCGATCAGGACCTGCAAAGGTAACTAAAGCAACCAGCCAATGATATTGTATGTCTCTGTGCATGCTTACAATTTATAACTAGCTTCTCATGGATAGTACATGAGTAAAGTTCATAAGGGGCTAGTTGTAAAAATCTAAAAAACAGAGATTCTCCACCAGAAAACTGATTGCCACCTATCATTGTATTGATAAAATTGCGCACATGATTCGTTGCTTGCCAATCAGGCTTTTAAAAATGGGGAATAAAAGTATTGTAATGCTGTTGAAGTGGCGATCGGAAGCTTCATTTACTAAGTTACTATTCTTCACTTTCAAAAGTGGTGAATAGCAACAAAAGTGACACAGCTGATATCAACCTAAAAGAACATTCACCTAATTTCATTGAACATTTGCTCGACTTCATGTATCACCAAAAGAATGTTAGATTTTGTTACATTCCACCAGCATCAATGTTCACATTCGATCAGTGCCATTCGCACAACTCCCAGTGACTTATAACTTGGCAATCTATATGTTCTAATAACACAAGTGGTTATCAATAAAGTGCTGACCAGCCACTTTATAGATGTGGAAAATGGGACATGTAAATGCAAAGTGATGATCAGGCTAAAAATAGGGAGTCTTTTTAGGGTTTATAAATGAGGCAAACTGGAAAATGGCCTTATATGTGTGTAAATAAAGCCATTATCCAGTGAACAGCCTGCCTCACTCTTTAAAAATAGGTCTCATTGCATTTGGAAATTCATTTTTATATTTCAGTATAGTGCTATTGCCAGGTAATCAGCTTTGCAGAATAAGGAATTGGAAGCTGTCACTACTGCGTTACCCACCACTACAGAAAATGAGTATTCATATTGCATTAATTAATAATAAATTGATCTTGTAATTGGCATGATTTGAAATGTTGTTGAATGAACTGCTGCATGTCTTTTTTTTAATCATTTGCTTGGAGACCATTGGGCTTATTTACTAAACAAACTGAGAATTAATAGTCACTTCAATTATCTAATTATTTGAAAACCATCTGCACATATTTGGATACGCAAAATAAAAGGGAATTTTATTTTTATGTGCCTGGATAATTGATGTTTTTATTAAAATCTAAAAGTTTCTCAACACCTTAAGGGTTTGTTCACACTGATATTCTCCTAGAAACTGTTACCACTTCAAAAATACCAACAATGCCACAAGCCAGGTGCTGTAAGTAGCACTAGGCCCCATGGAGAATCTACAGAGAGGATTGGAGCATTTGATGGATGCCCGCAAACCACCCATTAAAAGACTTGGTAGGCAAATGTGGCTGAATGAAATTGCCAGTGAGACATTGTCAGGGAGCTAATATGAACACGCTCTAGGTAAATAGACTCAATGCAGCCTGCAGTGCAAGCAGTCTTTTTATGTTATACATCAGTAATGTTTTTTTTTACTCTTTTTATTTTATTTTCCAGATGCAAACAAAAGAATGGGAATCACTCTGCAAAGAAAATAATATCCCCTGTTCAGAGGACTTTTCTCTCACCAGCACTTTAGGGGAACCTGTAAAAATCAGAGCATGGAATATTGCTGGGTTACCCTCGGACAGCTTCTCCATTGATAATGGAATTATCATTTCGTAAGTAATTATGGTCATGTAAAATGTTGTAGAAATTCAAATGCTTCTTTCAGATAATCAGTTAATTTGGGCCAAGTAGGTCTGTTCATAATCCTTTACTTGACAGGTTACAAGAGGCGGCAGTTCTGCCACGCTGATTTTCGATCACCTCATGCAGCGTACAGGAGCAGTTTGACCCTCCCGCCACCTCCATTGACTTAAATTACAACTGCTTAAAAAACAATCTTCAAACATTTGCAAAGGGTTTTTGAAGATGTTTTAAAGCCCTACAAAATACTTCGAATCAGACCGTTTATTAGTCATGGGTTCTTTTTAACTAGGAAATGGGACAGTATGTGTGCCCTCCCCATCCCCATCTATAAAAGGCCCTCTGAAATTTGGCTTGCTAAAGAAGTATGGTTTAAAAACGCATGCAGCCTCCTATTTTTTTTAACAAAAAACAGCCCCAAGAGGTGGTAAGGGCCGTGGTTAGGGGAAAGAGCGTAATCCCCACAATGTGACTTCTATATTGCGGTGGTCAGCGAGTGGGAAATCTTTTGGAATGCGGAAGTCCATTTTTTATTATTATTTTGAGAATATTTGTCATGTACTATAGATTCTGTTTGCAATATTGGGGATTATGGTCTCTACAATGTTATAAGCAGTTAAGGCGGGTTCAAACCATAGATTTACAACTTTGTATTTCTGTGTGGCTCCACTTGGCTGGCACTTGGCTGCACTGCAGCATTAGTATATGTGGCAGCTGGCGTCAGGACTGGTGCTACTATTGCTCACTGTCACCCCTACTGCTCACTGTCACCCCTATTCGTTCCCTATGGGGCTGCTGAAGGAGGACGCTACATGTACACTTCACAAAGAGACAACAGTTCCCTTCATTTAAAATAATAATTCTTCCTTCAATGTGATAATAATTTTTATTAAAAAAAGTCACGCTAGAGAGTGACTATTTAATTTATTGTATGATCTACAAATTAACCAATAAATTAAAATTAGTATTTTTATGAATGCAATACAGGAACGCCAGGCGATGGCCCTTGATGATTGATCCACAGGGTCAAGCAAATAAATGGGTGAAGAATATGGAAAAAGCCAACAGTTTACATATCATCAAGCTTAGTGACCCTGACTTTGTCAGAACACTGGAAAACTGCATTCAGTTCGGTACTCCAGGTGAGTATAGTTATATACTAGGCCATCAGTTTGTTATGTTTGTAAAAACTATAGTTTCTATAAAAGTGAGTTTTTTTTTCCTTTTTCACTGTTTAGTGAACACAATTAAGCCATGATTGTTATGTTAAAGGAAGATAGTGTAATCTGCATGTTTTAACTGGAATTGATGCACAATTTCTTTAATTTGTTTACCTTTTTCTGCTGTGTGGATCATTTATGATAACAAATGGTTTGTGAATAAACAGAGATAAGCTCAGGACTTACAAAGAGTAATTCTGTATTTAGAGTTAGAAAGTCCTGAGCCAAAGTCTATTTAGATCAGCAGTTGCCAACTGATGCTCCGTGAGAAAATGTTGGTGTTCTGCAGAAAAATTACCCTTACCGTTACCATTACACATGCACATGCAATTACCCTTCCCTGGCACACGCACCAACATTATGCTTTCCCACTCATTCATTCACATTTCATTTCCCTCAATTTTTTCTTCTCATTCATTAATATTTTTGCATCCCTCTATCCCTTCCATTCATTCTTCAATTCCACACCCTTTTCATCAATACTTTGTCCATCATACTACCACTTCTATATTTAATCATCATACATCCAACACTTCTTCTCCCTATCCCTACTGATCTTATCCCCAAGCACATTTATTCATTAAGAACCCCCCCCTTTTCCCCTTGCAGTTATTCAGGGGTCAGGAGCACTGCCACTGGCTGGTGTGCCTCCCAGTGGGGTCCTTTTCCTGACCCTCTTAATCATGTCCTCTGGTAGTCCTGTATGACTGTCCCCCTAGGATGTTTAGCAAGCAGGTCTGAGCCTGCGATGGGAGAGTGGGTGAGTTTTGGCATCATCATGTCACTCTGGGGGAGGAGACACTCCCCGCACATGTGCGGACCTGGCGCATGTGCACTCACTTCCACTATATGCCTTTTTTTTTTAAATTCATATTATTGGCCGCGGGATTTATTATTATGGATTTAGTGGTCCGTGAGTTCTGAAAGCCACTGGTTTAGATCACTGATGTTTCAAGAGAACCTAATGATACCAGAGGATCAAGTGACAGTACTTAAGTAAAAAAAAAAAAGTTTAAAAAAATAGAAAATAAAAAATAATGCATCACCCCAAAACACATGTGCACCACACACACTGCACTAGGAAACAATGGGTGTGATTTATTTAGGGTGTCAGTAAAAAATATTTGTTTATTATTTGTGTAGTGCTGTTAGAAAATGTTGGAGAAGAGTTGGACCCTATTCTGGAGCCTCTTTTACTGAAACAGACATTTAAACAAGGAGGCAGCGTGTGCATTCGCCTTGGAGATTCTACTATAGAATATGCTCCCGATTTCCGCTTCTACATTACAACTAAACTGAGAAATCCTCACTATTTGCCTGAAACCTCGGTCAAGGTTAGTTGAGATCAATTTTGTAGATGTAGTAAATTTATTCTTGTAGATTACCATAGAGATACAATGCTTGAAAAATAAATGTTATGCTGATTCACTGGATTCAGTGCTATTTTAGTCAATGACCCAGAATATACATTTCAGGAATCCCTGTATGAATATTTACAGGACATTAAACAAAAGTTATAACAGAAGGGCCATCATGAAAAAAGAGGCAAACAGCATTTTCAATAGAGTGAAGTCGGCAAAGGGGGGGTTCTTAGCAATATATATATATGTATATATATATATATTTTCTATAAACTAGATTATATGTTTCAGTGGCGTAGCTACAGGTCTATGAGCTCAAAAGAAGTTGGTCCTGGTAAACCCCCTCGCCACCAATCAAATCAGACCCACTCAATTATAGGCTGTCCTCAGTGATAGACCCCACCATCAGAAATAGATACCCACAGTGACAGACCACCCTCATTGCAGACCCCCGCTTCCTGATTGCCCCCTAAGTTCAGACCCCCACAGTGACAGACCTGAAGTACAGACCCCTGACTTTTGCTATCAGTGACAGAATTACATCCTTCCCTCCCAATCAATGAAAGCCCCCCCCCCCATCCTAGTTCTGACACCCCCCCAGTGACAGAAGACCCCCACCACCAGTGCCGACCATATTTCTTTAGTGCAGACTACCATCCTCTTTCTTAGGAGGAGGGTTGGTGCACCCAGCAAGCGCTTCCCTCTTCACCTTTGCCAGACTCTTACATTGTGTTATGAGTCACAGCAGAAAAGCTGATTAGGGGAAGATTTCCGCTGCATTTTCAAATGTCAGTGATGGTACACTCCTGTCAATAATGAGAAGAGGCCCCTTGGTCCCTCTGAGGCAAAGGGCCCAATCTAATTGTGACCCCTTTTCCTCTAATCCAATAGATTTCTCAACAGCCATCAGGAAATACAATACCAGAGCAATTCTTTGCAGACTAGACATTACTTAGCCCTTCCCTTCTCAGCTTGACTGTCCCTCCCCTGCCTCTTTCATTCATTGGATTTCAGTTTTTTCAGTCATAGAGGCTTAGCAAGTAGACAGACTTAGGTAACTCTGCAGTTTTAAGGACACTGTATACACCACCTTCCTTCTGATCTGTCTGCATTGCATAGAAAAGCTCAAAGACCAATGGATGACATCATTGTTGATGAGGGGGACAAGGGGCAACCAGGAAAGTCAAAATATAAGCAGTTTAAATAACTTTTTTTATAACTTGAAATAACCCAATTTGAAAGGTCAAAAAAGCTGCCATCCTTCAAAGTCAAGGTTTTGTTTGGTTGCTTTAGTTTAGAAAATGTATGTTGTCTTCTTCATTTCAATATCTTCTGTGCCATGCAGGTCACCTTGCTGAATTTTATGATCACTCCTGAAGGAATGCAGGACCAACTGTTAGGTATTGTTGTAGCTCGAGAAAGACCAGATCTTGAGGAAGAGAAGCAAGCTCTTATACTTCAAGGTGCAGAAAATAAAAGGTAATATTTAAATTGGCTTCTTTGGAAATATCCTTCTGAGGATAAACTGTTCAGATCTGCAGCCAGTCTAATTATCTGCCGTTTTAATGGAAATATGACAATTGAATGGCAGTTAGATGCTAAAGAGCAAGAAGAACACTTTGCTCTACATAAAGTTATGATTCTAAAATTTTTAAGTAATTCCTAAATGCAATAAAAAAACTAGTGTATCTCCCATATCCAAAAAAAATGATATATTACTGTACCATCTAAATATTTTTGCTTTGCAAGTTATTTTTGTGTTCTGGCCTGCAGTCTACCAAAAAGTTCTGCCCCCAACCCCTTAAGTAAGCCATCCTCCCCTTTACAAATTTATATTTCCTGAGTTTGCTTTGATTGCTTCTTTTCTTTGATTACATCCAGTAAAGTTGATTACATTGCAGTAAAGTTTTGTAGACTTCTATGAAGCAAGTAGGTGGATTATCTGCTGACTACCCCCTCTATAAATCCAAAGGCTTTACTGTGCCGGTACCACTGCTTGTAAACAAAGATAAGAAACTAATTCAGCAGGTATCTCAGTAAATAAGAATCTGTGGGTTGGTGGTACTTTTGTCAATAATATAATATTAGGTTTGGGGGTAAATCCATTGAATAATAATGTTTGTGGTACATTTACCACTGTGTGTTATTTGAGGAATGTTTTATTCAAAATTCATTTTTCATAATGCATAAAAAGTTTTGTCTGATTTTCAGATTTTTTTTGCAGTGTATGTAAAGTAAATTTACAAACAGTATACAAATGTTTAGCATATTAATGATAAAGAGAGCAGATTAAAGAGCCTTTAAGGTGGAAATAAACCTTTGGAATAACAATTTACTGAGAATGATTAACAGTTCCACACCACTGTTGTCCATGGTAATTAAATTGTTACCTGCATGAATAAATATGTAGTGTTTGATCCAGGACTCATATAAATAGTTTTAAATAAAATAAAATTTTAAAAATATTTGATCATTTAAAACTCTTTAACTTCATTAATCATAAATCATATTTGTTATACTTCCAGGCAGTTGAAAGAAATTGAAGATAAGATTCTAGAAGTGCTTTCATCTTCAGAAGGAAACATATTAGAAGATGAAACTGCCATTAAAATATTGTCTTCTTCCAAGGCCTTGGCAAATGAAATTTCTGAGAAGCAAACTGTGGCCGAGGCAACAGAAAAGAAGATTGATGCCACAAGAATGGGCTAACGCCCAATTTCTGTCCATTCCTCTATTCTCTTTTTTTCCATTGCAGATCTGGCCAACATTGAGCCCATGTAGCAATATTCCCTCACTTGGTTTATTAATCTTTTCATAATGTCTATAGATAATTCAGAGAGATCAGAAAATTTGCAGACAAGGTAGGCCACATGTCCAACGCTTAGTAAAATGTTGATGCTATATAAATTCTGATAATTAATAATAATAGTAATATTATTATTATTATTATTATTATTATTATTATTAATAATAATGTATGTATGTATTTTGAATATGAATTTGTATATTTATTATTTAGTTCCTGTACAAAAATGGGTCTGCATTCATGGGTCAAGAGGGGTAAGGTACTAAAATAGGCTAGCAGCCATTGAACCTTTGTTTGTGTGCCTTGTGCTTAGGCAGCATATGTGTAAATTTTTTTCAGCTAGGTTTCCATGGAATCTTAGGGTTCCTCCAGAGGTTGGGATGGGTTCCCACTGACACCACTGATCTTTTTGGCTATCTTTAAGGTTGACATTTTTCCCAAATATTATTCCCAATGACCAACAATGTAAAAGGCATTCTAGTGGCACACTAATATACCCCTGACCTGTGTATATAGTAATTATAGAAGAGGTTTCCTGGAGATCTGAAATATATTTCAGGGGTTTCCCACTGGGAAAAGCTGTTCCATGTTATTGATGGTGAATATATATGTGTGTATATTATATATGGTAAAGCAGACTCCCAGCTAAATTTTTAAGATTTTAATGAAAAACCCATTCAAAGAATTTATAGTAAAGTTAGCTTTTGCTACAGTATTCACCTTAAGTTAATAGATTTCTCTTGCAGTATTTTTCTGCCTTAAGAGGTCCTCAATCTAATGGCTAACATAATTCTACCTGCTGCCACTGAGCCCAGGTTATCCTGAACCCATCCCAAACTGTGATGAGCACTTTGCTTTCGGTTACTACCAGCATGCTTTTTTATCAGCACATAAGCTTTTTTGTACCTTGCACTGTTCCTTCTTTTAACATCACAGCCCTGCTGTACAGAGACAGCAAGGGACTGATGCTAAACTAGATTCTTAATGTTTACAAAATTGCAACAATCTTTGTCTTTTATATCTGCCTCAGTTCTAACTGCAACTGGCATTCAGGTGCTTTAGAAGCTCCCCTATGTCTTTTATAATTTACTATTCTGCATTAACAATTCACATGTATCATTGTTTTGTTCATTTTTTAAGGCTCCAGATTCTAAAGGATCATTTCACATACTCCCTGTATGCAAACGTGTGCCGTTCACTGTTTGAAAAGGACAAGCTTCTGTTTTCCTTCTGTTTAACTGTAAATCTTCTAAAGCATGATAAACTGGTAAGGACTATTTGTATATTTTGTAAAATGTATTTGTCTTTCATAAATCTTTGTATATTAATAGCAAAATAATAATGGCACCTTGAACAGTGACAGGTGGCCTGTAATGCACTTCTATTTTAATCCTGGACAGCAGTGGCTGGCACTTAAAGCACCCATCCTTTAACTTTCCTAACCAAGGTTTAAAATAATAATAAATGCATGCGGAATTTAAAGAAAATCTTTATATACATACACATGCCTGCAGAAACTTTGTGTCCAGTTCTGCCTGCATACCAGGCCATTCTGTGTGAGAAAATCTTAGTACCCAAAATAGTTGCAGTGTGTATGCCCCATTTTGGACCCCTTGACCCATCACTAGTATCAATTGCTTTAGTGGTTGGAATGGTTTTTAGATGGGAAGGCTACATTTGGCACTAACTATAAGTTCTGAAAATTGCTCCAGTCAGAACAGTTGCACATTTGATCAAAGCAGAATACTAAAAACTGCTAGATCCCTGCACTTTGTACATGGCACCAACTATTTTACTTTCACTAAAAGTCTAATACTACCCACTACAGTGATATACATTTTTTAATGTTTTTGTTCTAGGTTGATGAAGAAGAATGGATGTTTTTGTTGACTGGAGGCATAGGTCTGGACAATCCACACTCCAATCCATGCACCTGGCTACCACCAAAGTCCTGGGATGAAATATGCCGTTTGGATCCATTAATGAGATTTAAAGGCATTCGTAAAGATTTTATGAGGCTTAAAGATGGTTGGAAAGTTGTGTATGATAGTTTGGTAGGTAAACACATCTTCATTACAATACAATTGTGGTATACGCTGTAGAGTTTTCAAGGTGCAGTAATTTGGGGTTGGAATACATATCCCCAGAGCCAGTCCTCAAGAGCCAGAATCTACAAACACTTTTAGTATTTTCTAACAAACAGAAGAAAATAACGTAAGGAATGGCTTACAAAGAGAGTAAGAAAATTAATCTGTACAAAAATCCCCGTCCTGTCTGCCCCCCTGGCCATTTGACAGCTGGGCCGCAAAAGCAACAGTGACCAGCACTCCCCAACCTGGGGTCCGCAGACCCTGCTTGGGGGGGCTTACCGGACCATATGTATCGCAGGCTCAGGGCGGCGGGCAGGCTCAGACCTGCAGTGGGAGTGTGGGCAGGTTCTGGCTTCATGACGTCACTCTGTGGGAAGTTTCTGCGCGGTCTGAAGACTCACTGCTTCCCTTACTTATTCCCTATGGAGTTTGCGCTAAGAGACGCTACATGCAGCTTCTTCTGAGAGGCAATGGTTCCCTGACATAAGGAAGAAGTAAAGGAACCGCAACCTCACCGCCAGTGTGAACAAAGCCTCAGACTTTGCTAGAACATCAAGGAACAACATACAACCTTCTGTTGCACATACCCTTCGAATACCTTTCCTGCCCATACACACAAATACCGAAGCTTATGAAGCTCTCAGAATCAATCATCTGTGACTTTTTTTTAACTAAGTTCCCCACCTGAAGTACTTGCCTGATGTGTAGGGTTATATAGCCTGATATAGCTCGTTACCGTACAACTTTTTTTCAGTCCCTTAATTTTGGCTTATCGTTTCCTTAGTTTTAGAGATTATACACTACATTGTTTTTGTAGATGAATCAATGATACTCCAGCTGCTCTAAATCATTTCCTCTTAATTTTCCTTTCTGTTTAAAAAACTGAAAATAGGACGGTGTATATGTTATAATACTCATTATGCCACTAACTATATATCTAAGTCTGCTAGGACATTGAATTTACAAGTTAACATGTGATTGGTAAATAATTCCAATGATAAAACCAGTTATACAAAGAGACAGAGGAGTTTTTAGGCACTGAAATTTAGAAACATTTACTCAGAATCGTGTTCAAACATAAATAATCATAATAGGTACTTATCATTGCCCAAACTTTAACATGTGTCTTTCAAATAGGTGGGAAACATATTCAAAGTAACAGTCTTTTTATAAAACTCGACACATTTTGCCCAATAACGAGGCTTCCTGAGGGGTATGTTTGGCTTGCATTTCATGGTACACAATGTAAAGTTACTTACCAACATAATCAATTTTGTCCAGGTATGTAGAAAAGTATCAAGAGCAAAAAGGATCCTTAGAGAGGTAATAGGTTTATAGATTATAGGTTGCTTTTCAAATACTACTGTATAGAATTTCCAAAATGATTCTCCTCTACCAATAGAGTTTGGTTTTCCAAAAACTAATGTAAGTATGTTTAGCAGGTAATCCTATGTTTGCAGTCTCATCCAGCAAAGGGTTACACAAACTGGTGCTTCCAAAGCTACCAAATATTGTTCTGCAGGGATTCCTATGTGGCTCAACTAGTATCATACCACTGTGTTGTACCAATTTGCTGTGTTTGCACTTGTAGGAACCACACCATGAGCCTTTTCCTTCTGAATGGCAAGAAAAAGTGGGGAAGTTCCAAAGGATGCTCCTCATTCGATGCCTCAGGCCAGACAAAGTAAGTATGGTAGCATTTTTAAAGTTAGTTCATTAAATGGATTCTTAAAATAAAATATCAACATTGCTCAATCAAGATAATGGAGTATGACAGAAAATTAACTAACTGCAAGTGTCTTCTATTGATTCCCTTTCCAATATTTTAAAATTTATTAGCTCAAGCACAAAATAGTCTTAAAGGGGTTACTTGTGCTTTAAGCCAGCCATTGAAGTTGCATATTTCACTAATTGTCAATTAAACAGCAATACATTTTAATGCACATGTCTTTATTTCCTATTAATTCTTTATAGCTGTTTTTATTTTTACTAATGTATTTTTCCTTATTTAGGTTATTCCAATGATTCAGGAATTTGTTACCGAGAATTTGGGACGCCAGTTTATTGAACCTCCTCCGTTTGATCTCTCCAAAGCCTTTGCTGACAGTCATTGCTGAGCCCCCCTGATTTTTGTGTTATCTCCTGGATCAGATCCAATGGCAGCTTTACTGAAATTTGCTGATGATCAGGTATTTCTGAATTTTCTGCAAGAACTTGCATTTTAGAGTGTTTTCCCAAAGTCTGGCCACACTTCTGTCTTGTGATACATTACTATAAATGAGGGAAAATCATTACAGTGAACTGGATTTAAGATAATCTATCAGGGTGCTCCTTTGATGTATCTATATTTCATTATAGTCATATGACCAACTGTCCCTTCAAAAAGCCCTCAATCTAATGTCCATGCC
This sequence comes from Pyxicephalus adspersus, assembly GCF_032062135.1. NCBI lineage: Eukaryota > Metazoa > Chordata > Amphibia > Anura > Pyxicephalidae > Pyxicephalus > Pyxicephalus adspersus. Next base: position 170,536,416 of record NC_092858.1, read on the forward strand.
TTAGTCATATTCTTATTCTTAGCATTCCCTGAGAAGGCCAATTTACTTACCAGTATGTTTTATGGAGGAAACAAGAGTGGCTAGAGCAGGGGTGCCCACACTTTTTTGGCTTGCTAGATACTTTTAAAATGGCCAAGTCAAAATGATCTACCAACAATAAAACATGGACTTAATGGCCCTGATTTATTAAAGCTCTCCAAGGCTGGGGATAATACACTTTCAGCAGTGAAGCTGGGTGATCCAACAAACCTGGGATGGATTCAAAGCATTTGCTAGCAAATAGCAAATGGCATTGAAGAAATCCATTCCAGATTTGCTGGATCACCCAGCCTCACTGGTGAAAGTGTATTATCCCCAGCCTTGTAGAGCTTTAATGAATCAGGGCCAATAACTCCTGTACACAGTGGAGTTTATTTTGAAAGGCAGGGCTCCATGATCGACTCGCGTTGCCTTTGCGATCTAGTGGTAGATCCCAATCTCTGACCTACCATGCACACACGAAGAACATACAAACTCCATGTAGGAAGTGTCCTATACAAAAATTGCTCCAAGGAGCTAAAACTATTATTGTAAAGTGATTGCCTGTTACAGTAAATGCATTGTTAAGAGTAAGCTATGTTTCCTTCTACTTATTTATGATTGTTTTAATGCATTACAGATTGTTTTCATCATTTTATCTATAAGCTCCCCTCTTTTCTTTATAGGGATTTGGAGGCTCAAAGCTTAGCTCTTTGTCTCTTGGTCAAGGACAAGGACCAATTGCTCTCCGCATGACTGAAAAAGCTATAAAAGAAGGTAGCTGGGTAGTCCTGCAGAACTGCCACCTGGCTACATCCTGGATGACCATGCTGGAAAAAGTTTGTGAGGTACAGTTAATGAACTAAAAATAAATTAACCCACTCATTGCTTATGCAGACTAAAAAAGAAAGTATATTAAAACACTGTGTTTTGCTAAAAGGAAATTGCTGTGTGTGAGCTGTGATAATATTGTATATAAACACTGTGTGTATTAATACATTTATAGCTTTTTTAGGAAAAATATAAATAGACACATATTGTACATACAAATTCAGACCCAAGCCCTCAGTAGAAAAACTTCTTATCTTCACATCTTAATTAAAAATATTTAGTTCTTTACCCCACTATATGATGCAGCTTCTATAATACTGAATTTAAAGTGACACTTTTACCTGAATGCAACCTCAGATTGCTTTGTTTTCTTACTAATAATACACATGAAGTGGATTTATAGTGGTAATACATTTATTTTTTATACTCTACATACAGGTTTCTAAGAATATGGTATCCTTTTACAACTTCAATTTTATTTTTGTATAGACACAGAATTTGCTGATTATTATACATGATCAGTATATCCACAAGTGCATTACTTGAGAGACACTAATAAGGTAAATTCTAACCATCCAATTATTTGAATGGTGCACTATATTGGGTGTTCATTATGAAGATGAAAATGAGAACTGGCATATTCTAAGGAAGAAGAGATATTAAATTGATTGACTGTAAATATTCTCGGGGCTAATATCAATATCACTAATATTTTAGCATTATGTTTATAGGTTAAGTTTTAATTGCTAATTCCTATCTCAGCTTCAGAGAACAATACCCACATTATTAAGCAAACTAAGTATGTACCATTTAACTATATATGTAAAAATGCAGTGAATGTTTATTGTTTGTTCATTTTACAGGAGTTGAATCCAGAGACTACACATCCAGATTTTCGCCTCTGGCTTACAAGTTATCCATCACCAAATTTCCCTGTATCTGTACTGCAAAATGGAGTGAAAATGACAAATGAAGCACCAAAAGGCTTGCGTTCCAATATTATCCGCTCATACCTGATGGATCCTATCTCTGATCCAGAGTTCTTCACTAGCTGCAAAAAGCTTGTAAGTAATTCTTTTAACCATTTAAAAGAAAGAGTTTTTAGATTGCAATGGGTAGGAAATATCCAGCTAAACAGCATGTTTGATTTAAGCTACTGTTTCCTCCAAAAGCCAAAGAGTATTAAATAATGTTCCTATGCGTTTTATTGTAATGGTATAGATGACACTTCTGCAAGAACTAAATCATTACATTTCTTTCCCCATAGAAACGAGCAGTTAGCGTCCACCCAGACTTAAGGCATACGGTAGGCTACTGTGCATCTGTCTGTGTGCTTAACCCCTAGCTATTCTTGGCTGCAAGTCCTGAGGCTGGGTACCAGCAGCTGAGGGCTAGCTTGGGTTATAACATGCGGACAACTGCAAAGTGTGGATAGATGCTAAATTGTGGGTACACGGTGCAAAGTGTTCTTTATTTTTGTACAATTTATAAATATGTATCCTTTCATTATAGCAAGTTTCTCCGCATTACCCCGTGGTTAAAAATTTGCATTAGTACACATAACAAAATACCCAGACACAACTGCATATATATACATTTAAATGGCACCTTGGATGAATTGGGTCTCATGGGTCTTAATTGGTATAACATAGCTGAAGTGCTATCTTATAGACTATATGGTAAGTCACATGTCTAATTAGAGAAATCAGCTTTGCTGTATGACTGATCAATACTTTTTGGTATGCTGAAATTCAATTGTGATATCTGAAAATGTAAGGAATTTATTATTTTTTTTTAGGGTTTAATGATTTATTTATAAACATATATTTTTTGTATTTTCTATTTGTTTAGCCCGAATTCAAAAAATTGCTATATGGGCTGTGCTTTTTCCAAGCTTTGGCTCAGGAAAGACGAAAATTTGGTCCCCTTGGATGGAATATTCCCTATGAATTTAATGAGACTGATTTGAGGATAAGTGTTCAGCAGCTCAACATGTTTCTAAACCAATATGAAGTAAGAATTACTGGAGCTTTTTCATGCTTGTTAAATGTAAAAATTACATCACATTTAGTTGGGTTAGGCTTTAAAATCTCTTGTTCTGTTAATTATAAAAATGCGTTTCCATACTGATGCATCAGATATTTCAGCTGCATTGTGAAAACGTAACTAATCTGTTACAATCTCAAAGCAGGAAACGATGAAGTGACAGCTCAATTATGGGAATCCATTCAGATGGTTTAATCACCTTTATTATCTTTTGGACATTTATTTGCATTAGATAAGGGGCACTTTGGCTAGGTACACACATGCAATGGTTCTCCTCCAATAACCAGCTCAGTGCTGAAATCGGAGAGAAAGTTGTGTGTGTACAATGCTCATCGTCCATCATTCGAATGACCGTCCTGGCGGATCCATGGACGACAGACAAGGAACAATCGTAATGGAAGTGAAGGGGAGATAGCACAGTGGGGTGCTGCTCCATCGTTCTCTCCTCTCCATGGAGCAGAACGGTACTGTATGTACCGTGGTCGTTCATGAATTGTGCAGTCGTTTGACTTTGGAAATGATCGTGCAAGATGCTTTCCAACCACAATAATTGCACGTGTGTACATAGCCTTAGTGAGAAGTGCCACTATATTGTTTAAAACATTTTTTAGGAATTCATTCCCATTGTTGTACTATCACTTTCTTTGCTTGGACAGTTTTAGATCCTAAAGCTTGCCGTATGGCAGTATGCAGGCAGCTGTCTAGAATGGGAGATTTCTACATTCTTTATGTATATAATACAATGTGATCCAGTTGCATATTTTTTTATCATCTACCTCTCCTATTACAGGAAGTGCCGTATGATGCTTTACGTTACATGACTGGAGAGTGTAACTATGGAGGCAGGGTAACTGATGACTGGGACCGGCGAACACTTCGTAGCATCCTTAACAAATTCTATGAGTCGGAGATCATTAATAATGAAGGTTACAAATTTGACTCAAGTGGCCTTTACTATGTTCCAAATGATGGAGATGTAAGTAGATTTATGTTTTTAAAAAATATACAAACATGAGCAACTGATATGAAAATATGTCGGGCTTTATTTTACTCTTCTTTCTGATCACAGTACTCTACAGTCATAAAAAACTCCTAGGCTGTGTTCAGACTGGCAATGAGGTTGTGGGGCGGTTACTGCTTCCTTATGCCACACAGCCACTGCCTCGGGGGGGAGCTTCTACCCATAACAACCCCATAGAGATTGAATAGGAGGGCAGTGAGCAATATTGTACCACTCACTACTGTCACCGCTGTCAAATCTGCAGATCCTCGTTCTTTAAGAACCAGCATTGTGGTGCCAGTGATAGAGCAGCTGGCAAGATGCCAGCCTCAGGGAGCAGCATTGGATCCCTATATTCCAAGGCAGATCTATACCCAGCCTTACTTTTGATGTATTTCCTTCTGCATTTATTCTGATGTAAAAAGTTCAGAATAGAAAGTCACAAAATTGAGTTCTAGCTAAAATATTTTTTTTTAACTGTATTGGTTAGAGTTACGAAGGTTTAGAGCATAACTTTGTTTTTCGCTTTCAGTGTCACTCTTCAGGAGATCCATTCTTATTTTCTGTCCCATTGGCTTTTGCCACTAGGACTGTTGTCACCTGAAGCTGCCTACTGCATACTAATTACAATTTAAATTAATGTTTTCGAATTAGATTATTTCACATTTATTGAACTGAGTGGGCCTGATTTATTAAAGCTCTCCTCGGCTGGAGTGAATACGCTTTCAGCAAACCTGGAATGGATTTCCTAAAAGTCATTTGCTATTTGTTATCCAATCTTTTCATTTGGACCAGATTCACTCCAGGTTTTCTAGATTGCCCAGGTCACTGATGAAAGTATATCATCTCCAGCCTTGGAGAGTTTTAATAAATCAGGCTCAGTGCTGGATATTCAGTCTGATTCTGCAACACTAACATACACTGTAATAGATTTATGATTTGGAACCATAGTACATACCTCTATCCTAACAGCTCATTATTTCAATTTTCAGTACAACCATTACATTGAGTATACGAAGACCCTTCCACTGAACCCCTCGCCAGAGATTTTTGGGATGAATGCTAATGCTGATATTACCAAGGATCAGTCAGAAACACAGCAGCTGTTTGACAGTATCCTTCTGACACAGGTATGAAAGTCAATAAGATATATTTGTAAATTAAATAGATCTTACTTAGAAATAAAGTGCAAGCTTTTTTTTCCCTTTGTATAGCACTAACAAATCCCGCATTACCCTACAGGGTACAAAGAAAAGGTCACTGCTTCCAAATGAGTTAAAAGATAAAAGGATAATAAAAGGAAAATATTACAAGTCCTGTTATGTTGCTATCCATTGCTTCATCAAATATATTTCCCTCACTTATAATGGTACTGTTACCCATTACGGTAACAGTTTCACCAAGCATGATGTGTGTGTGTAATCTTACTTTAATCTTTTATGTAAAGTAAAAATTTTGGTGATCTACTTTAAGCTTATGCATGACTGAAAATTCACGTTAAGTGAACAATCCCATTGAGGGCCAGTCCAAAAAAGAAATAATTATTTATAGCTCCTGGCACTGGAATATGCCCTCTTACCTCTAGTCTGGAAACCTTTCTTTGCTGTAGGGTAACCTATGCAGGGAATGCATTTTCTTTAGCGATTTGCAATGGTTTTGTAGAAGTGCAGTGCAGCAGAGAATTCAATAATATGACCACTGGCACTAAAAAACATTCAGTCAGTAAAGGGAGCAGCTGACTGATATGTTTACAAGTAAAGTTGTGGACAGACTAAAAAGTTTTATAGTCATCTCAGAAATTCAAACCAAGACACAAATCAATGGCAAACTTTTGTAAGATCAGCTCATACCAACAAGTACAAATTTGAATGTATGATTATAGCAATACTCTGTTCTATTGATAACTTTTTACTTTTGTTTTTCTTTTCTTCTAGACTGATAGCGGTGTAAGTAAAATGTATATGTGACTTTATTATACGTACTTCTGGGGTTTATCTTTTCTTCTGTAGTAAATGTTCCTATTACCACTGCGGTGTCTTAGAACTATTGGAGTCTTTGGAGTCCTTTGTGTCTATTGGAGTCTTTTATATTAAAAAAGAGGAGTGCCTCTTGTCCAGAAATATGTGGCTTATCAGCCATGCTTGTACATTTTGTGTGCACTTTGCTATGCACCACATGATTAAAGCTAAGCTCCGGGTATTTATTTAAAACAGATACAGTACATATTAGTTCAGGCATATAGAAACAAGTGTTTTGAACACAGAGGGTTCAAGAAAAGCAGGATTTTATGGTGAAAAACTAAAGATCTTTATTCAAAAAATATGAATACTATACAAGGTTTTAATAATTACAGGAACAGCACTCAGGTATAGTGGTTGTGTTTTGTCATCTGGAATGGGAATCTCAGAGCTGACGCGTTTTGTCCTTTTGGCTTCTTCAGAGATGTGGAACTGTAACTGTTACTGTAACTGTTACTGTTCCAGTAACTTCCACAGTGCTTTTATATGAACATGTTTGTAAAGGTGAAAAGGAGTTTGCAGTGCAGTGTAGGAGAATTTCTCCATCACTTGCTTGTAGGTTTAAAAGTTGAAAGAAAACCTCAATAATTCCACTGGCCAGGTTACAGGGCAGGGAATGCTCTTGGGAATCTTTTTGTAGAGGAATCTTGAATCCTTCCAGCAGTTCTTTGCATGGAATTTTTTAACTCTTCAGCAGACAGTAAAAAGGAGTTCTCGATTCAGAAAAGCCACTGCTGATTGTAGAGTTCTAGCTCAGACCCAACAGGAGCTTCATCAGGTATCTGCATAGAGACCACTGCTTCCTCACAGAGAGCAAGTTTGTCACTCTGCTGCATGCTGACATGGGGAAACGTTTTTCTATTCAGGAAAAGCAATATATAAAGTTATATACACTTTTGTTTAAATGAATCTGGGATATATTTATCAATTTTAAACTGTAGGGTCTGTTTGGCTTTAATAAATAGCATCACATAAGTTTATTTTGAATGTAAACATTGTACCTACCTGCATTTGACTTGGTATCAGCCTCCTAATATACCCTGTATATATATATATATATATATGTATATATATATATATATATATATATATATATAGCAGACTTTAAGCTGAGAGAAGGAGAAACAGTGCAGTTAGGGAGCATGCTGGTATACATCAGTTTGCTGTTTGCCTTTTTACTATCCAATCACAAGCTCAGGGATGGACAAGTAATGTAAGTGGTACTCGATTGACGTAAAGAAAAAACATGTCTCCTGGCCTGAAAGATAAGGGGTACGTTATGTGGCATAATTTTACAATTGTACAAATAGATGGACCAAAATGCAAATCACATAGCAGCTCATATATATGCATTCCATCTCTGGGCCTGATTTATTAAAGATCTCCAAGGCTGGAGAGGATACACTTCCGTCAGTGAAGCTGGGTGCTCCAGAAAACCTGAAATGGATAAATTTCCTATTTGTTTGCAAATGTTTTCAAATATGGACCAGATCCAATCCAGGTTTGCTGGATCGCCAAGCTTCACTGATAAAAGTGTATCCTCTCTCTTTATAAATCAGGCCTAATGTATTTATCTGTTTGCCTGGAGTTTAGCTTTAAAACAATGCAGAGAATCAATGAGAAAGTTGCAAAGCTTCATAAGATAAACATAATATGACACCCGCTTCTTTAGTTACCAATCATGTACTTTGTATTCCTGGACATTGAGGACACAATGCATAGAATAGTTATCTCTGTATAAAACACACTTTCTAAATGTTGTGGGCGTTTCTCGTGCAAATTCAATGTAAAAGACAGCAATGCTAGACTGGAAAAAAAAGGTGACATAGAAGCAAAAACTTTCAGAATGGGGACCGCATATTAAACCCATGGTCATGTGACAGGCAGCAGAAGAGACCATATAATGCAGAGTTTTATGCAGAAGCTTTTGTCTAACGAAAGATGGCTGCACTTCCGCAAAGTATATCTGTAGCTGGTAACCGTGATGATTTAAAGTAGTACTGTGGCCGCCCAATAGAAATATGCAGCACTTAACTATGAGTGCATCAGTGCCCACAGTTTTACAAATGTTTGCCGATCACACCAGTGAAATCCACCCCGCAGCTTCCTGTGTGGCAACAACACTAAATTCACAGTAGCGTTGCCACTCTCATTAGAGCCCCATTGCACCTGGAAGAAAATATTTATTCAGGCAGTTTTCCCTGTAGCCTGGCAATCAACACATGACCATACCTGGTCCTGCCTGCTGCTGAAACCCTCCCACTGTGAGCTGCAGTGTCTAGGAAGGGGTGGTATGTGAGACACAAAGGGAGGTTGGGCTCAGTCATGCAAAGTTACCTATAATAAAAGCTGGTTATGTTTGTGAATGCAATAGTTACTGAAACATGTACATGCTTAGACTTTAATACAGGAACCTTTAGGCTGAGCTATGCTGTCTCTTACATTGTGGGCACTCCTACTAAACTTGATGGACTATGGGTACCTTGTGTATTATCACTGTGAAAATACTAAACTTTTTCTACACGTGTGCTTTGTTGGATACACTGTCAGGTACGTACAGTTTGCCTAATTTGGAAATGTATTTGTAAATGAAGTGTAATTGCTTGCCTTTGGAAATATTTGTCTGAACTCAGTAAAACATTGTACTAATTTTGAAAAATAAAAAGGGGTCACAGGGCTCCTTCTCCTTCCTCTTATGTATAAGTGATACTGAATGATGAGAACCAGAAGCAGGGGGTTCCATGGTAAATAGTGTACAGTCCTCTGCTTGGGCACTGTGTACAGCAGGGAGATACACAGCGGGGAGCATTTACATCTTTCATTAAATAGGAAACTATATCCACTATGTACATTACCTATCATTTGGCTCTGTTGATGATATACACAGCATGGAGCATTTCTAATGGTTAATGGCTGTAAGGGGCAGTAATGGCTCTCGCTTTGGATCTCCACACTTTGAGACACTGGGCCTGATTTACTAAAGCTCTACAGTACTGGAAAAGATAGACTATCATGGGAGAACCTTGCTGATTGAGCAAACCTAGAAAAGGTTTCCGGAATTTAGGTTTAATGGGTCAACCAAGTTCTCCCATGATAGTCTATCTTCTTCAGTCTTGGAGAGCCTTATTTTATCAGGTCCAATGTGTACTGGTGCCAGAATATAAACATATCCTGCCAGCACATGAGTGCAGGAGCAATAAGTAGGGTTAACAGAATTCAAGATGTTGTTAGAAGGGTAAGTGTATTTCTTTACTACCCCGTGTTATTAGTAAACTAGTAAACATGTACAGGGGTTACATCAGTGTTGGGTAAAAGATCCTAGCACCATGCTTTCATCTCTGTACTGCTGCATTGTGTGTGCATGGGAGTTTGATTAGTAATGTGGGGTAGTAAGGATAGATATTAAACTAATGGTCCTTTCCACAATTTGCATCGTAAAGTCTTACATACATTTAGCCACACCAATGTTTCTACTGGTTATTTATTAGTATTTAGAACCTTTATACCATGTATGGTACATAAGAAAAATCTTTGTCCTTTAATATTCATAAATAATCCTATACACGTGTATGTCGGTATGTATAAAAAAATTGACAAATGTGTTAATTGCAGTCACGTACTTCAGGAGGAGGAGGAAAATCATCAGATGAAACTGTTTATGAAGTTGCAGCAGATATACTGAGCAAACTCCCAATGAACTTTGACACAGAAGCTGCAATGAGACGTTACCCGACCACTTACACCCAAAGTATGAATACAGTGCTGGTCCAAGAAATGGGTCGATTCAACAAATTACTTTCCACCATAAGAGACTCTTGTATTAATATACAGAAAGCGATAAAGGTTAGTATGATACATCCAGAACTGCTAGTTTGTTTCTTTGAATAAACTGCACACCATTTGTTGACTTGTTTGGTATAACATATAAAAAGTAAAGCCAGGCTCTGATCTTCTATTGGGCACAGTAGGCTGATTAGTGCAAGTCTAGCAGAGGCATCTAAAATCACCGGGAGCAGCTGTCCTGTCACTGGAGTGCTCTCAGGCCAACTATATGCACTATAATGACCGGACCCGACTTACTCTAACTTCTTGATATCATACCATTGGTCTCATCATACCCCTGAGGAAGCCTTGTGGGGAAACTTGTCGGGAATTGAGATTAACTTTTGTTCTGTCTTCTTTAACTTGCCTCACCCCTTTATGGGGTCAACAATTAACCTCATCCTAGAAGTAATGTGTATAGCACTAGGTCCTACACCCCACCAATAGAAGGACCATGGACATATAACTTTATGATTGTAATAATTTACATAATGGTATTGATAAGGCTGCCCCCCTGGCAGGTGGTGTGGGAATACCTGGGGCAACTGATAATGGGCTGGTGATCCTAATGGCCACCAGACTACTTTGCTGTGGGGAGAACACCAGGTCGTGGGCCCATGCTCTCCCCACTAGGGGCGAGCAGGACAGTGGGCTCCAGGGTAAGGACAGTGCAAATTGGGTATTCAGTTGGATGACAGCAGGAGGTATGATGTAGGGTGACTGAAGGACAAGGCATGCGGCAGACAAGCCCAATCCAGGTACAAGCACAGGTCAGGAATCCAAAATGGCATGAGTGTGACTGAGCAACTCACAAGTAACAAGGCTGAGTATCCAGCAACCAGGGCCTGGAATAAATAAGGTATAAATAAGGCAGGAACCAGGAACTACTCTGCTCATTTGCTGCTGCACTTTTCTTGAAATCCCTATATAAATCCTGTTTGTTATTATTATTATTATTATTAATAATAATAATAATAATATCTTTAGCTTTAGGAACACATTTGTCATTTATTAGTGTGAAGAGTCACAGATAGGTTTCCTTGTGACTGTAAATATGTAATTTTTTTAAGCTAACAAAATGTTCTTGTACTCCATTACTTAACTAATCAGTTTGTATAATTTTTTTTGTGTCAATCAGGGTTTGGTGGTCATGTCTGCAGATTTGGAAGAAGTGGTGATGAGCATACTAAAAGGAAAGATTCCTGGAATGTGGATGAAGAAATCTTATCCAAGTCTCAAACCTCTTGGCAGTTATGTCAATGATTTTCTTGCAAGACTGAAATTTCTGCAGGTAAGATAAATAAAAATGGAGAACATGAATTATGCAGACCGGATATTGGTCATATTATCTGGGGGGTTGTGAGTTCCGGAGGCCCTAGGATACAGGAGTATGCCTTAGTGTTTTTGGATGTTGATGATTGGATGTCGGCACTATAAAGTCACTCCATGTGTAGCTTTTTAAGGACCCCCACTTACTGACGATGTATTTAACTTGAGAAACACAGAAGATGCAAGGATATAAATTATGCGTTCTATACAAATAGGCTTTCATACACACTGTGCTTTGCTTATGTTAGTTTACTTAGCATAGAAGCAGTCCATAGCATTTTGAATAACATATTAGTAGAACAGCAGCACAGTGGCTCAGTGTGCACTCTGGCTTTTGCAGCGCTGGGTCCCTGGTTCTAATCTCAGCCAGGCCACTATCTGCATTGGGTTTGCATGTTCTCCCTGTGTTTTGCGTAGCTTTCCTCCGGGTACTCCCGTTTCCTCCCACATTCCAAAAACATGCAGTTAAGTTATTTGGCTTCCCCCCAAAACTGCCCTTAGACTGTATTAAAGACATATGACTTTGGTAAGGACAGTTATTGACATGACTATGAGCTTTGTACAGCGCTGCATAAAATGTTGGCGCTATATAAATGCTGTGTAATAATAATAATTGTTGGCAGCAGAGTTTGATTTCCAGAGACAAGCTAAGGGTTAGAATTCTTGTATTAGAAAATGTTTGTGCTTGATTTGGTCTCTTTAACAATCTTGTGACACTAGCAACTTTGTAGCAGAGGCTTGATGCATCTCTCTCCTCATCATGTGTGCACAATATATGCAGAAACAATGTAAAGATTATAAAATCTGTGTGATTTGTTTTTTTTTTTTTGTTTTTTTTTAATATAGGACTGGTATGAAAACGGAACTCCTCCTGTGTTTTGGCTGTCTGGCTTTTTCTTCACTCAAGCCTTCCTAACGGGTGCTCAGCAGAATTATGCTCGGAAATACACAATCCCCATTGACCTGCTGGGATTTGACTTTGAGGTTTTAGATGATAAGGAATACAAACACGCACCTGAGGATGGTAAGCAATGTCATTGCTGATTTTTTATATTTGTGAATACAGAAAAAAAAAGTCAAAGCTCCTTATCCTTTGACATGGGTCAAGACTATAACACCTTGTGATCACTTTCTGTTTATTTTTTAACTATTCTTTGGCCCATGAAATTCCAGATATTATTATTGTCATTATTAAACAGTATTTATATAGCGCCAACATATTATGCTGCTCTGTACATTAAATAGGGGTTGCAAATGACAGACAGATACAGACAGTGACACAGGAGGAGGAGAAGAAGACCCGAAGAGCTTACAATCTAGGAGGTGGAGAATGATGGATAACAGCACAAAGTTTACATTAATTCAGATTGATTTTTTTATTATTATTATTAATTAATAATATTAATAATAATAATAATAATATTAATAAAAAACAGGATTTAAAGGGCCAACATATTACGCAGCGCTGTACATTAAAGAGGGGCTGCAAATGACAGACTAATACAGACATGAGAGGACCCTGCCCCAAAGAGCTTACAATCAAGGAGGTGGGGGAAGTAACACACAATAGGATATGAAACCCTCTTTGTTAAATGACAGCAAAATGACAGATGCTTAGCACCATCACTATCATCCTTACCATTATTTTATTACCATCATTGGCTTCACAGTTTGACTACATACATACAATAGATTTTTCAGACTCCTAAGGGTGTATTTATAAATTTTTCACCCATCAATTGGGCTGTATGGTCGCTCACAGCTGCTCGAATCCCTAGTCATTGCTCACTTCAATGCATAATATAACTAAGAGTCATTCTGCCACCTAGTGGTCAAATATCAAAGAGCACAGCAGTCACTATAGTAGGCGCTAACGAATTTGAGGACTAAAAAAATTGAATTACCAAGGGAATAATTTACACATCCGCCCCATATGCTCACTCTAGATTCATTTTATTCCAAAGTTTTCAATAACAAAGCGATGGTGTTTAAAAAAGCAGCACACCATATCATGTTGTAAGCTCTATTGGGCAGGGTCCTCTCATTCTCCTGTATCCTGTGTGTGTATCTGTCTGTCATTTGTAATAATCAGAATCATTAAATAATAAAAGTAATAGGCATAATACTGTCACCAAATTGCTGATAAGGGTGGGGGATCATGTCTCAAATGTAAAAAAAAAACAAAAAAAAAACAGGAAGGTTTATTGGCTACCTGTCAGCCCCCTATGCCTTCCCAGTAATCACCTAAACCCAGCCACAGGTAAAAGCAAAAAAGCAAATCACACAAAAAAAACACATTTCACATAGACATGGCCACACAAATGTATTTATAAATAGTTCCCCTTTGAATTCTCATTAAATTCATCATTTTCATTTATACATAAAGCGTTCCTTTTGGAACAGCTGTGCACTTTGACAAGTGGCCACTAGGAAGCACCTAGCAATTGACGGGGGCATTATTTATATAATATATAGATTTATATAGATATAAATATATAAATAGAGACCAAAGCTTTTATTTATCCTTAATCTCTCACTTGTGCTGGGTTATGTTATGCGGTCACATGGCCCGTTCTTTTTGAAATTCTGCCTAGCGTTTTCTTGGTAAGATTGCATTTGTGTTTTAACGTCTTCATTTTAAATCACAGGCGTGTATATTCATGGACTGTTTCTTGATGGGGCACGGTGGGACAGAAAAACAAAGAAGTTAGGAGAATCTTACCCAAAGATTCTCTATGACACAGTACCTGTGGTAAGTAACTTGTAATGAGTATGCATGTGCAGTGTTTAGACGTCCAGAAATTATTTTAAGCCAGGTGGGAAGAAACTGTAGGTGGGTGGCAGCCCCTGTATTATAACCCCACTCTTCAGTACCCACCCAAAAACAGCCGGGTGGTCACTGAAAAGTTCCAGGCTGTGTACCCAGCTAAAAGAAATCTAATCTCCGGATAAGGAAGGGATTCTTCACTGTAAGGTCTGTGAAAATGTTGAATTGGCTTCCTTGGGAAGTAGTTTCAGCAACTGCTATAGATTGCTTTAAGAATAAGCTGAATGATCTCTGGAAGCACAGAATATAACTGGGGATTAAACCTTTAAAGTAAAGATAACAGACTGTTGATCCGGGGAACATCCGACCACATGGTATCAAGAAGGAATATTTTTCCTCTGTTGGAGTAAATTGTACCAGGGTTTTTTCCTCTAGATCAGATATGTCCATAGGGTTTTATATCTGGGATATGTTTATTTCCCTAGGGTTTGAACTTGATGGACTTTTTCCAACCTGACTAAAACATTTTAGGCTGACAAGCTGGATGTTCACTTGTTTCCAGCAAGAGTACAATCAATATGGTTTCAACATTGTTAAAAGTTTTTATTGTAGTGTGAATGTTTTTTGGATTCATTTGCATCAGCTTGTACAGCTTTTTCTTAACTCAGCATGACACTGTCACGCCATAGCTGCTGCAAGTTCTGGAAAAATTATCAATAGTGCAAACCAAATTCATTGACAAGATGCTTGGGAGGCTGGAGAGGATACACTTTCATCAGTGAAGCTGGGTGGTCTAGCAAACCTGGAATGGATCTGGTCCAGGATTCAAAACATTTGCTAGCAAAAAGAAAATTTCTTTGAAGAAATCCATTCCAGGTTTGCTGGATCACCCAGCTTCACTTTTGAAATTGTATCCTCTCCAGCCTTAATGAGCTTTATTAAATCAGGCCCATTGTTTTAAAGGAACTGAAATGAGATCAAAAGAGAGATATGACCATCTGTCAGCCTGTTTCAGAGGAATTACCGGGGAATTATTTTTAAATAGAGCCTCTGATCTGGGGTTTAATGAAAGGGAGAGCGGCCATATATAGTACAGGCGGGTATATGAGATAACCTACAAATGTATACTATTGGTGGAACTTGAGGTCCACATAGGTGAAAGGGGCCTGACTTGCAGAAACAAGCATCTTGATGTATTGTAATACATCTTTATATATAAATATTTGTTAATGGCAGTGGTATTATATGTGGGAATGGACTTCTCAGTCTTCTATATGTGATCCTGGCAGTAGTACAAATCCCATCAAAAGCACAGTATAGGTTCATGCTTTAAAATTTTATTATATAAGATATATAATTATTATAAATAATAATAATTATAAATAATATAATATATAAGATATATAATTATTCCTCACATAACCTCCTCACATGCATGGCTCCAAGACTTTTCTAGAGCTGCCCCCACTCTCTGGAATTGTCTTCCTCATCCTACTCAGCTTGCTCTTACTTTCTTCATGTTTAAAACAGCCCATAAAACCCAACGCTTCAACCTCACCTACCCGTCTTCTTCTGTCTCTTAAACCCTCACTACTTCCCACCATTCATATCCCCTCCTATTGTGTGATATTTCCCCCACCTCTTCGATTGTAAGCTCTTCAGGTCTTCTTCCTCTCCCCCTGTGTCACTGTCCGTATCTGTCTGTCATTTGCAACTTCTATTTAACGTACAGTGCTGCATAATATGTTGGCGCTATATAATCACTGTTTATTATTCTTATTACTACTAATAATAATAATAACAAAAATAAGTTTATTGTTTTGCTTTACAAGAGGAAACTCCCAGGTAACGATTCAATTATTATCTTACAGATGTGGTTGAAGCCTTGCAAGAGATCGGATATCCCACAACAAGCCTGTTACCTTGCACCAGTTTACAAGACCAGTGAAAGAAGAGGAACGTTATCCACCACCGGACACTCAACTAACTTTGTCATCGCAATGACCCTTCCCTCTGATAAACCCCCGGAGCATTGGATTGGACGAGGCGTCGCTTTACTATGTCAGCTCAGCTCATAAAATATCTTCATTTTTTTCTGATC
Organism: Pyxicephalus adspersus; assembly: GCF_032062135.1. Taxonomy (NCBI): domain Eukaryota; kingdom Metazoa; phylum Chordata; class Amphibia; order Anura; family Pyxicephalidae; genus Pyxicephalus; species Pyxicephalus adspersus. The sequence continues at coordinate 170,552,348 of NC_092858.1, forward strand.
CCTTTCAAATTTAAATCATTTAATTTAAATTCAGAATTCCTGTATAAAACAAAGCAACAGTTGTATAACTAAATAAAAAAATGTATGAAATGTTTGATGTTTAAAGTAAATATATTATTAGTAAAATGAGAATGATGGATAACAGCACAAAGTTTACATTAATTCAGATTGATTTTTGTATTATTATTATTATTATTATTATTATTATTAATAATAATAATAATAATAATAATAAACAGGATTTAAAGGGCCAACATATTACGCAGCGCTGTACATTAAAGAGGGGCTGCAAATGACAGACTAATACAGACATGAGAGGACCTTGCCCCGAAGAGCTTACAGTCTAAGAGGTGGAGGAAGTAGCATACAATAGGAGGGGAATATGGAATGGTAGATAAGTTATGATGGTTTAGAAGACAAAAGAAGATGGGTAGGCAAGTTTAAAAAGATGGGTATTGAGGTTTCTTTTAAATTAACAGAAAGTAGGAGCAAGCCGTTTAGGACGAGGAAGACCATTCCAGAGACTGGGGGCAGCTCTAGAAAAGTCTTGTAGTCGTTTGTGTGATGAGGTTATGAGTGAGGAAGTTATTAGTAGGTCATTGGAGGAGCGGAGAGAGTGGCTAGGGGGGTATTTTTCTATCAGGTCAGAAATGTAAGTGGGACAATAACTGTGGAGGGATTTGAAGGCAAAGCACAGGAGCTTAAATTTGATTCTAAGGTGAAATGGAAGCCAATGGAGAGAACTACAAAGAGATGCAGTGGAAGAGGAGCGGAGGGAAGGATGGATGAGTCTGGCTGCAGCATTCATAATAGATTGTAGAGGAGAGAGTCGGGTTAGTGGAATACCAGAGAGGAGGAGGTTACAGTAGTCCAGATGAGAGATGATAGGAGCGTTTTTGTGTAATATGGGAAGCAGAGAGAATTAGAGTGGCCCATTTAGCTGGCAATCAGCATGATCACCATCACATCAGTTGTGCCATGATGCAACTGGCATCACCCCATTTAAAAAGGTGGAGATCAGCTAACATGGGTGTTGCATTTATGAATTGAACGATTGAACACCACTGATTGTTAGCATTTTTTTGCTACTACATTCACATATTGGGTTAATGGATTACCAGAGAGGAGGAGGTTACAGTAGTCCAGACGAGAAATGATAAGAGCGTGTACAAGGAGTTTGGTGGTCTCAGGGGACAGGTAGGGGCTGATTTTGGAGATGTTGCGTAGGTGAAAGTGACAGGACCTGGAATGTTCTGAATATGGGGGGTAAATGAGAGGGCCGAGTCAAAGGTGACACCAAGACAACGTGCCTGAGGGGAGGGCCGAATAACAGGGTTATAACAGTTAGATATATGTCAGGGGGGGATTTGGAATTTGAGGGGGGGGATGATGATGAGTTCTGTTTTATCCAGGTTGAGTTTCAGGAATCGGTCAGACATCCATGATGAGATGGCTGACAGGCAGCATGAGACTTTATCCAGGACTGAGGGAGACAGGTTAGGGGTGGACAGATAGATTTGGGTGTCATCAGCATACAGATGGTACTGTAAGCCAAAGGAGGATATGAGACTGCCGAGAGAGGAGGAGTACAGAGAGAAGAGAACCGGTCCAAGGACTGACCCTTGGGGAACATGAACAGGGGGGAGAGTGGGAGAGGAGGAGTTACCATTGAAAGAAACTTGAAAGGAGCGGTCAGACAGATAGGAAGCAAACCAAGAGAGAGCAGTGTCACAGATACCAATGGAGCGCATGATTTGTATTAGAAGGGGGTGAGAAACAGTGTCAAAAGCAGGGGAAAGATCAAAAAGAAAAAGGAGGGAAAAGTTGCCCTGGGACTTAGCTCTGATGAGGTCATTGGCCATTTTAGTAAGGGCTGTTTCAGTGGAATGGGCAGCTGGAAAGCCAGACGAGAGGGTCAAGGAGAGAGTTGGTGCTCAGGTAATCAGTGAGTCTTTTGTAGGCAAGGCGTTCAAGAAGTTTAGAGACATATGGGGGAAGGGAGATAGAATGGTAGTTAGAGGGTAGGGAGGGGTCCAGTGAGGGCTTCTTTAACATTTCCAGCAGGTATACTGAGATAGAAGGGGGACCTGGCAGTACTGGTGATCAACTGAGGGAGCCCAGGCTATAGAATAGAAAGACTTTGGTTCTGGGAGGCCATTTGGGAATCCAAATCATTAAAAGGCCAAAGGGACTCGTATTTAACTCCGGAGTTTCTGTTGGTTTTTAATGTTATGCAAATGTGGGGATCAACTCTGCTGAATGCACCCCATCTGTTTCAATCAAACACATTGCCACTGACGTCTGCTGTACTGGCGCATTTCCCCGACGACCACCAAGTGCCCGCTCCACCAATGTCTGCTCATGCGTTGGGCGCTGAATTACAAAAATGGCCAATAAATAAATCCTATTGTGTGAGACTTTATCCACCTAGATTGTAAGCTCTTCAGGGCAGGGACCTCTGCTCCTCCTGTGTCACTGTCTGTATCTGTCTGTCAGTTGCAACCCCTATTTATTGTACAGCGCTGCATAATATGTGGGCAATATGTAAGTACTGGTAAATATTATTATTATTATTATTAATATTAATAACAATAAAGTGTGTTTGTATTGATTTATTTTTTATATATATATATATATCGGTAAATAATAATATTATTATTATTAAACAGGATTTATATAGCGCCAACATATTACGCAGCGCTGTACATTAAATAGGGATTGCAAATGACAGACTAATACAGACAGTGATACAGGAGGAGAGGACCCTGCCCGGAAAAGTTTACAATCTGGTAGATAATAATACAGGAAATGTATTACTCTTCAGATTGAATATAACTTCATCTGTGTCCACAATGTAACTTTGTAACTTTCATACGATACATAGAACGTCGTTCCTCTCCTGAGAATCTGATTGGTCAACACTGCAGCCTTCTCGCCTTGTGATTTGTCCTTATTCATATCCCCACGACCCAGACCCTCTTCCTGCACATGGAGCTTGTCAAAAACGCAGCCAATATGATTGCCTGGTAGGCGGGCGGATCATTAAAATAACCAATCAGATACGACTGGACGTCAAGACCACTTCTGATAAAGCGCCGCTGCTTGTTTACAACGCGTTAGCCCCGCCTTATTTCTACATCGATTGGATAGTCTGGTTAGATGGACGTAAGCGATTGGCTGAGTGGGTAAAGGACCCAGTATGCGTTCGGCTCTGAGTTTCACTGTCAATATGTTGCGGCTTGGTGTGTTGTTCCTCTGCGCAGTGTCCGCCATCCTCCTAGGGACCCCTCCGTCCCAGGCTCATATTCCCCCGCACAATGAGACAGCCCGGGTGGCGCGCTTCGTGGCTCACCATTGCGACTGGGGCGCCCTGGCCACCATCTCCAGCCATGAGCCGGTGAAAGGACAGCCATTCGCCAATGTCTTCTCTGTCAGCGACGGGCCCCGGGGTCACGGCAGCGGCGTCCCTTACTTCTACCTGACCGCCATAGAGATCTCTGTGCAGGACCTACAGGTGAGGTTACCACGGGGACCGCAGAAGGGGAGGCACGTGACCTGCTTTGGCTGGAGATCACGTGACATATACATTGAAGCTTAAAAGAGAACCTGTCTGTATAGCAACACAAAGGCTTTGTTACAGAGAGCTATATGAAAACATAATGTACATTCTCTATAAGGGACCGGCGTCATAGAATTCTCAGGACTATGGGCTCCATATATCCCAGCACTGTCACATGGTCCTAGATACATGGAGGCTCCGCCATACCTGGAAGTACCAGGCTTCACTCCTTGTTTCCATAGCTGATGGCTCCTGAGTATAGAGACCGGGCCCTGATGTCGTTAGGAAGGTCCATTCCACTGGACATGGTGTTCTTGCATTATATAGAGGAGCACATAAACCCAATAGGGTCTAAAATGTAAAGTAAATGGTACAGTTATGTTAAAGCAAAGCTCCAGGTTCATTAAAATTGTTCATGTGTAGTAGGGTTGCCCTCACACCCAATGGGATAAATGCTCATTATTGGCTGGGCCATAGGCTGCTCTTTGTGATCTGAGTTGTGGGGGCACTCAGCTTTGTCCCTTACAATATAAGTCTATTGGTTTTGCATGGGTAGGGTTGGTCATGCTAATGCCTTTAAGAGAATACCATTTGCCCCAGACATAGGGACCCCCTATTTAAACTGTCAGCCTTCCTCTAAAAGAATGCCATCTACCTTCGGCATAGAGACCTCTGAGAGTACCATTCATATTGGGCATGAAGGCCCCCATCAGGACTGTCACACTTTCCTCTAACACAGTGCCATTTACCTTAGACATTGGGCCCCTAATCCAAACCATCACCCCTTCCTCTAAGAGAGTGCCATTTATATTAGGCATGGAGACCCCAAAAAAAACCGTCACCCCTTTCTCTAAGAGAGTGCCATCTACCTTCGGCATGGAGACCTCTTACTCTAGGAGAGTGCCATTTATATTAGGCACGAAGACCCCATCAAGGCTGTCCCCCCTTCCTCTAACATAGTTCCATTTACCATAGGCATTGGGACTCTATTCCAAACCATCACCCTTTCTCTAAAAGAGTGCCATTTATATTAGGCATGGGGACCCACATTAGGGCTGTTGCCCCTTTTCTAAAATTATTTACCTTGGGCATGGGGACTTCTTCCAAAAGTGTGCCATTTATATTTGGCGTAGGGACCCTTATCCAGACCGTCACCCCTTCCTCCAATAGTGCCATTTAAATTGGGCACAAAGACCTCTATCGGCGCTGTCACCCCTTCCTCTAAGAGTGTGCCAATCATGTTAGACGTAGGGACCCCATCAGCACTTTCACCCCTTCCTCTAAAAATATTTGCTTTTGGCATAGAGACCCCATTTTAAACCATCATCCCTTCCTCTAACAGAGCGCCATTTACTCTAGGCTCTCACCCTCATCAGAACTGACCCCAGACATAGGGACCCCTATCCAAACCATCACCCCTTCCTCTAAGAGAGCCATTTAAATTGGGCACAGAGACCTCCATCAGCGATGTCACCGCTTCCTCTAAAATAATTTACCTTCGGCATAGAGACCCCATTTCAAATCATCATCCCTTCCTCTAACAGAGCGCTATATACTTCAGGCATGGAGACCTTTATCCGAACTGACATAGGAACCTCTATCCAAACCGTCACCCCGTCTTCTAAGAGAGCGCCATTTATATTAGGCATGGGGGACCCCCATCAGGGCTGTAACCTCCTTCTCTAACAGCAATGGGACCCTAATCCAAACTGTCACCCCTTCTTCTAAATAGGTGCCATTTATTTTAGGCATAAGGACCCTTATCTAAAATGTCACCCCTTCCTCTAAGAGTGTGCCATTCATATTAGGCAAAGGGACCCCCAACAGCGCTGTCACCCCTTTCTCTAAAATTATTTACTTTGGGCATAGACACCCCTTTTCAAACCATCACCCCTTCCTCTAACCGAGTGCCATATACTTCAGTCACCCTTTCGTCTATTAGAGGGTCTTTTACCTTTAACATGGGAATCCCCATCAGGGCTGTCGGCCCTTCTAAAGTTATTTATCTTAGTATTAAGGACCCCTATCCAAACCAATTCCATTTCCTTAGGTATGGGGACCCCTATCCAAACTGTCACCAGTGTTGAACCCAGAAAGTTTTTTTAAGCCGGCTGGGAAGAAATTTTAGCCGGGTGGTGGCCCCAACTCTTTAGTAAAATCCCCGAAACAGCCGGGTGGTTTCTGAAAAGTGCTGGGTGGTGGGCCCAGCTAAAAGGGGCTGGGGAGAACACCCCGTCACCCCTTTCACCAATATAGTGCCTTATACTTTAAACTTTGTTACCCTCCTTAGCACTCTCGCCCATTTGTTTAAAAGAGTGCCAGATCACTGGGTAGTATTACTGCTTTCCTGGGTGGTTTAGTGGGCCCATGCTGCACGTGCACGTGGCACATCCATTCTCCTTCCAACACTCAGAGCTGCAAATTGTTGGTTATCATCCAATCATATTACACAATTAGTGTAGGTGAGTTGGCCTGGTTTGCAGTTCCACAAACAAATCTTTTTGTTTGGTCTTCAGGAGATCGGATCATTCATACCCAGCCTACATACAACAGGCGCAGCCCTTCCATGATTTCTTCAGAAGTGAAGAATTTCCTGACGTCACAAAGTCACACCAAATATTTTCTTCTTCTAAGATCTGATTATCGCACTGAACCATCTGTAGGGAAGCCAGCTTATCTCACTTTGTGTGCTCACTCAGCGATAAGAAACCCAACGCATAGAGACCGCAGTTCTATTACACAATCCAACCACCATGGGTTTATATTGCATAGGAACTTGCTTAATAAACTTGCACCGGACCATAAAGCTGCTGATGGCACCAGTGAATCATTTCAAGCTCTGCATGCATTAGAAACCATTAATTTCTATAGACATTTGTCTTTTTTTTTTAAACCCGATGAATTATATAACCATCTGCAGCAGAAGTGACACTGAAACCTCTGTGTAAGCATATTTTGCTTGCGTTTCCAGCAAGTCACCAGATGACATGGCAAATTCTGTGTTATGAAATGCGGATACACTCGTCATGTGAGGCGGTGAAAGTTCTTCTACTGTGTTTGCTGTGATAAATGTACAGAGGACCTATACTGGCCATGCTGTTATGGATGTGAGCATGGTACGGTAAATGATCAATATCTCCCCGACCTGGAGTATTCTCCATATATCTCCATATACCTGGAGTATTGCTCTTCACCAGTTGGTCAGATTTCGGCAAGAATCCTTTTTAAATATTCATTGAAACTGGCTTTAATGAAATCTTCTAACACAGGAACACATATAATAAAAACCAGGGCACTCTCAATCAATGTTTGAGCAAAATATTGATAAATTGTTCATCGGGAATGCTCATTCTTTTGTCAGTCTTCCCCCACAATGCATTGCTTTGGTTATTGTCAACCGATTCATAATGGTCCTGCACAATTTTTAAGTGCAATACAAAGCGTAAGGATTTGCGTTTTAGTGTGCTACGAAGTAAGTGCGTTTCCTTGACTTCCAGTGGAGAAATGGATTCACATTGGAGTGAAAGGAGGGTAAGTATAGAGATCTGCATCAAAGGGGACCTGAAAAGGTAAAACACAGATTCTCTTTAATGCCCGACCCATTCGTTTTTCTTACTGGATTGAGTAGGAAAAAAATAAATTGTATTGTCAGGTGTTAAATGCTGGGTAACCTTTCAAACTGATCACTATTAAACCACTTTTTTCATATTTTCCTAATCTATTGTACACCATCTGGCAAAAAAACGTCCAATGCCCTTGGAGCAGTGATCTAGGGTGCCTGTGGGGGCAGTGTTATAATGTGGGGTGCATGTTTGGGGGCATTGTTATGATCTGGGGTGCCTGTAGGGGGCAGTGTTATGGTCTGGGACGCTTATATGGGGCAGTGTTTAAATTTGGGGGTGCTTGTGGGTGGCAGTGTTGTGATATAGGGTGCCTGTAGGGGGCAGTGTTGTGTTATGGGGTGCATGTGTGGGGCCAGTGGTATGATCAGGGTTGCTTGTATGGGGCAGTGTTATAATCTGGGGTGCTTGTAGGGGGCAGTTTTGTGATGTGGCGTGCTTGTAGGGGGCAGTGTTTTGATCTGGGGTGCCTGTGTGGGGCAGTGTTTTGATCTGGGGTGCCTGTGTGGGGCAGTGTTTTGATCTGGGGTGCCTGTGTGGGGCAGTGTAATGATCTGGGGTGCATGTGTGGGGGCAGTGTCGTGATCCTGGGTTGCGAAGTTATGTAGAATTCATTAGGCTCAAATTGTAAAGTAGTGGTTCAGGGAACATGAGACATCATTGTCGCACATCGGCCACCACAGAGTCCAGACCTGAACCCCATTGAGAATCTTTTGGATGGGCTGGAGAAGACTCTACACAGCTCCGACTCTCCCATTGCCAATACAAGATCTTAGAGGGACATTAATGTATCTCTACATGGAAAGAAATGTTGTGATCATAGGAAGGGACAAGCAGTGTTCCCCCTACCCCGTTTTAGCTGGGCGCACCACCCAGCACTTTTCACTGACCACCGGGCTGTTTTTGTGTGGTTATTGAAAAGTTTGGGTCGCAATACAGGGGCTGCCACCCGCTTACATCTTCCCACCCAGCTTAAAGAAAATTTCTGTGGAGAATACTGAAAACAATAGCACAGTGAATGTGTGCTGTAATTAAGATTAAATATCCCCATGTGTGACTTTTCCTTTGGCCAGGCAATGTATGTTCAATATGTTTCTTTTCTTGTTGCAGTTGAATGCAAATGCCTCGCTGACCATGTCACTGGCCCAGACTCCTTACTGCAGAGAGAAGCATTACGATCCGCAAAGTCCACTCTGTGCTCATATTATACTCTCAGGAATCATTGAGAAGGTAAAGCGCCAAACTAAACTCGTAAAAACAACCCAGACTTGTTAGTAGGCCACATACACAGAACTAGAACAACAAGCTCAGCAGGGGCGGCAAATGTCCCAAATTTGTCTTGTGGCACTGCCACTGACCAGAAATAGATCCTGGATAGACGGTTTGGTCTGCAGTACATTAGTTGAGCATTCAGTTCAATTTGAATACATTTTAGGTCAATCACAGGAAAAGTGTGCTAAGTATTAGTTTGTCTTCTTTAAAAAAACAGCCACAGCCTGAGTAGGAATGTCTGTCCCCTGCCAGCATACTATATAGAAGGATTCTTGTCTTCTGTGTGAAAGCTAAGATCCAACGCTACTCTTATTGGGGTGGATCTATAGGGCTGCAATTTTCACAGGTGACCCCAGCAGATTGGAGAGCTCCTCATCTGCTTTAGAAGGGTGCAAGTGACACAAATTATTTCTACAAGGTCTCTGCTGTCAGAAAAACTATTGAATTATTTAGAGCCAAATTGTACATTGGTACATTGTACATCTGGTACCAAAATAGGCAAAATGAAAGATTACTGGAGCTTTTGTTTACAAAACTTGTATATTCAGGTAGTAAAAACTTCCAGGTTTGTTGGTTGTCATCATTGCAGTATATGAGAAATGCGGTCTTCTATAACAATGGTTTAAGGGGAAATGTGACAAGTCAACTCGTTTTATTATTTGCTGTTTATTAACACCAAAATTTCCCTAAAAAAAAAGCGTGTGGTTACCGCATGAATATAGATTGCATACAGTAAAGAAGTTAGTACATCCCATAAGAATTGGGGATTTTTTTCAACATATTTGAGCAAGCAAACATTAGATTTAGATCTGACTAGATAAGAGTAATCTGCGTGAACAAGTGTCACATGACATTCACATGGGGTATTCAATATCATAATAATGGAAAAATTAAGTACACCTCTACATTGACCTCCACTTTAAATCCATGACAGTAGAATCAGATTTTTGTGACAAAAAGCAAAATTTATAAATCTCAGATATGGATGGTCTGGTATTCTCCATTCTATCGATGTAAGGTACCGGCAAGCCAGAATTCAAATGGTTTTATAAAGCCCTCAAAGAAGGGTATATTTTGGTATAAAAGAATTGGGTATTCCCAAGCTCTATAATTACTATGGTAGCCAATCCCCTAAACATGTGGATTATGGAAAAACAGGAAGGAGACAAAGCCGGGGATTGTTGGCCATAAATTGCTTTATATCAATGTGCAAATGTTCAACAAAACAAATGTTTCCGTATATTATAACACTGGAAACCCTTAAAACACAAAGGAGGCTGGCTGCAGGGACTTTATTGCTAGACAGAGTCCAATTGTCAAAAAACAAGTGATCTACTATCTGAACATGAGAACTGGATCCCAATTTCTGGCGCATTTTGCTAGTTTTGACTTCTTCAGGGGATTGTAGGGAGAACCAGTGAACAGTACTAATAGAAGCAAGATAAATAAATATTTAGACAATGGTTAAGATTCATTAAAAAAATAGTTCCATAATTATCAGTTAAACCCACACAATCAAAAATATATGGAAATCAAGATCCACATACATATAAAGAAATTTATATCCAAAAATTCCCTGCTTTTTCTCCTTTCTGTTTTTCCCCTCAAAGGAGTTGTTAGCAAAGAGCTGACCTTATGATATCCAAAAAAAACCCACATTTCTTCATGGGACCTGCTGGTAACCCTTGCAACAGTTGCTGTCAAAGGGCATGCACTTAAAGTGAGAAATAAATTCCCCTAATTTAGGCCACAAGACACATGTGCCAGGAAAATGCTTTTACTGTCTAAAAATAATATAGATCAAGATTTAGCAGACAAATACAAGGCCCTATTGTTGACTTACAGATCTAATATTGTATGAGTTGTTTGCTACAAAAACAGTAGACCTGTTTGGCACAGACAAAAGACCGCATTCCAGCAGAAAAAAAAAAAACTGTACAAACTGTAAAACATGATGGTGAAAATGTTCTGCTTTAATGCTGCTACTGGGTCTGGTCTGGACAGCTTGCAATTATCAAGTCAGCTATGAATTCCGCATGGAGTGTTGAGAATGTGATTTTGTGTATCTGAAAACTGAGGTTAAAGCCAATATGTATTTCAACAGAATAATCATCCCAGGCATAATAGCAAATAAACACGGCTCAAAAGGGAAAACTGAAGGTTGTGGACCTTTCTTCTGTTAGGGCTACACCACCTGGCAGGTGACAAGTGATTACCAAGGATGTGGAGTCTGTGTCTTCAACAGAGCACCCTGCAAAGGGTGATGGGCCGGTAACCCTACTGGCCACCATACTACTTAGATGTAGGAAGAACACCAGGTTGCACTCTCAGGCTCTCCCAACCAGAGCCCAATGGAACAAAATGCTTCGGTGTAGGGACAGCCGGATATCCGGTACCGAGTAGGCTGGAACTTCTAAGGAGTGTAAGTGGCAGGCCAGGGCCAGAGAGCTTGGGGTCAGGGTCAGGTATCCAGAAAGGACAGTTGGGTAAAGTTTGAAGGTAACACGCTGAGAATCCAATACCAGAGCTTAGAACTAGAGAGTCCTAAAGATAACTAGCAGCCAATGGTAGAACAGGATCATGACCAGGAACCAATCTGTTCATTGGCTGCAGGGCAAACTCTGTAATGCACACAGTGTGCGGGGGGTGCTGAGATAGAACAGAATGCATATGACTAAAGGAAAGCTAGGAATGCTGAAAGCTGCTACACAGAGCAGCTGAGGGTGGAGTGCTAACACCTTCCCAAAGCCTTGGTTTGAATCCAATTGAAATGGAAAGTTAATGAAACCCACAACCTATTGTACCTGAAGGTAATTTTGTATGGATAAGTGGGGTACGTTTCATGCAGTAGAAGTCAGAGACTGGTCGGTAGGTATGCAAAATCCCTACAAAAAGGAGGAGTCAATAGAAACAGTGTTTATGCAATTCTATGCCCTTTATCTGTAGGTAGTGTTTGATTAAAGATCCATTATTTGCCTGTTAAGTACAATGTTTAGAAAAAAATATGCAACGTCCAAAAGTGAGACACAACATGGGTTACACGTTCTACCTTCTGGTGCTACTACACTCTGCTGTTAACACCTAGCTGGTGGAGGATCCCTATTTTGGCCAAATTACCAAGAGCTGGCCTTTTATATATAATATTTGTACAATCGTCATCTTTCCATTCTATGTCTCTCTGATTTTTGAATTGTATACAGGTGGAAGGCAATGAGAATGACACAGCAAAGATCGCTTTGTTCAGACGCCACCCAGAGATGGCCCAATGGCCTCCCGACCACAACTGGTTCTTTGCCAAACTCAACATCACCAACATTTGGGTGCTGGACTACTTTGGAGGAATCAAAACTGTGACACCAGATGAATACTATAAGGCCAAACCATGGTAAGTACATGTCTGGAATCCACAATATCTGTTGTTTTCCAGGGATGAGCTATGGTCTGCCAGGTAGGAGGAATGATTACAAACAGGTTAAAGGGATTTATACATTCTTTCATGTTTGCTGTAACTTGCTTCCATAACTGTACTACAAATGCAGGCTTTTAGATTATTTCTGCTATATTTATAGAGATAAAAACCCACCAGTGATGATTGGGCTGAAGCAGAAATTTCAGTATACTATCTGGCAGTCTAATGGAACGTGTTGGTGCTATATAAATCCTGTTTAATATTTTTAACATGCCCGAGTCTCTAACCATTTCCTGCAGCTTATCTCTAATCTCCAACCACACCTGTAGCATGTTGTCTCTAGTCTCCGATGTCCTGATGCAGTATCTATCCTTCCACCTGATGATCAGTAATAGTAAGGGCAACTATAAATATGTGGACACTGGATACCAGTTACCTGTTTTGGTCGTCTTATGCCAGATTTGGCCCCAATGGCTATGGAAATTTCATGGCTCAGTAGCTTCACTCTGGAGGGAAACATTTGAACAATTGTCCTCACCTCATCCAGAGGTTGCTCCAGATTCCTAAAGCAATGAATGAAAACCGTTTGTGAATCTCAATCTTTTTAGCGCTCTGTAAGGGTGACATTCATCCCAATGGCCAGCAATGTAAGGTAAATTCTTCCAACTGACCATGAAACTAATATATTGTGAGCTGTGGATATAATAATTATAGATGGGGTTCCCTGAAGACCTGATATTTATTTCAATGTTCAATGTTCCCCAATGTTTAAAAGGTCAAGAAAGACTGATCTAAAACACTGCAATCGAACACAATAAAAGCTATTTTCTGTGTGTGTGGAGCAGCCAACAGCAGTGGCAGAGGTCTGACTTGTGGTACCTGTGAATAAAAGGAACATTTTTGAACTTTAACATTTTATTTGCCTGGCTGGGACAACTTACACTATTTTATCCAAATGCATCTAATTTTTGGAGTCAACCCATGAGTTGTCTAATTTAGGATAATAATATTAATAGAATTAATATAGGATTCCAATTTGCACATATATATAAAAAATTGCTGATGCACTTGTAACAATGACAACTAGACAGTCATTTACTTGTTAGCAACAGACTCTATAATAAAGTCAAGGTTGTTATCGATTCACTGTGAATTACATATTCTTTGTGTTCATACTGACTGCAAACTAATAAGTCCTCTCCTATTGTACTTCAACAATAGGTTGTTTTTTATGTCTTCTCCACTATATGTCCAACTTTCAACCCCTATATCGGTACAAGATGCAGCAGTAAAGAAGGGGTCAGTGGATGGAATCGCACACGTGGTAGGGGACAGAGGCTTCAGACACTTAGGAACACATTATTAATGCACCGCTGCACTGAAATCATGCTGGGGTGTGTAGCTAACAATGTTCAATAATGTTCCCTTTGGCCAAAGGACACTGAGAGCTCTGTGATTGAAGGAGCACAGGCCATATCACAGGGTCTCCTCCTAGCTTCAATCATTTCTATTCTTCCAACTTCACGAGTCCAAAAGCCGGACTTCTTCCTACATGTGTTGTGCTTGGTTTTTGCCCGCAGATACCTGAATGGCGCTGGACTCAATCTCAATGGGCTTCCCTCAATCCGGTCATGCGTTGTCCTAGAATTCTTCAGTCTTCCCTCCTAGCCATCTTCAGTCTTCCCTTTCGGTCTTCTTGCTACGTCTCCCAATTTCGCAGGTATGGGATTGGGTGACATGGCCGGATGTAAAGGGGGAAACTAAGAGAGCCTCACTGCGCATGCCTTGAGATCAGCATTTCTTTCTCCTTAGTGGAAAAATGCCCCTTCTGCCTGAAATTAGGGCATGCGCAGAAGGAGCAGCCAGAGCCTGCCAAGATGCATGACGTAGGTATCTTGGGAGGCTAAAATGAAGTAAAAATGTTGAGTTTAGATCCGCTTTAAATGGGCTCTTGCAATTCTTGAGTCTGAGATTGTAGCGCAGATATAGAGGAAAAAAAAAACAGGAGGCATCGGCCACCATAGAAGCAAATATAATCCCTCTTCTACTTCAGGAAATTCATTAGGATTTTTTGGAGGTCTCTTTAGTTTGTATCCTTACACTACCTGCCTCTTGTTATCTGAATTTTTTTCTGTCCAATGTTTTGAAGCTCCCAATATAAAAATGCCTCTCAAAATCTCCAAAATATGCTAGTTATTTAATGGCTACCGCGAACAATGAATGAGCTCTGGACTGCTATACTTGTCTGCTTCTCTCCTTCCTGTACTTCTGATAATAATGGAAGTGTCCTGATTACATATCCTCACAATTGAATGTGAACACATACCATGACAAAGCGTGCTGGGAAATGTCATTCTTCAAGAAGTGGAGAACTTCAGGTTGCCTAGACTTACTCTAGAAGCTCCCGGGGTTCATTAATTTAAAGTTTTTAGACCACGATGTAGTTTTATTTGATGCTCTCAGGTTTGCAAACTCTTTGAAGCCAGACACAGGGAGAAGAGGCCCAGACACTCTCAATAATATATATATCTCCTGTCTCATCTTCCCATATGCCAAGACACTCGCCCCCCGGGTCAAGAAGAAGCTCTAGTTTTCTATTTGCCCCCTCCGTGCCATATTGCTTTGAGCAGTTCTCATACCAAGCTTGCAGGTCTGCTACATATTTCATTACCAGTAACCTCCCGCTGTGTTGGAGGGCAGAATTCTCACAGACAGAGCGAACCTTCTGAACAGCGCGTTTGATGCTCAGCCAAGTCACTGTCTCTTACCCAGCATGCATCTGCTCCAACTTCCAGATAGAAGAAATTCTTTAGGTAAATGCTGCAATGCTTCAGGCAGTTTATCGGTTTAGGTAGAAGATAATGTATTCAATGAGATTACTACATTTTAGAAAAAAAAAAGATTTGCATAGTGCAACTTTTTTTTTTTTTTTTGATCAAGTGAGTAAGGGATAAGGAAGTTTAATCATATACTGTATATGCAATACCACCTTTTTCTTTTCCAATTTCCAATCTTTGGCATTTTGGTTTGGTCAGGACAGTGACAGTTTTTTAAGTTCCAGCAACCACAGAAAATGCCGTGATTGCCGGATATCCTGACAACCAACGATGAGCTGCACATGTAGACTTCTAACTGTCACACCTATTTTATGTTGTTGGATTTTTCGTTCCAAAGCCCTGAACATTAGCATGGACCCTCATACTTTCTTTAGGTTAAAGCACTCTTCTAGACAGGCTTGTATCAAGCTTTTGAAAAATGTGTGCCCATCTTGTTAAAAGAGCATTTGCAGGGTCAGAGGTCAGATACTGACCTTAAAAAAAGAAGACCTGTCTTACTATCCCTGTTATTATTACACAGTATATATAGTGCCATCATATTACATTGCGCTGTACAAATGTCATATTCATGTCACTAGCTGTCCCTCAAAGTAGCTCACAATCTAATGTCCCTACCATAGTCATATGTCTTAAATACAGTCTAAGGTCCATTTTCGGGGGAAGCCAAATAACCTCACTGCATGTTTTTGGAATGTGACAGGAAAACACAGTACCCAGAGGAATCCCACACAAACATGGGGAAAACCTGCAAACTCCATGCAGATAGTGTCCTGGCCGAGATTCGAACATGGGACCTAGCGCTGCAAAGGCTAGAGCACTTACTTCTGAGGTGTTCCAATTTACCAGTGTTGAGGTCAGCACTCTCCACACCAAATTAATCAAATTGGGTCATTCTGTAGTGTTCTACACGAGCATAGTCTTGCTGAAATAAGACCCAGACAACCAAACTATAACATTATCTCCATTTATCATTCTCTCATGTCTTTATTTTAGCCCGTATAACATCAAAAAAAGCGTCTTTGTCTCAACAAGGACATTTTTCTTGGTATAAGTTGATATTGAAAAACGTCCATTGAGATAAAAGTGCTCTTTTTATTGTTATTTGAGAAAATAGACATAAGGATGAAAAAGGTTTCAATGTCATTTTATTGTTCTGCAGTATATGTGTATCAGAGTCTATAAACAAGAGACAACAAAGGCAGTAAATTTGTAAGCCCATTGAGGTATAATTAGAAATGTCAAGGCAAAAATCAGACATCTGCAGTACAGGATTGCAATGCATGTACATTTGCCATTGTTTTGTTTTTTTTAAAGATCCATCACTTAAGGAAAAATGCAGTTTAGCTGTGAATGAAGTGGTATCAGCTCTCACAAGTTCTCCTATACTTAACCTATTTCTTCTAAATATAAAAATCTATTGACTTGTAGCCCCAAGGTAAGAAGAGGGAGGGCTGTTTGAGAAAACAAAGAACCTGATTTTTTCAAGCTCTCCAAGACTGGAGAAAATAGATTGTCATGGGAGAACCTGGGCGATCATCAAATCTGGTACGTATTTCTTAAAAATCATTTGCTATTAATTGGTGCTGTTATACAGACCCTGTCTGGGTTTGCTGGATCACCCAGGTTTTCAGATAATAATCTATCTTCTCCAAGCGTGGGAGAGCTTTAATAAATCAGGCCTAACGTGTGCACAGGACAGCTCTTGATTTATTTGCACTTCTTAAACACATATAACATAATGCTACCCAACAGTAAATGTATCAGACCAGCAAAAAGCAAATCAGAGAAGTTCATTTGAGTTTACAAACCCTTTAATGAACAAATCATGTCTTTATGGAGCTGGAGCAGGCATGCTGAAAACAATGTTCAATACGTAGGGGAGCAAGGGCCGAACTTTTGTTCACTTCATGCAGATGTTGTATTGCCATACAAGTCTGCAGGAATGCAGCACCCACTTGAAGCAAATCAATGGTGGTCAGATGCACCTGTCAAATTCTGAATGATCTCCAAAATTCTGATATCAGACTTGTGACATCAATAAAATACCAAAGCCTATTAACATAGCCCTAACAATGTCTTTGTGTGCTGTAATTTTTCCTGTACCCATCACTGGGACATCTAAATGTGACATTTGGAGGGCTTTCCACATTCTTATGTCCATATAGCAGGTGTGAGGGTCAGGTGACCTCAAGCTTGTGCCTATTTGTGTACAGGTAGTCCCCGGTTTATATACAAGATATTATTATTATTAATATTATTATTATTATTATTAAACAGGATTTATATAGAGCCAACATATTACGCAGCGCTGTACATTAAATAGGGGTTGCAAATGACAGACTAATACAGACAGTGATACAGGAGGAGGAGAGGACCCTGCCCTGAAGATCTTACAATCTGGTAGGTGGGGGAATTTACATACAATAAGATGGGAGATATGGAATGGTGGGAAGTAGTGATGGTTTCAAAAGACAGAAGAAGATGGGTAGGCAAGTTTGAAAAAAATGGGTTTTGAGTGCTCTTTTAAATGAGCAGAATGTAGGAGCAATATGGAGATATGGACTGTAGGTTTGTTCTTAAGTTGAATTTGTATGTAAGTCGGTACATTAATTTATTAAATGCTTCATATTATTAAGCAGCATGGTGTCAGTTAATGTATAAAATCCTCACTGTGAGTTAATCACAAACAAAGCAAAAAAAAAGCTTTATGGAGCTTAGACATTCATTAACTTCTGGAGCAAACTGTGCAATGATATGCAAAAAGAAACAACTGCAGAGTTTGTCCTGGTCATTAAAGAGTTACAAAAGGCTGCAGAAAGAGCTCACCCACTAAGATCACCAACAACCTCTGCTGTGTTTAACAAAAGATTTCTTCTGCAAGTCATGCAAAGCGTCCCCTCTGTCCTGCACACGAGGGAGGAGGGTAGCCCTGTCCGCATCTAGGTGTCTGTCTGTATGTATGTCAGATGTCCTTAACTCGGGGACTACCTGTAGTTACAGTTAGTTGGTTTGAAAAGAAAGAAGACCCCCGTTCATTGAATTCAACAAAAACAGAAGAAACATGGCAGAACATCATCATCAGAATCCTACACCTGCAGTGGATCCAAAGATCTATGCTTGGCAGATATCATAAACTTTATTCCACCGAATGAATTGTTGTTAATAACAAACAGTATTTTTTATAGCACCAACATCATATGCAGCGCTGTTCTTCTTGTACTTCTTCTGAATTCACTTTTATTACTTCTTATGTGCTGTGATAATTTCCTTATGTGTTTTATTTTTTTCTGAGCAGTCCTATATCAATAATGTGTTTCCTCTTTTCCAGATTCCGAGTCTCTGAACATTGAGGAATCATTTTCATCCACCAATTATATTACCAATGTGCCTTATTTTTTTGCCTCTTACTGCTTACATTATATGATGCTTACTTGAATGTAAAGAGATTTATATGTATCATGAACAAGGGCTGAAATTCTGACAATATATTTCTGATAAAAAAAACTAATAGCTTGTGGAGTGCTTATAGGAAGATGTGTGTTCAGGTAAGTGAGCCAGATCTGCTTAAGTTCTCACCACCTTGTCTGATGTG
>NC_092858.1:170570985-170616124 GCF_032062135.1 Pyxicephalus adspersus
GTTGTCTGTAAAGGTCAATGACAGGTTGTCGTATTTAACCAGTGATCTATTCCTTCTCTGTGCCTTCCCCACCCCTCTAATGTTACACTGACAGCCTTTAGTGAATATTCACTCTTTCTAGGTATAGAGGAATATGTGACCCCCTCCCAGGGAGCAGTAGCGAGACCTAGCAATAGACAAACCACTGTCACCTAACTTAAAGGAGGATGAAATTAACCCTGTGTAAAAACCGACTAAGCATCAGGGCCAGTGTGGGGAAGATATGTCAAAGCCTGAATTAGGTACAGAGTTTTCTTTTAAGTAGGTAAGCGTTAAAATGCAGGTAAGGGGTTTTCTGTCTTGCAATTGCTGTCTCAGAGACACAGAGGAAATCTTTCCAAAGTTAATCCTCAATAGAATGTGGACATTGAAACAAGTGCTCTCATATTCCCTCCTATTCTAATTCTGGTGACGAATTCGACTTTTCTTAACCTTTCTGTTCTGGTGAGCACCGGGGCAAATAGGAGGGTTGAATCTTCCCAACAGAGACACAGACTGTAACTGCACCCTTTCACATGATATAATTCAAATAATTATGTAGGCTTAGCTGTGAAAAATTATCATTTGCAATGATAATTATCGTGGCAAATGTCCACTGAAGTCTGGAACTTCCTGGCCTCTGTCTCCCAGCCCTAGAGAGTGCATAACAAGATCAAAGCCTTGTACTACTGCACAATGCATACATTATATGCAGATCTTGTGTTTTCTTAATAGGCATCTGGAAGTTTAGCCTTTTTTTTTTAATTTGCTCCCCATAAAAACAATCATAAGCCACTTTCTTTTGTTCTGGCATCTGCTAAGTGAATTGTGGTTGGTTGGTTGGTTGGTTGGTTGCAGTGACTCACTCAAAAGTAGAACAAAATGATTTTTTTTTTATTCCCACCCCTCCATATTAAAAAAAATCCTAATTTCTTCTTCCCCTTTCCACACCAATGTTGTTCCTGACTTCCTCCTCTTTCAAGTCCCTGCAGTCCTGTTGGGCAGAATGACTGTCTTCTCATTAATTGTGAGCCAGGCCTGTTGGTTTTACCTCATAAGGGTGCATCAACATGCAGATTGGGTTCCCAGGACTCCAAGAAGAATGTCTGAAGGTAGAAGAGGAATCTGCCCAGAACTAGAAGAAAGTTTATATATTATAAATAATAATTTAGGAGAGAGGTGGTTATCCTGAAGTTTATATTTGGGAATTACCCCCTTATATATAAAACTCTTCAATGAGTAAGGTTGAACGTGTCTTCAGTCATACCTGGTACGTTTCATAATAGTTTAGTTCAGTTAGTAAAATTGCACATCATTCAGATTGCCTAAACCTTCCTGCTTAGTTATACTTAAACTGGGAAACCAAAACTTAACTCATCATCTTTTATCACCATGGAATGACGCTGCTCACTTCCAAGCTGTGAACTTCCCTTTATTACATTTAATTTGTCTCTTGAAAACGGGAGCGACGTCTCCCTCGACATTTTGTCTGTTTTAATAACTTCAGTACTCATTGTATTGTAACCTGTAACACATTCACCAAGCAGTCCAAATATTCTGAAGTAATCATTATGATTTGCACTTGTTGTAGATATTATTTTGTCAGTTCTTTGTTGTTTTCTTTTCCCTGAAAATTATTCAGCATTGCAATGTTCAATTGGATTATAAAATTGTTAAAGCTTAAAATGATCCACTAAAAACTGACCTCAAAATATTCTTCAATTATATGGAAATAATAAAACATTTGTATGTGTGAGATTTCACTGATTGGATTTGTAATCCTTAATAAAAAAAAATGTGATGCAAATTTTAAGTGTGGCCATTGTTGTCACATCTCATGCAGAGAATGGATTTGGAGAAAATTTAAAGGAGAACTCCTCTGTTATAAATGGAACGTCTACAGCTCCTACAAAAGTCATTTTGTAATCTAACATTCTAATAATCATCTTTCTATTGTCATTCACTGTTGCTGTAATTTTTTAAACCATGCAGTATGGAAACTTGCATTCTGTACACTATTGGTTTTAATAAACAGTATATAGCACCACCATATTACGAAGTGCTGTACAGTAAATAAGGATTTTAATTGAGAAACAAATACAAAGGGGATCTTGCCCAGAGGAGCTTACAATCTAAGAGATGCAGATTGCCCAAATAAATGTTATTTCATGCTTGTGTGATAGGTTGGCTGATTTTCTCAGAAGTCTTTTATAAAATACAAGCTATATTTCAAATATCTATCGATAGGAATTTTGGTTTTAATGATGTACTGACAAAGCAACTTTCCTCATCATAATCCCCAGAATGTGCACCAAGCAGTTGGACTTCCCAGTCCACAAATTGGGCATTGCCCAAGAGTTGGCTGCCCCTTTGCAGCTCTCTGCCCATTTTGCTAAAAAGCTTTTGTCAGGCCAGGGTAACACCTCGGGTCAAATGACCAGATGTAGTGCCTAATTTATGTCACCTATAACCAAGCCCCTGACAGCCTTGGAAGCCTACTTGCGCTTTGCCAACACTCCATTGTCCCAGGTTTCAGTACGCAAGGAATTACCCCAATCAAGGGCAATGAGCATCTGCTCTGAGCCTGACTAAATACTAGAAAGTGATTTTCAGGCTGGGTGGGAAATGCATGGGAGTACAATATCAATCAGCAGGTCACCCAATGCTTATACCTCCCAGTTCCCAGTGCCAAGACAGCAGCAAGGGAAAGACAGCTACTCGCTGGTGGACTACCAGTAACTGCAAGACTGCAAAACGTGTGCATATGTGCATATGTTCCCTTTGCTAGTGTGAGCCCCACAGGGACCGGGGGGGTAACATTTCACTGACAGAGACTATAGAGGTGTTACGTGCACAGACTTTGCATCAGGAGGCAGCAGAAGGCAGAGTGGCTGCTGTCTATCACCGGATGTCACAATGAGATTGTATGGGGGAAGTATTGCCAGGTAGGCTTGCAAACAACATTCATTGGAAGGTGTTCACCTGGGGTCTGTGCTGGACACTTTTGTTCCTCAATACCAAGGTAATAAAAACCTAGTCTTTTTGGTGCTGGCTTTGTACATGGGTACAGTCATGGTGGAACATAAAATGGTCTCCAAATGGTTACCCAAAATGTCTTTGTATTCTGTAGCATTAACACTTCTTGGTGTCACCTTCGATTCTGCCCTCTCATTTACCCCTCATTTACATTTTCAGGTCCTGTCACTTTTACCTGTGCCACCAAACTCCTTGTACACGCTCTTATCTCTCATCTGGACTACTGTAACCTCCTCCTCTCTGGTATTCTACTAGCCTGACTCTCTCCTCTACAATCTAATATGAATGCTGCAGCCAGACTCATTCATCCCACTTCCCTTTCTGAACTAAATAGAAACCTCCAATGACCTCTTTGCTCCTCCAATGACCTATTACTGACTTCCTCACTCATAACCTCATTACATGCTCAGCTCTTTTTAGAGCTGCCCCAACTCTCTGGAATGGTCTTCCTCATCCTATTTGGCTTGCTCCTACTTTCTGCTTAATAAAAAGAGCTCTTAAAAACCCATCTTTTCATACTCACCAACTCGTTTTGTTTTGTCTCCTAAATCCCTCACTACTTCCCACCATTCCAAACCCCCCCCCCCTCCTAGATTGTAAGCTCTTCGGGGCAGGGTCCTCTCCTCCTGTGTCACTGTCTGTATTCGTCTGTTATTTGCAGCCCCCCCCCCCCCCCCCTCCTCCTCCTAGATTGCTTCACTGTCTGTATTCATCTGTCATTTGCAACCCCTATTTAATGTACAGCACTGCGTAATATGTTGGTGCTACATAAAAACTGTTTAATAATAACAATAAATAACAGCACCCTTCACTTGACCTCCATCATTTGGAGGACATCTAAATACTTTAGGTCAACTTTTGACCACCTGATAACACATGCTGGATTTTCTTCTTCAGATAGCTTTCAATTTGCCATGTTTTCCACAAACCACTCATAGACCAGACCATAGACAGCATCCCTGACTTCCGTTCAGTAGACCCGGTGTCAGATATTAAAATAATATTTATTGCTATTTCCCGGCGGTCAGATATTAAAATAATATTTATTGCTATTTCCCGGCGGTGAGGATTGCGTGTTGGCACCGCTGGAGAGCAGGTGTCATCTCCCCCATCCCCAGGAAAGAGGAATGTATCCTTTCTGTCATTATTAAAACTTCATTTCACTGCACACAATACTGCGCTACACAAAATTGTCAATAGCCAGCGTAATCTCAGCGGCATCGCAGCCATTGATTTCAAATCCTCCTGTGGCTTGCGGTGACGGAATATCGATTGGGCAGCTCTGGATAGCATTTATTTTCTTTGTGTGCTTGCTTGTAGCGTTGTAATTTTCAGGCTCGTCTCAATGAAAGAAGAACATTGTAAAAATGTTATTTGGTAACAATTACGCTGACCCGACCCTGCGAAGAGGCTTCATGTGGAACTACAAGTTCCTTAAAACTAGAGATGGGGGTTGGGGTATTAATAAAATAATTCAGAGATTCTGTGCTATATCTGGATCCAGTGGCCCCAAGCATTGTGGCTGCTCTTTGTTAGGATCCTCTGAGCTAGAGATTACATATATATATATAAAAGAGACAAACTGAATTTTGTTAGCAATTGCAATTATTTATTGGAATTCATTTATCATTACTTTCTATGCAATGTATAAAACAAAAATTATTTAGGTTCCAATTTTGAATGGGGATATCCTGCACATCTGTCTGAAAATTGTAATGGATTGGTTGTTATCTTCATCTATTGGCTTGCACTTTTTTAAGTCTCTGACCTGCAACAGCTTAGAGCAGAGTCAGTCATCTACAAGGAAGCCCTGGGGCCCAGTCGGCATCCAGGGGCCACTCTACAACCTTCCTAATCTTCCTTAATTTTGCAATTTGCCTAAACTACTAGCCGTCCTCCAAAGGGGTCCACAATCTAACATCCACACCAAAGTCATATGTTTTTAACCAATTAACCCAAACGCAATTTTTTTCTGGAATGCTGGAGGAAACCGGAGTACCCAAGGCAAACTCACACAGACACCGGGAGAACCTGCGAACTCCAGTGTTGTCAGCTCACTACAGGAAGATAGGAGCTCATTGAATTTTTGGCCAATTACCATGTATTATCTGTACTTCTAACATCTCCCAAGGATAAAACACAGGCAAATGTAAAATTGTGATAATGAACGTGCTGACCGCAAGAGAGCAGAGCAGAGGAGCGACTTTATCAGTGTGCTGCCCCTTTTTATTATCCAGTAAGCAGACTGGGGTAGGGGGGTGTCCATGACCAAGCTGAGCTGCTGTTGTAATGGAAGCTGAGGTTCTTGCTGTACTGTGTTTCAAGATGTCTGGAATACAAAACTGACGGCACAGAAATACAAATCTTTTAGAAAGTAAAGCCATTTTTATATTTAACTGTGTATTAATATCCTTCTATAGAGTTTAGCTTTGACCATGAAATTAGCAAATAAAAAACTCTTCATCAGCCATTTTTAACCAGGGCTCCATAGAACCCCAGGAGTCCTCCAGAGATAACTAGGGCTCTTCATTTGGCGCTGATGGACCTCCCATTTGATGATGTCTGACACCTGCATTGTGTTTTTTGTGGCAGGTGCCCTTTAATTGTTTTACTGCCATTGTTGTGTCCTTTATGGAAGAACAGAACCGGTATGCAAACAAACTTCTGGCTGCCCTACCACCTGACCAGCTACCCCCACCCTATGGCCCTGATTTATTAAAGCTTTCTAAGGCTGAGGAGGATACAATTTTGATCAGTGAAGCTGGGTGATCCAGTAAACCTGGAATGGATTTCTTAACAGTCACTTGCTAGCAAATGTTTTGAATCCTAAACCAGATCCATTCAGGTTTGCTGGATCACCCAGCTTTACTGATGAAAGTGTATCCTCTACAGCCGTGGAGAGCTTTAATAAATCAGGGCCATTACATCAGGGGGCTTTCCTGTCCCTCCAGGGTGCTCATCACCTGGTCGGGGTCAGGATGGACACTGGATCACTGGATTCATAGCTGTCAAACCCAAGCTGTGCTGCTGAGCTTGTGCAAAGTACAGAGGTGCCATTATTAATAGATCCAAATGTTTCCTAAAGAGAACCTGCATTATGCTATCATATCATATTGTAGTAATAATAGATTCTCATTCATAATTCTACACTGATGCACTAAAGAAGTTTCACCACTGGACAAATTTGGGCAATTTGGTTTGTCGTCATTTTGTTTCCAATTGCAATTTTAGATCTTGAGATATCTCATGTCTATTTACTGGTTCTATTTAATAAACAGTGAATCTGATATTCACCCAATGTTCTCTGGTGGTGATTTATCCAGGTCTATTCAGGTCCCATTCACTACTTTTCTCATCTTTAAATACATTTCATTGTGTTTTCATCTTTTTTAAAATATGCATTTTAACAAGGGTGTAAAAAAGTAGAAAGTGTGAAAGTAGGGCAAATTCACACCTGTTTCGGGACCAAGAGATCCCGCACAGCTGCCGATGGCTAGCACTTTACAGGCCACTCGGTCACTGCAGTATTGGTTCCTAAAGGTCCGCACATTTGACAGCTTGCAGCATTGAGCAGCACTATACCACTCACTGACACCCCCATTCATTCTCTATAGGGGCTGCTGCTGGCTAGAAGCTATGTAGTATCCCCTGAGAGGCAGCGGTTCCTGGAATGAGGAAGTTGTAAAGGCGCCCCAACCTCACCACTAGTGTGAACATAACCTTACTGTTTCTAGATAACACTTTACTAAATTTCTCAATATAATCATATCATAAGTAGGCATTGCTGCATTCTCCTAACTGTACACAAGATGGCAGTAAAGGGCCACTATTGTATGGAAGCCATTGGGATGCATTGAGGTTGCTTTACTAATGGTACACAAGCTGTTCACTTAGCAAAGAATTAAGAATATTTCACTTAGCTTTGCTAATTAAATAAAGTACTGCTGACTATAACCATTCAATGATGTGCAAGGAAAAATACTGCTTTTTTAGGTTTCTTTGCACATGATTGAATATTCTTTGCAAAGTAAATTTTCACTACATTCATAAACCAAGCTATATGTCCCTAGCCAGGTGATCGTTCCCCCCCTGTGTAGTCTCTCTTGTATCACTGACACCAACCAAATGGATTCTTCCTTTTCTATTCTCTACATTCAGCAGCCATAGAATAATAACGGATTGTTACCTTTTACTGCTTAGTTATAAATTGAATGTGTGTTAACTAATAAAGAAGTTATTCCCCCTTTGCAATTTGTTACAGCCCTTATATTGAAAAAAGGGAAATCCTGGAAATGTTTCCTAAAATACAGCTGCAGGATCTCCTAAAGCAGAACTATCCTGAAGATAAAAAAATCTCATCTTTACTTTCGCAGATCTCTTGATCCCTCTGGACCTTTCGTCTATTCGTTCCTGCGCTGTCCTGGAATCCTTATTCATCTCAGTATATAGGAATTGCCAGGCACTGCCATCTTCTTCATCCTTCTTCTGCCTGCACCACCCAATCTTGCACTGCCAGGCACCAGATCAGGTGATGTATCCTGCTGTAAATGGAAAAAACTGTGCCAATCTCACTGCGCATGCACTTTTTTTCCCCATTGCAGGTAAAAGCCCCTTCTTTTGGGCATGCACTGAAGCAGCTCGAAGCCCCCCGGGATACGTGACATGAATTTCCCAGGAGGCTCTGTGTTCCTGTTTAGTCTTTACCGCCTTGGTCAAAGCAGCCTCTCAATCAATTATTATTATTATCCAGTATATATATGGCACCGACATACCACGCAATCCATAGTCATGTCACTAGATATCCCTCAAAGGAGCTCACAATCTAATGTCCCTACCATAGTCTTTATTACAGTCTAAGGTCAATTTTGGTGGGAAGTCAATTAACCTAACTGCATGATTTTGGAGTAAGATCATAATGTTAGTTTTTATTGCCTTAAAGAAACCCTGTCACCATACATTTTTTAAGCCTTCTGCAATTGAAGATTAATAACTCACTCATTAATAACTTACCTGTCCAGCAGTTGATGGCTCTGTAAGACCTACAGCCACCAAAGAATCTTCTGTACCCAGGTCATGCCTTATACCCAGGACACTATCTGCATGGAGTTTGTTGCAGGTTCTCCCTGCGTTTGTTTGGGTTTTCTTCCGGGTACTCCAGTTTCCTCCCACATTCCAAAAACATGCAGTTAGGTTAATTGGTTTCCTCCCTTAGACTCTAATAATAACATATGACTATGGTAGGGACATTAGATTGTGAGCTCCTTGGGGGACAGCTAGTGACATGACTGTGGACTTTGTATAGCGCTGGGTAATATGTTGTCATTATTTAGTACTGCAAAAAAATAATTATATAGAGATAGGACCACTTTAATCATCCTGGCAACTTCAAGATGGTGAGCAGTGTTCAGATTGAACAAGTGACAGGTAAGGATCAGGTCCATGTCAAACAATGAAGATACAAAATGAATAATAAAAAAAAAAATAATAGATAAAAAAGTAAACAACAAACTAACAAAAAAGTTATATACATATATATGCGTGTGTATGTAAATGTGTAAAAATGATCCCCTTTGTGATGTAAAAAAAATGAATCAAAAAAGCAATTAAACTTAAAAAAAAAAATACAAAAACAAAAAAGTTAAGGGACCCACAGCCCAGTCTGAGTGTTTTTTTGGGGAGTAAATGTAACAATGAGAAGGTTTTGTATTGCTTAGCATGGGCTTTAGGGTTTTTTCTGAATAATACATCATTGGACTGATTAGAACTTTTTTTCATCTGGAGTCCCACTTTACGTATGATTCACCTAGAATGAATATTAGACTGATGTGTGATTGCTGTCACTAAGCCCTGAGAGCTTCCTGCAGAGAGAGGAGAAGAGGTAGAGGAGAGGCAGTGACGGGGAGCTCGGTGGTGGTTGGGTTTGGTGTCTCAGTTACTCAGCAGCGGGACGTATAGAAGTTGTGTTAGATCTTCCACTTCCTGTGCAGCACAGCGGCGGAGCAGTGTGGGTGAGAGCCAGAAGTTCTACTCTGAGCAGGTGACGACTAGAAGAGAAAAGCAGGGACCCACCCTGAAGCACCATGAAGTCCAACTGGATCGCCGTATCCGCTTTCCTCCAGGCTCAGGTCCTGGTGACCGGTAAGTCCTTCATTGTTGACCATTCCCTTGGACCTTTCTCCTCTTCAACTATCAGCAGTGTAGACTTAATCTATGTAAAAGACTCAAAATTCATTGTTTGTATTTGTTTATTATGTGGGCAGATCAAAGGTACACTTCACGTATAGCTAGACCTCAATCAAGACCACCCCAATGGTCTATTTTCTCATTGGGTATTAAAGCAAAATGGTGGATTTTGAGTTGGCGGTTGAATGCGTAAGGTGCATCAATCGATACTGAAACCCAAAATCTATCCAAATGCAAAGCAAAGCCAACGTGCAATCATCACATATCTGGTGGTAGAACTTCTACTGCCAACGTGAACCCATCTTGGGCAACGTAAATGCCGAGAACTGAACTACCTCTACCACAACCTGGCCACCCAAATCAGAACTCCCATCTTTCCTTATGTGTTACCCATACAGCTCCAAATATACGTCTTAAGTGACTCAGTCATGGGGATAGTATGGGAGCTACCATTGCTGACCTCTCCATGGACATTGGAAGTTCCTTCACTATCATGATGATGCTTTGTCTTCAGTGCTGAGACCTGGAACAAGTATAGAGATATAGAAAGTTTTCTAGATTTTGGTTCATTGATTTTTGTTTCATGTAATATTATGGAAGGTTAGATTTTATTTGCTTATAAGGCAGATCTACAGGTAAAGATCTAATACACAGAAAATCATCATGCTGAGCTTGCAATGATTGACAAGGCTGCTATTTGGAGATGTGTTTTCCCCCCGGAGTGCAGTTTTGCACAATGGATTATATAGAGGTATCCCAGCATGCATCAAGGCCTTTGTGTCACTTATATGCACACATTGGTAATCCTTATACTGCTGCATTCCTATAGCCAACACATGGAATCTCTATAGAAAATCATATAGTATAAAAGTGTAAATGTAATATAAGTGAAAAGTTGGTAAACTTTTGTATACAATATTTTTATCAGCTTATAAAGTTGTATTGTGCAAGCTGTTGGATTTGTTACCCAAAATCTACAACCTGGTACATTTTGGTAATGATTGTATATAACAAATGATCCAAATTCTACAACAACATCTGAATTCTATAGTTTGATACATTTGGAGGTCTTTTGGATTCAAACAGGGCCGGTTTTAGAGTAGGGGAAAGTAAGCAACTTTCCCAGAGCCTCCACCTTCTCCAAAGCCCCAATTCTTAGAATAGCAAGGGGTGTAGGGAGCTAAAAAGCTATGCATTTGTGGCTCCCTGTTCTTTTTTTACCCCCAATGCCATTTTATCTGAAACCGATGATAAAACGTTCCCTTGCTTTGTCTTGGTATAGTAATCTTTTTCCGGTTTGATACAGTAAGGTGCAATGGCAAAGGCCCCCAACGTATTATCACACGCTGTAAATGTAAATTTATTTAACACTCCCCTCAACCATTCTGTACATGTATGTAGATCTTGGGGTAGAGGGGTACAGAATGTACATTTAGCATAGTGATTATTGCATATCCGTGTCTTTTTTAAATATCCATTATTAAGGTAAAAAACAACAGGAACTGTTTGCTGATCATTATTGTGAATATAGTGTGACCCGTTGGGTTTGTTATTCGTTGGGTAGGGGCACGAATGAAATATACGTATCAGAGTCCTGTAGTCCACATACTAAGCCGCCATGCTTGCATATATTTTGTACATCATTTCAAAGTGAAATCAAATTATTAGTGTAGTAGGATCACATATGCGCAGAATAAATTCACCCCAGACTTGGTTTGCACAAAAGACATGTTTCTGAAGTGTTTAGGATTACACACATGTGTCTGTACAATGTGCTTCCATTGGTAATAATTAAATCTGCTGCAATGTTCTAGAAATTAGTTCCCTGTGGTCACCTAAATGCCCTGGCGTTGGGGTGTTTTTAATTCACGGGACCACCACCAGCTTTTAGTAATCTGATGGACAGTTTAATATCATGCGTTTATGTTCTGCTTCCATCATGCACATCCAATGTTTGATTTTTAAATTCGATCTTATGCAGCAGCATACATTTTCCATATAATATGAATTAAAGTTTCTAGGTACAAGCAGATAAATATATATTGCATATGGGATTCATTGATGCTCTAATGGAGACTCATACTAAAGGTAAAAGATTGGCCCAGTGCTGACATCCTTCTGTGCACCAATAAAGCAGAAAAATTTTAGTATAGACCAATATTCAGTATCCCCAGTAAGCCCGGGGCCATCTATTTTGTCCCGATTATAATCGGCCACCAGTCATGGTCAGCATACAAATCCCCAACATCATTGCAGACCCGTCACTAGACACAAATGTCTATTCAAGGCTGACATTTAAAATGATCAAAACCCCATTGCAAAATATTCTTCCTTCCCTCTTTGATAGCTCTGTGCTATGGATCTAAATAATCACGGCATGAATTTAATTTTTCTGCTACTATAAAATATATATAAATATAATATAACATTTTAGTTTATGGATCAGGTTTGTGGGCTGTAAAATACATCCAATAGAATGGACGTGGGCCAGTTTTGTGCGTAGGCCCTTTCTGCTTAATGAATTGGCTTTTTTATTTGTACCATCTAAACCTTTAGAATAATGACTTATTATTGGTCTCCTGGAAATGGTTTTGAATCCCAAATACCCTTCACTTAATACAGGTATTCAACTAATGAACGGGTTTAACGTCTCCTTTGCAGAATCCATGCAGAATATTGACATGCAATGATGTAGATTTTGATCTCATGATGCAGATAAAATTGGATTTTATTTGGTCTTGTTGGCTTACCCAGTCAACCCAATGAAGATCACCAGATGACAAAGATCAACATCTCAATGCAGGGTCCATTCCCGAAGGGGTACCTTTGCAGTGGATTTTTATCACTATTTGAAGCACCTCTAGACTCTCCCATGATGCAAATGCCCGCTGGAGCCCATACTGCATTATACGTTGGTATATGTTGTATTGTATGATATTCTGACAACCCAACACATCCAATCCCAGCATTGATTTGGAGCACCATGGTGGTCGCAAAGAGACAAAATCATTCTGCCCACAACAAGGTCAATAAAAGTAAAATTGCACTGAATTATTTCAATGCTCTGCCATACACTCCCTTTCCCCCTGGCAGCACATAGATGGGCCCGGCTTTCATAGATTTGTGTTTTTATATTTTCAGAAGCCACACAGGAATTATAGCGCTGTGATGATGGGAAGGGTTGAATAACTTTTCTATGACGACGTACATCCTGTTTTTTACTGTATGCGTTCATCCCAGTCTGCCAACATCAAAAAGGATATAAAAAATAAAAAAAAAAATATACCAAAACTGCGGGCAAAATATGTAAGAAAATAAAACAATGAACCTGGCCCATGCAGTAAACGTATTTTAATTCTACTATTTTATCTACTTTATATTTTATCAGTTCTCGAAACATTCAGACGATGCATACGCTGATATCGGGTAACCATGCAATCGTTATTCATGAGATACTTTTATCAGCTGTTGTTTAATAATCGAGCATTTATGTCTCATAGACCCTTATCTGACCTTATCTATGTTTTCCTTAAACACCAACAGAAACTCAAAGTAGTTCATGGAGATATAAACAAAAGTCGTTCACTTACAAATTCATTGATTTGGGTCTGAAAAGACGAAAAGAAAATAATTATTAGAATTAATAAAGCTTTTCTGAAAGAATCATTTTTTTTAAAAGATCACATTTGCAAATGTGGAATATGGGCATGTGCTATAATTTAGAGAACCTACCTCACACATACACACATATTATTATTTTTATTATTATTATTGTTATTATTATTGATATCGATAATAATAATAAACAGGATTTATATAGCGCCAACATATTACACAGAGCTGTACATTAAATAGGGGTTGCAAGTGGCAGACAGATACAAACACTGACACAGGAGGAGAGGAGCCTGCCCCGAAGAGCTTACAATCTAAAAGGTGGGTTTATTTATTAATGTTTCAGATACTGGAACTGCTTTTGTTGTCCCAGATAAGGGAATTTGGTTTTGGGCTCTGTATGTTATCTTCGACACACATGTGTGACTCTAAAGCCAGAGGTCTGATGGACGTTAGGAAGTTTGCCACTGGAAATGATCTTTCCTGATCGTTTCTAATGATAGGTGAATAATGAGGGCTGTACTCTACATCCATTGTTTGCTGTGTAGAGGAGAAGAGGAGGGTGAGTGAGCAGCACCCCACTGTGCTCTGCTCCAAAGAAGTGAATTCCCAATTGGTTATTCATTATGGCAGATTGATGGATTATGTTGGGGGATCGCGGTGTACATGTCAGGTTTTTGCCCAGATGAGCATGGCCATTTTTCTTGGGCGATGATTATTTGCGATATATACATAGCTTAATTGGTGACTCTTCTTATGTGATTGAGACTTACATTGTAGCAACTTAAATATTTTCACACCCAACTGTGATGGTCCCTGCACAGTGATGACTTTTTGGTGACTTATTTACCCAAACACATTGTTCCTCGCCATGTTATGCTTTTAACTTATAATAAAAAAAAGCAAAACAGTGAATTCTATACCCCAAAGGCCATGTTATCCAGTGATGGTAAAATGGGGCTGGCCAAGAGACCAGATTGGGTTTGACGATCACAATGGACCATTACGAGGATCTTATGAAGATCTAATGAGCCACCACACTTTGTGTCTTCCGTGAGACCAATTCACTGGCCACAGAGATGTGACACCCAACACCACTATTTTATTTGATTGACCTGTAGTTAAAGAGTAATTGTACCTAAAAATGATATTTAGAGTCTGGTAAACTAGAGTCCCATGGCTTCCTTTGTGTCTTGGATCCACCAAGATTACCGTTTGCATGCCAACATAATGGCTGTGTTCACAATGACCCGAATGATCCAGTTGTTCTCTAATCTCCCTAATAGGACCTAGTTTTACCTTTTCTTATTTTATCCAAAATGTAAAAGTATGGATTTAATGCAAAGATGGTGACAACCCATTATAATGGGCACAGCAAGTGTACAGATCAGGGAACTTGGCATATGGTTGGTGGGGGCTTTTCATAATGGGCTCAGCAGGTGCGTAGACCTGGAAATTTAGGATAGGGATGCTAGGAACCCTTTATAATAGATACACTAGATCTTCAGACCCTGGAACTCAACAAATGGGTGGTTGGAACCCCCAATACCAGGCACAGCAGATGTAAAGACCTGGAAACTAAGTGTAGAAATAGTGGGAGCTTCTTTTGAGGAGCACAGGAGGTGTGTAGACCTGGGAATTCAGGATGGGGGTGCATGGAACCTTTTATATTGGGC
The DNA here is from genome assembly GCF_032062135.1 of Pyxicephalus adspersus. Taxonomy (NCBI): domain Eukaryota; kingdom Metazoa; phylum Chordata; class Amphibia; order Anura; family Pyxicephalidae; genus Pyxicephalus; species Pyxicephalus adspersus. The sequence goes on from NC_092858.1 coordinate 170,585,511, forward strand.
ACAGCAGAAGTTCAGACCCCGGAACTCAGCAAAGGGGTGGTTGGAACCCCTAATAACGGGCACAACAGGTGTGTAGACCTGGAAATTCATTGCAGGAATGGTAGGAGCACCTCATAATGGGCACAGCAGGTCTACAGACCTAGAAACCTGCATAGATCTCCCCAATAGAATCACAGAAAGATAAACTGTCTGGTGTTTTCCTCCTCCATGAAACATTGAAGGCTGGACTGACCCTTTAACTAAGCAATCAATGAAAACATATGCTTTACAGTGACTTTATTCGACTGAAGCTTTAGCGGCAGAAGATTTTGATGGCCCTGAATAAGTTTCTTATTAATAGCAATTCTTGAAAATGTCAATTGGCACCGATGAGTTTCTGGCAAATTAAAAAAAAATCATTACTATTTTTAATCCTATGAGTCATACGCAATTGTTTCTGTGTTGATTGTGTTTTATTTGTCGGATTTCCTGAAACATTATGGTGTGTCTAGTTAGCCTGACACACAAACAAAAGAATAAGCAATGATGGACATTTCGGTGTACCTTGTATTCATACAATACATATCAGACCTCCAGCAGACTAGCTTTCCGTAACCATTGGATAATCTATGGATCATGGCGGATTGCGTTGGATTAAGCTGCAAACAGATTTTGTTGCTGGAAATAATCGTTGTTGGTTGTTTCCAAGTAGAATGAAGGAGCAATGTCCTCCCCCATAGATAAAGACAGCGCTCATTCTTGGTCATTTAGTGATCTGACATGGCGGATTGCTAAATGATGTTGGGAGACCACAGTACATGTGCTAATATTGCCCAGAATAATGAAGATTGTTTCCTTTTTGGGTGAGAATCTATCCCAGCCTTTTTTACCGAGTATTCAATGAAACCTTATGGTTCCTCCACAACAGTGTTCCTCAGCCAGGGTTCCTCCGGGGGGTTTCTGGGGGTTCCTTGAGCAATTTACGCCTCTCAGGTCAGTTTAGGTTACACCAGTTATGTTTTTGGCTTTCTGTAAGGGTGACATTCTTCCCACCAACTAGAAATATCTTACTGACCACCAGGTTATTATACCATGATTTGTGGTTATAGTAATTATAGAAAGGGTTCCCTAAAGACCTGAAAGTTATTTCAAGGGTTCCCCCAAAAGTTTGAGAAACATTGCTCTAGGGGTTCCTCAAACTGTGGCTGATTGACCTCCCATTTGGTGAAGCCCGCATAGTCCTTGGGCAAGCACCACTTGGTAGAGCCGTCTCCGATGTTTTTTGGGTGTCTATATGGTATTCCAGCCAGCACTGTTCATCAATTTAAACGGCTTTTTCTATTGCCCCCAATAAATTGGTTCCAGTAACGCTTTCACAGAGCCCTAATATTATTTCAAGGCTTCCTCAGGTGTAAAAAAGTTGAGAAATGCTGTTCTAGCATCTGTACATAGCTTAAGTGTGTACTAATTTGTAATGAACTGGATTTATAATGCATTTTGGATTTATAATGTTTTATTTGGGCAATTATTGCATTTATATTTACCTGGGAATAAAAGCAGCTGTATAAGGGAACTGTTTCTGCATCTACATTAAGGGCTATTTTGGATTTTGGTGCGATAACATTGCAGCTTTTGACCGAGGCCAAGAGTCCAATTGCATTACAAGATCATTTTACGTTTTGGATAAAGTTGGGAAGAAAAGTTTATATTTGCTGCTTGTGTCTATTTGTGCTAGGTAATGGAATCAATTTGTAGATAGGGTTTATGATATAATGTAACCATCGTCCTGTGAATACAAAAACATATAACTCAATGACAAGACGTTACATGACAATGGCACAGAAAGGGGACCGCCTTGCTTTTTGTTCAGATCACATCATGGTTTGTAGAGCGCTGTAAGACATTTTTATGTATCTGTTTCCTGCCAACCACCGCACATAAAGCTGCACAGACTTATTTTATAATGCTTTGTGTATGGAGCCCCCCCGCCTGATTCACACTCATACAAATATTACAAGGGATCTATTTTGTGCAAGGTGAAATGGTGACACTGAGCCGGTGGGGTGACCCCGGCCTACCTGCTGACAAAATCCATAGCAGGCTGACAATCAAACATGGATGACCTGAGTGTATCATTGTACTTGTGTTCCTTTGATATGGAGCTCTGTGTGTGGTGACACCGAACAAAGTGTTGTAGCGCTTATATAATATGTGTGCATTGGGATACAGCGGCGATGTAGGTCTGCTCATCTGAAAGGCATTCTGCCCCCCAAGAGTGCTCAGATCTGCAGCAGTTCACTAATTACATAAAGTCACATTCTTCCTTTGTCAGGATTATATTGCAATGATGTCTTTTGGGGAAATGAAATAGTTCAGTTTGCCTGGAGCATCTAGATTTGATAAAACCGGATAAGCTGGCTTCTTAAATTACATGACCTTCCTATCTCCAGATATAATGTTCTTTATGACATGCAGAGTACAGAGATCTCCACTTCAAGTAGCTTCCTGCTGCAGGTTTAAAGCAAACCGGTCATAAAGGAGATCCAAGGGTTACTATTGGTAATCTGGCTGTTATTCTGGCCCGTTAGCTGTCATATCTCTATTCTTATGTCTTCGTATTAATATGGAAATCATTTGATGTTTTGATGCAGTTTATATATTTCTGAATGCAGTTATAATAAGTATTATTTGTATTGGTTTTATGAAATCCTCTGCACAGCACCGTGAACAGCCAATCAGGTTCTATGAGGCTGCACAGTGCATCACATAGACATTACATTTCTGTAGCTAGAAATGATCTTTAATGATTGTTTCCAGAGACAGGGGAAGGAATGAGCATTGTTCAGCTCTACAGAGAGGGGAGGACAAGCTCGAGGCACCCTGCTGCATCCTCCCCATAGGAAATGACAGCGGTCATCTCCAATCAGTCATTTAGCGCCGTGGCAATGTCGGGGGACCGCCGTGCACACACTACATCTTGATTGTTCATCTTGGAACAATTATCTGCTGTGTGTACGTAGCCTAACACTTGGAGCTTGCTAACATGAGGAAATCATATATTAGAAGGTTGAAGAATGGAGGATTAAATCTTAAATAAAATAATAGCCATAGGTGAATTGATGATGACATACATATGGACCAAGTCGGATTTCTGCATAGGCTGTGGCCTAGGGCACCAAAAGCAGGCTGGTTCTGGATGTCCAAAACAACAAGAAATGGATAAAGAAAGCTGAACTCCAGCTATAAGCAATATTGCTTGTTTGGGCCGAGCTCTCTACCCCTCCTGTGCCATTGTTTGTATCTGTCTGCCATTTGCAATCCCTAGGTATTGCTTCCCCACCTCTTAGATTGTAAGCTCTTGGGGCAGGGTCCTCACCTCCACCTGTGTCACTGTCTGTATCTGTCTGTCATTTGCAACCCCTATTTATTGTACAGCACTGTTTATTATTATTAATAATAATACAAATAATAATAATCCCTATTCAATGTACAGCGTTGCTTAACATGTTGGCACTATATAATTCCTGTTTATTAATAAAAATAGTAATATTAATCATTTGCAACCCCTATATAATGTACAGCGCTGGGTAATATGTTGACGCTATATCAATACTGTTTATTATTTTTAATAATACTAATCATCCTTATTTAATGTACAGCGCTGGGTAATATGTTAGCGATATATGGAATACTGTTTATTAATATTATTAATAATATTAAAAAGAAGAATCCCTATATAATGTACAGCGTCGCGTAATATGTTGGTGCTATATAAATAATCTTTAATAACAATACGTAATTGCAATGGAGAAAAGTGATGTCATGGACCAGACAATTCAGACGGGCTGAATAGAGTAAAAGAAATCTTTATCCAGACACTAATGGCCACATAGATGCATTTTAGCGGTGTATTCAGCCACTTGTCGAAGGCTTTCAAGGACTACAAAATAATATGAAATGAAAACATTATATTGTATTCCTCAGGATTTCTGCTATAGGAGTGATTTAAAAAAATACACACGTAATGTACCCACCCATGTACAGAAATTACAAAGACAACTCTTAGCTGAGAAATGTCAACATGTACCCACTGCACAATAGTTGTCATCTGTGGGACGACTGGAAGGAAGCCAATCATAGATTATTATCACTTCCCACCAGTAGACATAATAATTTGGGGGGTTTTGTAGCTGCTGTACACACGTTCAGCTAATCTACCCATGTGATTTTATTTCCACTAATTCCTCTTACAAATCCAGGGATTTTCTTTCCAGGGAGCTCCATTCTTGACAAGGTATTCTGTGCATTGGCTACCAATGACTCCCTGAATTTCTATCACCTAACCCAGTACTTTGAAATCTGGCATCCCCAGTTGGATGTGTCCAGTCTTCAGGGAACCCCTTCAATAATTACTAAATCCACAGCTCACAGTATATTAGTGTGATGAGGGAAGAATGCCTCTTACATTGCTGGCCAGTGGGACGAATGTCACCATTACAGATAACCATAAAGATCATTGGGGGTCAACTGACTTGAGAGGTCCAAATTGCGCATTGCTCAAGGAACCCCTAATAACCTCTGGAAGAATCCTGGGGTTTCCTTGCAATCCTAGTTGAGAAACACTGAAGTGGACACCCAACCAAAGGTCTGGCATTCTCCTCTTTTACCACAACTTACTAAGATCAATATTGTGACCTTCTTTTTAGACCTGTTGGCCCTGATTTATTAAAGCTCTCCAAGGCTGGAGAGAATACACTTTCATCAGCAAAGCTGGGTAAATCAGCAAACCTGAAAAAGGTTTGGTTCAAGATTCAAAGCATTTGCTAGCGAAAAACAATGACTTTGAAGAAATCCATTCCAGGTTTGTTGAATCATCCAGCTTCACTGATGAAAATATATTTTCTCCAGGCTTAGAGAGCTTTATTAAATCAGATCCATTATATTCAAGGGCAATTAAAATATCGTCAGTACTAATTAGCTACTAAAATCCTGATCCAGCATACCACCAACATACTGTCATTTATGTTTGACATAGATGGCTTCTTTCATAACTCTTGCAAACTGGTCCAAAACTGAACCTCCTTGTCTTAAGTAGGAGACAGGGTATCTTTATAATATTGTCCATGGTTTTGGAATAGGATATTCAGTACGCTCCTATAGATATGATGGTTTCTATAGAGCTATAGACCTATTAGTGTTCTTTAGACCAGTGGTCCCCAATCTTTCCAACATCGGGGCCTGGCAACATAGCACAACATTTTTCCACGGCCCGGCACATGTACAGCCTTCACCACTCCCAGCATCTCCGCCTCCTGCCGACACACCAGCTGAGAACAGCAGAGCAGCAAAGGAAAGCTGGCGTGCTGTCAAGCGGCAGAGCAATAAGGAACGGCAGAGAAGTGCAAGCCCCACATCCACCACTCCGCCACTCCTAGCAGCTCCTATGCAAGCAGTGCAAGGAGAGCCAACCAAGCCGGCCACACCGCCACCAGCTCCAGAGCAGGGCAAGATCGTCAGTGGGCCCTCCGCCTCCTGTCACCCGTGGCCCCCAATCCAACAGCCATGGATCCGCACCGCTCTGCAGCCTGGGGCTTGGGGACCACTTTTTTAGAGCATGAAGCAAAACTTTCTCAACTTTTTTACATACTTAAAAATAACTTTCAGGTCTTCAGGGAACCCCTCCTATAATTATTATATCTACAGCTTACAGTACATTTATGTGGTGGTCAGTGGGAAAAATGTCTCTTCTATTAGTAGCCATTGGAAAGTAAGTCACCCTTACAGATAGCCAAAAATATTATTGGATTCAATGGTAACTGTCCTGAGAGGCACCAATTTGCTCAAGGAACTTGTAGAAACTCCTGGAGGAACCCTGGCTGGGCAGTGCCGTAGATAATATACTCGACATATATGCTGTATATATAAAAATCAGACTATATTTCAGATTTGTAATCCCTGTAATCTTTCAAACAAATATTAAATAGGATGGGGCTGGCCTGGCTTCGTACAAAGGTTTTTACTTCCTCTGTGTTTCTTTTTTTTGCTTAGCACGTTTGCTGCCCGCTCTCTAGTTATTTATAGTTGCGGAGAAGCCGCGAGCTTCACAGACCTCCAACTTATATCTTCTGCAGGAGCATAAATATCATTATGATCGCTGTTTTATTCTGGGATGTTTAAGGAGTTTCAGAACATTTGAGAATCTAAGCCCCGGTGTAAATCGGCTCAGGTGATGCCAGATTAAATAAGAGACGCTTATCCAACAGGACGCCTGGCGTGGCATTAAATATTAATCTGTATTTTAAGGTTGCAGCTTTTACTAACGGACCCCATATCATCCTTTCAGCGTGCCTGGCTGCGGCTCATAGAACTGCTGTTTGTTTGTATAACGAGCTTGGAGAACTCTGCTAATCCGACCGAACTGTCCAATTATTTTGTGTGCTTGGCCTGGATTTGTCAGCATATATTTGGTACCACCATTGTGTGGGTTTAGCGTTGAAGCTGGATTGTAAAATTCTGTGCGATATAACCTGTAAACACCCATTGTAAGACCCTTGCCGCATTTCATATGGATTCATGCGTAAATTTAAAGGAGAATATCTAAACATAAAATCAATACAAAAAAAATGAGTTGAGATGGAATATTTGAATTGTTCTTCAATAAGGTGCAACTGCGTTTACTTTCAATACCCAATCAAGTGCAAGGAAATTCAAAATAAAAAATGTTTTTGCATGAGCATGATTGGATGTTTGAACACAGCTGATTGGCTGGTGGGTTGAATACTTTTATTATAATTTATAGTACTGATGGCCTATAATAAGCCTTATAAGGTGTGTGTATTAAGGGTTGATCTACTGAAGTAGTAAAGACTGTAACCATTCACTAAAGGTGAAATTGTGTTCATTTTAAATATCCAATCATATGCAAGAGAATATGTAAAAAACTGAATTTTGCTAGCACGTGATTTGATAATTAAAGCAGACCCACCCGTAAAATTTAGGGCCACTTACACACGTAAGGCTCCCTCCTTTTTTTTAATCCCCTGTTTTACATAGGCAGAAATGATTCTTCTAAAGAATAAGGTTAGGATTACATTTACATTAGATGTCATCTCCTTCATACCTGGGCATGATGCCACAATCATTCCAAGTCAGCTAGCCAAATCTCAACTCCAGTCTCTTCCTTCTATAACTGGTGGTAATGTGACGGATCGTAAGAAGATCCAGAAGGAGCCATGGAGACCCCTTACATATACATGCTTGCTTATGAAGTTTTAATTGTGTGACAGGTTCTCTTTATTGAACAATTTCTTTTAAAAATAAATAATAAGTGCTGACAGCCAATGTATTAAAATATTGGAGTATGTTCTGTCACTTGGATCTTACCATTTAAATCTGATCTATACATTGTGCAGAAGGTTGTGTCAATGGAACAGGAAAGTCGGGTCGGAGCAAGGCTTTTCTAGCCGTAACATCAAAAACATTTGTAAATGTTTTTTTTTCTTCCTGACAAGGATCACATCCATGCATAGGCTATAATATGAACCATGGCTCTAGATTCAAAGTCATGGAGTCGGAATTCAAATCTTTTGGGTACCTGGAGTCAACAAAAATGTATTAACTTCTAATAAATTTATATTGTAATGAATAATACAATGTTGAAACATAATAAACATTATAATATAGAAATAATAATAATCATATTAAAGTGCTCCTTTGCTATGAGAATAAAATCCAATGAAAAGTCCAGCTGAACTATTGCGATCCGACATTCATTCATCATTTTATATCTTATACGTTGAAAAAAATTATTAAATGCTAAAATAGGTATTATAATAAGAATATACATTGGAAACAATTTTTTGTTGTTCAGTTTTTGCAGTTTAAGCTTCATTTTCTTTTTAGTGAAATCAAAGAAATTATTAAATTTTTTATATAATATTTATAAATACTATATAATATAATACATAATATATAAATTATTGTTTTATATTTATTATTTAAATATTATTTATATTGTTTTGTTTTAATTTATAGACTTAAAAACCTTCAATTTGTTTTCCATTTCTAGTTTTTTTGTTTTATCCCCCATTTATATATACTTTCTGAATTTCTCTATAAAAATAAAATACAATAACACAGGGCCAGCTTCGGATTTAGGACCAGATTAGGGTTTTATACATTAGACTGATTCTTGTCGGCATTGACTGGCTTGGATGCCGATAGTACAATTCTTCCTGGGCAGTAGGTTTTTGCTTTGTTCCGAGGATGGGTCATACCAAAGAGTTTAAAAAATGATACCTTCGTCTGCTGCATTCAAGGGGTAGAAAGTGGTGTTTGGTTGGCCCGGTTTCAGATAAAGGGGTAAATGGGTTTAATAGGAGTTTACAGCAAGCTATCTCGGTGAGCACCAGATCGTGGAAATTAACCTTGCAAAAATCAGTCACAGTTTTTGTATAGTTGTAAAATCATTGAGCAAGGCATCAAAAACCAACCATTCGTGTGTATCGGCAGTGACAAAATACTTGTATGTTATAGGCTTCCAATCAATATGGAAAAAAGAATAATAGATACTTAGTTTATTAAAAGGAATCAGAGGTATCAAAAACTGAAAAGTCGGGGATGGAATCAAAGGTATTTAACTCTAGACATAGTAATGAAAAATATATATTTAGTAGAGAAGGGTTTGCACCTCTATGGAGTGGAACTAAAGTTGCACTTAAAAAATCAGCAGCAAGGCAATATTAGAGAAAGGGGCCGGGGATGTCCCTCTTGGAGTAAGCAATGGACTGGGGACAGGTTGGGATCCACTTTGAGATTTCTATTGATCGCTGAGTCTTCCTTTCCCAGACCACGTCACCCTCCTTTTCCCTTTTCCTTAAGTTTGTAGAATCTCTACAACAAGCAGGCAGACAACAATAACAACTTAAGCTACGTACACACTTCCAATTATTATCGTTGGAAAACGAACGACGAACGTTCATGCACGATATATATGAACGATCGTATAGCACCGATCCTGCACATAGAGTTAACGATACGATCGTTCGTAGATATTGTACACGCAATAGATACGATCGTTTGAGCGATAGAGGAACTATGTGCACGACAGGAAAGTGAACGGACGTTCGTTCATCACGCATGCTCTGAACATGGACGATCAACGAACGACCGTACACACGAACGATGTTCAACGATCGTCGTCCAATCCGATCCGTCGGTCCGGTCGTTCGTTTCCAGCGACTTTCCTCGTTCGTCGGCGTCGTTGGTTACTTTTTTACGAACGATTTTTTGCCCAATCGATCGTTCGTCGTTCCATTGGAACGATAAAAATTGGAAGTGTGTACGCACCTTTAGTGTTCACTTGAAACTGGAAAAGATACAAAATTATTAAGAATAGTTTGGATTTTACCAAAAAGTTGACTTTGCCCCATGGATGAGGGAATTTCTCCACAGATGGGAGCTAAACCTTACCTTGGCGTATCAAAATGCAAAATGTGTAAATGCAAAATTTTTAAAATAATCTGTAAAGTCTGAATTTGTGTGTGATGGATGATGAACATATACTATATGTCACACTGATGTCCCCCTCACCCCTCCACCATACTAAGGCCCGATTCTAATATAGGTCACCTTGTATGCAGCTAATGAGTTTGTGGCTTTGCAGATAAAGTTTGTGTTTCTTCTCGGAATACAAGCTTTTTCTAGCATGTTGACCGCTAACACAAAAGTGAAATGGCAAATGAAGCAGAGACCTCAAAAGTTGTAAAAATCTTGTAAAGTACACTGCATGAAATGTAATACTGCAAGGCTGGACATGTTCATAGTAAATCCTTATCCCAATGGCTGCATTTGGAATTTGCAATTTTACACCTTCCATATGTGGGGCTAAAGAAATATATTGATCCAATTAATCGTCTTTATAACACAATCAGCAATTATATTCTTTTATTGGAAGTCCATAACTATGATTGTGAAATTGGTAATGTGTGCTTTGCTTAATTGGTTTGTTTGCATTTACCCAAAAATACTTTTTTACAGTTGAAATCTAATAATAAAATAACAAAATAATGGTAAAAGTTATATAATGGAGTTCAGTCAGAAATACAAAATATTATTCAAAATGTGTATGATCAAAGCAACTATGCACCATAATAAGAGATAATAACTCAACTTTTGTTAGCTATATCAAATAATGTTTTTACTTTTGTAAACTTTTGTTCAACTTTTAACATTATTTTCAACATATATGTTTACATGTCTAGATTTAATAACTGTACAAACTCAATGATCTGCCGCTACCCCTGAAGAAGCCAAAAACAGGTGAAACGCGTCGGGTAAAAATGGTCAAATATGATATTGACACTGTAGCAAATTTAACTAACTTTGGTCACTATGTGCTAGACGATGTATGTATATTGCCTCTTTAGGGCCTGAGCACCACCATACGTAATCACAATTTTTATGGTGATTCACCAGAATTACCATGTTATGTATTGTTATTTGTATCACGTTTGTTTGCCAAAAAATATATATTCTTGAGTGAAATGCTTGCCAATTGCTGAGTGAGGTAAACCCTGACTTTTGTGACCCCTTTTTGGAGGCTTGTTGCTGCCTGGGACCCTAGCACCTATCGTTCCTCAAAAGCTTTGTATGTGCTGCACAAAGGAGGAAGATTGTGAAAGTCCATGTTGGCAGTTGAATTACTTTGGTTGGCCTGATCTGCAAGATTTAGTCTTGGTGCATGGAGCAGGAATGTGGGGCAAGGAGCCAGGAGGGCCAGGGAGAGGAGTCTGTGCACCACCAGCAAGAGGAAAGGGTTTAGGGGATAATACAGAGGGAAATACAGTGTGGGCAGCAATATGTCTGTGGATCAGAGTTCTAGGGGAGCTCAGGTAGTTACAAATATTGTTCCCCATTATGTGTGCAAGTGTGTAACTTTACCTGTGGCACTGTGGGGGTTGCTGGGGAAATGGGGACCTATAGGTTGCAGTAATTGCCACATCTTTTCATACGTCCCCCCTATCTGTTTCAGGTAGGGTTGGGCATGGAATGGTGGCCCAGTCCAGTGCTCATTGGATGACACTAAATTTGTGCAGGTAGACTTTTTGCAAAGACACAAGAGCCTTTATAAGTCTTTAATTGGCCTCTCAGAATTGTAAGTGATTAACAAAGTTGTGCAAAATTTCTAATGGCATGGAGTGGCTTCTAAACACATGTAGGGGGTTTCACCATCCTGGCCCAGGGAATCAAGAGGCCAAAGACTCCAAACTCCAAGGAGGACCAGGTGATGATGGAAGCACAGATGACAGATAGGAACACTTGAACATTTGGTAGTGCGCAGAGTTCCCACTTTTTCAGTTGCTCACAAATCTGTTGCGGCAATGTGGATATTCACAACATTGATTTCCATATTAGACCTGTGTTCCCTACAACACTCATGGCATCTATTGTGACAGATTCCCTTTACAAAAACCAGTACAGACCCGAAGATGTACACAATACAAATAAAATGTCCATCTTGGGCAGGAGTACTTGTTATTTTGGATTTGTATCTATGGCTATAGATTGGCTGCCCGCCACCTCCATTTTGTTTTGTGACTTTATATAAAAAAGGCCAGCAGGAATGCCCCTGTAAAGGCCCAAGCTGGGAAGTCATTTACTGGAATCATTAGCAGAGATGGTCTGTTACAGTTATTGTCTTATTGATCGGGGGCAGCCGGTGTCCTCAGCTGTCCTTCAAGTACATTACTCTAGTGGGGGGAGACAGGAGGGTGACCGTCCTATTGAGCTTCTACGACAAGGTTAACTGTACAGGACAGAGGAACGAGGGAACATAATCAACAGCCAATAATACATGATGAGTCTGTCGTTATGTGTTGTGATGATAGCCAAGCGCCAGAGGAGAGAACGAGACGTGGGTTTTATCAGTCACGCTCAGCAAGGCTCAGTCTGTATACAAGCTCTGAGGGGGGCAGCTAAGATGATAGCACCCTGTACACTCATCTGGCTTTCAAACCATTGGTTATATTGTCATATTATATTAATCTAAACCCAAAACAAAAATGGAACACATTGCAGTTTACCAATTCTTCAGATGCCTAGAATTTTCCTCCAGGGGTTGCCAAGGGTTCTTTTGTGCAATTTGTGCAAGAAATGATTTTGGTTTTCTGTAAGGGTGAAATTCTTCCAAATGGCCACCAACGTAAGAAGCATTATTCTACTGATCCCCATGCTAATATACTGTGATGTGTGGATATAGTAATTATAGCCGGGGTTCCCTGAAAACATGAAAAAATATTTCAAAGGTTTGACCATGTAAAAAAAGTCGAGAAAGGCTGCTGTGATATATCTGAAAAAAACAAGGTTGTCACCTTGGAACAGGAAGTTGTGTCGGGACCACAAAATGGCTGTTTTATAATTCACAGGGCAGGGCTAATAACTTTGTCAGAAGTTAGGTTCCCACTAGGTCTAACAGGAAAAAAAAGAAACATTTTGCAATTATTAACCAAATATAATAAAGTACTTTTAGTGTTCGATTTAACAGACCAAAATGGGGCAAAAAAGAGAAGTTCATTGTTGTGGTGTACGTACACTTTAATCATTGCGCTGCTGATGACATGCCAATACCACATGGTATGGCTTCCACTATAATAGCACTTTAGCTATACTGCACCCCCTCACCCAGTTCCCATTAACAATGAAAAAGTCATTTCTTTTGTGTTTGCCATTGTGTAACTTTCACTTACAATACTATTCTTCTCACATGCATTGTAGTAAACCAGTTTCCTGTACAGGAAAAGCCCCACATAACAATCAGAGCCAGTGTTGTGCTAAAATGTCTTTTTAGGTCACTTGTGATGAATTACTTTGTTGTAAAGATCTAAGGTGAACTATGAAGCGTTTTAAGTTTATTTCAAAGGAGAAGTACAGAGTTATCTTTCAGCTGAGACACCTAGATAGCCTTGTGAAACGCCTTCACAGTAAGCAAAAGCAACTTTGCTCTGTAAGTACTGTGTACAACTGGTAATGACAGCTGAAATAATTCTCATCTTTCCTCCACAGTCATCAAATACTTCTACCAAGTTGTGTTCATCTCATGCCTAAGTGTCTGTGTTCTTTTGTTCTAATCTTTTGCTCCATTCCAACATGACAACTCTTTCATTTAATTCTTCCAGTTACTCTGTTCTCTCTTTCTCCCACCTAATTTGTCCCCTTCTTCTCCTTCTTTTTTACCACCTAGTTTGTCTTCTGCTCCCACCTGCTCTGTCCTCTTTTTCTTACCCCATACATTGTCCTCTCCTTCTCCCGCCTACTCTGTTCTCTTTTTCTACCACCTACCTTGTCCTTATTCTCTCCCACCTTCTCTGTCCTCTTCTTCTCCCACTTACTTTGTCTTCTGCTCCTATCAACTCTGTCCTCTTCCTCTTCCACCTAGTTTTTCCTCTTCTCCTCCAACCTTCTTTGTCCTCTTCTTCTCCCACCTATTTTGTCTTCTACTCCTATCAACTCTGTCTATTTCTTCTCCCATCTACTTTGACCTCTTCTTCTCCCACCTACATTGTCCTCTCCATCTCCCACCTACTCTGTTCTCTTTTTCTACCACCTACCTTGTCCTTATTCTCTCCCAACTTCTCTGTCCTCCTTTTCTCCCACCTGCTCTGTCCTCTTCTTCTCCCACCTACATTGTCCTCTTCTTCTCCCACCTAATCTGTCCCCTTCTTCTCCCATCTGCTCTGTCCTCTTTTTCTCCCACCTACATTGTCCTGTTTCTCTCGCATCCACTCTGTCCTCTTCTTCTCCCACTTACTTTGTCTTCTGCTCCTATCAACTCTGTCCTCTTCTTCTCCCACCTACTTTGTCCTCTTTTCCTCCAACCTTCTTTGTCCTCTTCTTCTCCCACCTATTTTGTCTTCTACTCCTATCAACTCTATCTATTTCTTCTCCCATCTACGTTGACCTCTTCTTCTCCCACCTACATTGTCCTCTCCACCTCCCAACTACTCTGTTCTCTTTTTCTACCACCTACTTTGTCCTTATTCTCTCCCAACTTCTCTGTCCTCTTCTTCTCCCACCTGCTCTGACCTCTTCTTCTCCCATCTGCTCTGTCCTCTTTTTCTCCCACCTACATTGTCCTGTTTCTCTCGCATCCACTCTGTCCTCTTCTTCTCCCACTTACTTGTTTTCTGCTGCTATCAACTCTGTCCTCTTCTTCTCCCACCTACTTTGTCCTCTTTTTCTTCAACCTTCTTTGTCCTCTTCTTCTCCCACTTACTTTGTCTTCTGCTCTTATAAACTCTGTCTACTTCTTCTCCCATCTTCTTTGTCCTCTTCTTCTTCAACCTACTTTGTCCTCTTCTTCTCCTGTCTTCCCATAACTTTTTTTCTTTTTATCTGCTTTCTACCCACTAAATTTTTAAATTTTTACTTTCTACCCACTTTTTATCCACTTTATTTTATATCTATTCAATCTTTTCTCCATTGTGTTCCCTCCATCTTCCCTTCACTCTGTTACCTCTAATTTCAGTATATTATATCCAATTTGCTTTGATTCTGTTTTTTCAACCCCACTGCTCAGTTTAATCCCCTACTTCTTTCACTCTCTCTATCCCCCTCTATTCAGTTCTCTATATCCATCTTACCTTGATTCTCTTTCATCCAACTCCCTCATTTCTGACCCACTCAGCTCTGTCCATCACCCCCATACACCTCGCATTGAGTCTCTTCCATCTCTTGCCCACTATGTCACCTCCATCTCCGACCCACAAAGACTCCTGCAGTTTTCACCTACTACCGATCATTCTTCTTCCATCCACACTATCCCCTCCATTTTCAACACTTAGTTCCTTCTATCTCCTGCCAATTTTGGTAACTCTTGCTTCTCTCAGTCCACTTTTTTTTCTTTTTTGCCCCCACCGCCTACTGCCTATATCTGACTATACTGTCACTCAAGAGAAGGAGCTGATCTTACTCTCCATGACTTAAATCATTTTCCAAGACCCCAGTGTCAAACCAAAGGGGTTCTTAAGTGGATTCCCACCAAAAGAACTGTCAGCACCTAGGTCCTGCAATGTGTGTGTAATGATTGTATGTACACTCCTTCAACTACACCCTCCATTGTGAACATTGCCAAAGAATTTAATTAGGATATTGGCTTTGTGAAAGCATTTTCTTAACATTTTCTGTTGCTTTTAAAGGCAGTAGGGAAGTCCTACATAATATCTGAAACACAGTTTCATAAAAACTTTCCAAATGATACGACTTTGAAGTTTTCTGCCTGTGTTGAGATGAGGTCAGGGTGGTTTTTGTTATCAGACTCATGGTGGCCTCATAATGACATCATGTCCTGCTCTGTTCACTTGCTTCGTGGAATTTTACTCCATAGCTTGAGAAGGGGGACCTATGTGGTCTCTGCTCAAGACAACACAGCAGACCACATTAAAATAAATGTATACCTGGTCAGACGTGGTCAGACACATTTATATACTAAGCACCTTAAATCAAACACCTGAAATCAAACACAGCAGCATTTTCAGCCATCACTTTTGACTTGTGGTGTCCCTTGCACAGACAGATGACCTCTTCCAAAACCAGACCCAAGAGAAGCTTTGCAGCTTTGTTTCCAGAAAGCCCTAAAGCAGTGGTCGCCAACCTTTCGGACCCATGGACCACTATGAGCAGGGAGCCATGTGTCACTCAAAATTGAAGTAACTTCCCCCAGAGTGACGTCATGTTGCCAGAACTGGCCCAGTCTCCCATCGCAGATCTGAGGCTATGATGGGAGAGTGGGCGGGTTGTGTCCAGAGACATAACTGGCCCACCGCCCTGAGCCTGAGAGCCATAAGGGGGACACGGTTCATGGCTCTGGCCGGTACGCCCTCCCAAGCGGGGCCCTTCTCCTGATCCCACTGGGGGATCCACCAGCCAAAGCCGCATACCAACCAAAATTTTCTAGGTTGGCGACTGCTGCCCTAAAGTATATCTAAACTGGGTGAGTAGAACCTAAGTGATCCAGCAAACCTCTATGGATTTGTTATTAGTTGGCATATGCTTTAATTCCTGGACCAGAGCCATTCCTGGTTTGCTGAATCATCCAGATTCCCCCATGATAGTCTATCTTCTCCAGTCTCCGAGAGCCTAAATAAATCAGGCCCATTGTTTTGTATCTTTGGAGAAGCCGTGCTCTCAATGCTGCACTCTGGACAACAAACACCTTCCCCCTCTCCTCCTCTCCATTACATGAGGGGTTTTCTGTAGGTCACAGATGATAGATGACAAAGCTGATTGTTTGAGATTTCAGTTGATTGCACACAAAGTTACATAGAGAATTCATTTCTATCAAAACCAACATGTATTTTTCTGTACCTAATTAAAAAGCATGAATGAGGAAGATTGATGCACCCACATCTGAGGACTTTTGACCCAAACTTTGACATTTGTGTTCTTGGGGTTAGATACACTTTCATCCAAATGTAAATTAGATGAAGCTCAGCTGACTGGAAACCAATCACGCAAGCAAAAATCCTCTTTTTTTATAAATCCTTGCACATGGTTGGGTATTCTTTGCAAAGTGAATTACCAGCCCATTATAGAAATAATAATTCACCTTGGTAGGTGAACAGCCTAAATTCTTTTGTTCAATAAACCTCTTTGTTTGGTTAGGTCTTCACAATGACAATTGAAAGGAATATTAGTATATAAGGGAATCCCCTGTATTAACACAGGGGTCCACTTTCGCTGCATTATTAAACGCATGTTGATCGTTGGCCAACCAGTTTCCATTGTCCAGCTTCCACCAAGAGCAGATATTCATGCCAAGATGATTTGGATATTCAATGCCAAGGCCAATCCAAGGTTGAAGCTGGAAAAGACTAAGTGTCCACTTTGTGGTAATTTTTCAATGGGGAGTGCATGATAGTACAAACTACACAGCCAGCATTTTTCAATCCATTCATGCAATATGGGCCACGGTGTGGAGTCTACATTGCCCCACGAGTTTTCGCTGCCTAAAGCCACCAGGACTCCAAACCATTTGTTTCATTAAACATGAAGACATGGTTCACGGCACCTAACATAACATGGAAACATATTTCCATAAGCTTGTATGCAAATATGTTGACTTGTAAAAGCCCCTCTTATATAGACATGGCAAAGCCCTAGGACTGCTCTTGGGTGCCGCCATCTTGGATGTGATATCAGCAACCCCAGCAGACCCAGAGCTGTCATTAAAGTTGTCAATAAACTTCATCAAAGGTAGGTAAGGGCAGAGAGGCTGGAATGGGGCAGACAGTAATTAGACATTATCATAAGCGTAGAGGACTGCCCTCTATTATTCTAGCAATTCAATTCTGATCTCTATTTCACCAATAGGCAAGCTGTGCAGGGACAGCCACAAGACCAGATTGTATTAGCAATAAGGACAGCAATCGAAAAACATATTACTAAAAAGTGAGCAAAATGATGTGCTATGTGGGCCTTATGGGGCCCAGTAGGTATTTTTTAGAATAAGGCTGGTGAATCATGCAGACAAATGTATGATAGAAATACAGATAGCCATACATATACCCGCACACACATACCTACGCTGCACGGCATGCTCAGACAACCGTTCTAGCATTCTAAGAACATTCCAAGCTCCAGTTTAATATTCATGATAGTCCTATGGAGCTTTATATTTTTTACATTTTTTCTATATAAAAGCTTCTTCGGGATTAGGCTGGCTGAATCCAAATCAAGTCTAAAAATCCTGCCAGATAAAATGAATTACAAAAGACAGCAGACTGAAATATGCAGGCCAAGCAGTGGATTTTGTGGGATATTCCTGTTCCTGTAATCTGGAATTCACAGGGAGGAGGTGATTTAGAAAAAAACATATATACTAATATAAAACCATTGTGTCCATGGCATAGAAAAGAGTTTGCTGGGTGTCCAATGAGAGGTGCATGCCAGGCCAACATGGAAATTCTGCAATTTCAACCAGCTCATATCCCTGCTGGGTCCCTTTTATTTCCCTTTTTGATATTCAATGTGGTCCCCTTTGTTCATTCTATTCACCTTGTGGTCATCCAATGGTCCTTGGCTTCTTTTTGCATCTTTCAACATTCTGATAGACGCCTATTACCACAGTACATAAGCACAATATATACCCCTGACTCACCATAGATAATAAATAAATAATAAACATGAAAAAAAAACCCAAGTGTACTTTTTCACAATGGTCTTTCCTTTATGCTGGGTATCCAACTAAATCTGTAGCATTGCATTTCCAAAAGTAGACAAATTTGGAAAAAATTGTGAATGATGGGTCAAAGTTCTGTGAATCTTGCATGAAAACGTCTTTATATAGTCTTTGGGTCATAACTATCTATAGATCATAACTTATTTTTTCGGGAAGACTATACAGCAGATCATGGAGGATGAAGAATATTGGGATCTGGTTCCAAACAATGCAGCTCCCCTAGAGGCGGGTTAGAAGCAGGACAGAGGAGGCAATAATCATATAGTAGACTGTTCATGCATCTAAATTAGGGAACAGGATATTTCCCCGGGGAAATCAAAGCCAAGTTCATGTGACTCGGACGACCCTATAAAAGAAGTGCCTGGAGGGGGAGCAAGCGTTCCTGGAAAGCTGCTGCCTAAGGCGGCAGTGTTAGAGAATCCCCAAGGTCCCCAAACAAAACAGCTGTAACGGTAATTTGTAAACAATGACAGAGATGTGCAGGGTCAGCAGTTCCCACCCCCCATCACAAATTAACCCAATCTATTTTTCATGAGGACAGAAAGACACGGCACACTCATTCCTCATGACTCCTGACTTTCTGGAATGGGAATGAAGGACACCAAAAAATAAAAACCCCTTTAGGGCCAACATACAGGGCAATCAAGATGATGGGGTCCAAAAAACTTCCAACCAGTCCCTATGGAATGTCGCTCTTCCCACTGACCCCAGTGGCACAATCGGTGAATGTGATTGGAGTCAGCAAGAGAACGATTCCATGAATACTGTTGGATGCTCTCCTGCAGGAAGTTGGCTTTGGATCTCTAGTGGCAGAGTTGCCCCGTGTGACGTGGCCCTTATTCCATAACCTCATCACTTTTCATTACTGCATCAACTTTTCACTAACAAGAGACATTCTTTAACGCCATTGGTGCAACAACACCATAGAAAGGCAATTTTGCAAAATAACATTATTATTATTATTATTATTAATAAACAGGATTTATATAGCGCCAACATATTACGCAGCGCAACATATTACGCAACATTGAGTAGAACCAATAAACATAAAGATTGCCCAAGATTATTTATAACTTTGGTTGATGCTCAGAGGTCCTACAACTGCTTTGTAGCCACTTCATGTCTACATGACCTCCAATAATGGCTGAGTGGTAACAATGGTGGACCATGCCTGGGCCACTTGTAGTCTCCATTGCAATGATGGGTCCAGAGTGGCAATGCAGGAACACAATTCAGGGGACAGAGCACCAACATTGGGCCTCCTGAACCAAACTTTGGTCTTAGCATCATCCACCATATTTAAAATATGGCTAATGTTACATTGTATAGTCGCAATGGGGCCATGCCCATCCCAATCGTTCAGCACTGATACTTCAATGCACCATGTCCATCACTGCACTGTTTTTATGCCCCATGGATGTCCAATATACCAAAATTAGAATAATAATTAGAATTATTTTAGGATCATCATTTAAATATGAACTCGCTCAGTTCAACTTCAGGTTAATGAGATGCAAAGATTTTTTTATGTGTCGCCTATTTACAGTTTTTGATTTCTTGTTGTTTGCACCCAGCACTAGAAATAATTTTTATGTATTACATTGTCAGGGCTTTATCTAAATCAAATGTGAATTCTGGGGAGTATCGTGTTGTGTTTGTGCAGGAAAAATAGCATAAAGGTATTTTATTTACTAAAATTTGCCTTTTATTAGAGAGGAGTTTTTGGGGAAATGGAGTTTAGTTCAATCCACTATTAATAAATGTTCTTTGAAATTATATTTTTTCCTCTTTTTTGTTTATTTGGTTCGTAATTGTCTATTGGCAGTATAATATTTTATAATTTTTTTGTTTTATTTTTTTCTCATGCTCTGCGGGGTCTGGTGTGTCTTTAGTGAGTTTTAAAGTACAGAATGTGCAATATATTCTGTGTTAGAGATGACATAAATGCTTTTGGTTTTACTGATTTTGTAGCAACATTATAAGAACTCCTATGCAGGGTATCGATATTTGATTTTTTTTTTTTATTTCAATTAGAGGTCATGCTTAGGGGTGCTCTTAGCATAGTTTTGTGCTTTTTTCTATAGTGTGTATTTAATGTATCATAAATTTTTAAATATGTATTTTCTATTGTACTTTTTTGTGTCTGGTAAAAATAGCAAAATGATCGGGGGCTGTTTTTTACTTTTTTTTAATTTGGAAACTCAAAGGAGTTTCTGTATCCTCAGGATCCATGTAAACCCCATTGCACCCTTAAAAACCACCAAAAACCACTTTCATTTCATCTTCCCTATTGACTGAAATGCTTTTCCCTAAAATGAGAAATTTCACCAATATATCCTAAACATTTAGAGAAAGAAAAGCAATCCCTGTTCCTCATGTGAAGAATGTCAGCGGAAGAGTTAAAATAGGTGTCTAATTTTGGAAATGAATTATTTTTTAAATACACACTCTAAGGCTACGTACACAAGTGAGATAATTCTCGTCCGATAATCAACTCGGACCAGAATCTGATGTGTGTACAGCGTTCAACGTCCGAACGTCAGATCTACGGAAGAGGAACGATCATAATGCAAGTGAAGAAGAGAGAGCACAGTAGGGTGCCGCTCCGTCATTCTTCCCTCTCCATAGAGCAGAGCTGTATGTACATCACTCGTTCAGTCTTTTGTTGTTGGAAAGGATCGTGAAGGATCCTTTCTTACAACAATTATTGCACGTGTGTACCCAGCCGAAGGCACGATTTTTTGTAAGGGTTCACAGAGACTTCATCGCAATTAAGAGACGCCGAGGATGCTATTGGAGCATTTATGGTGCACAAACAATCTATGAATGCAAGAATGAGAACCAGAATGGCTTCAAATCTTTTAGTCGATCATGACTTTCATATGTAGGTTATGCAGTTTTCACAAATTTCCACGAGTACAGCTCCAGAAATAAAATATATACATGAATATATATATATAGTTTTCCCGACATTATGTGATACTCCAACGTTGCCTAGAGAAGAATGGTGTCACCCTGCTGATGTTTGTGCTATATTGTGTCATATTGATTTTCCGCTAGCCTTGTGGAAATTGTGCGAGGTGTTTCTTGCAAAGCTGACACGGTGAAACAAACCCCCGACATACTAAACACACGTGTTGTTGTGTCCTACTTGTGATGAATGTTCAAAGGGGATTTCAACAGCTGCAAGAGTCTAAAAAAACAATTGCAACATTGTTTATTCCACATTTCTTTTATATTTCAATGTTTCATTTATATTTCCATATATGCATAATATTTTTTTTTACCTTACCCTCCTCTAAAACACTGCACATCTAAACTTATATTCTTCCTATTTTAATTTTTTATTCTTGGTTTGTAATTTGTGCTGCTGATCCCCCTTGGTTTCCATCAGTCACCTCTTGTCCTCATTTGCTCCATTATTGGCTTCATACCATTTCACTTGACCGGCTTTCCAGCAGTGACAATGATAGACAATGGCGGGCCATTGGTGTGCATTGGTGTGCAATGTGTCGGCACAGCTGCTTGTAGTCCCCACCAGGGCAGTATGTGATATGGTGACAATGCAGGAGCAGAATTGGTAAACAGTTGTCACCCCATAACAGGAAGAGTCTGAACAAACACTAATATAGCAGGATTTAATTAAAGAAAAGTTCAAACCAACTTTTGAATTGTATAATTTAGTTTAAATGAAATGATATGATTGGATTTAGATGTACTTTATTGTGAACTAATAAACTATTTTAACAAAAACAAGACAAAAATCCCCAACGAGAGGGTAGGGGTGGTGACTCTTTCCAAGGATTGGAAGCTTCTGCTGACATCACATAACCCAGCCATTGTCACATATGTTCAGGGTTGGGGGATATAACTGCAGCTATCTGGCCACATGAGTACTGGCATGCCTTGTGTTGGCACAAGCGTCCTGCAACTGCCCTGTAAGAAGCGGAGATGTAAACTGAACAGATACGGCCTAGTCAGTAGTCTGTTCCGGCCTAACACCCCCGTGGTCGATCCGGCCTAATCCCGTCCTGCAGGCTACCTGCGGCTCCTGAGCCTCCTTGTTATGGCTCCCTTCCCTATTTATCGCAGCCGGGGTTACCACTTCTGCCTCCGGGGTAAGGGGACATTCCCTCTCCTCTGTATACATGGTGGAGGAGAGGGATTTCCCTTCAGGGGCGTTCCTGGTGGGGAGCTGAGCCATCAGCGCAGGACTCGAGAGGGAGTCCGGCCTAGTGTGCCTTCTTGACGTCCTAAAATGGCCTGGTAGCCAAAAAAGTTTGCTGACCCCTACTTTAGCGGCTCTGTTTGTCTTCCTAGCATGCTCAGAAGGAAATCGGAATAAAAGTGTATAAAAGATTGACTGGTTGGATCACCAGTAGTCCAATGGATTTTAGTATTTAAGGGCAAAGGAGGGTAATCCCGAACTGTTCTACTTGAATTAGGCGCCAAACTAGCAGTCTTCAGTATAGTTTGCAATCTAATATTCCTGTACTAGAAACTCCTAAGTCAAAGTCCAGATACAAAGAGGTTCCCCGATGTCACTGGGATGCAAAGTTATGATAAGTAAGAGCCCATTCGGCCATTGGAACTTGAAGAACAAATTCATCCAACAATTCAGCCAAGCAATTTGTACCCCTTACTAAGGACTTGTAGTCTCTGACCATGATTCCTGGTCCTGGAACATCTGCCATTCCCATTGGGGCCTTTCAATACCCAGTGGGGCCATCATTGGCGTTCTTGTAGCCCAGGGTCCATATAGGTGGAAAGGGCATAACTCAAAAATCAAGGAAGCCAGAAACTGAATTAGCAAAGGGAACCTGAACCAGAGCAGAACCCTGAATTAGGTTCACAGCACAGAAACCCCTTGGATTTTCTTAAAAATGGACTCATGAACTGGACCTCGAATTACTTTGTTATTAGTTGTCTTTTTTTGATATTACAGTTAAAGTGTATGTATTACCAATATTTTTTGGGAAAAAATTGGGGACGCATCTGAACCTTTGCTGTTTTGTCACTTCTAACACATTTATTGAAGGAACATTTCCATCAGGCAGGTGTGCTAGGTAATGATATACATCGGCCTGCTGTAGCAGAAGGTTCCAATGAATACCAATGAAGATACATGTTGCGGGAGGTTTCCGGAGGACTCAAGGCCTCTTGCAGGGACGGTGGAGGTCGCAGCTGGTGTCCCTGTGTTTCTGCATACCGAGCACGTTGTAGGGGTTCAAAGATCAAGCCCAGAACAATGCACCAGATTCTGCATTCAGTCATGCTGCCGACCTTGTCCTTTACAAAATTAAGGAACAGACCACTTTAGAATATATCTTTCTTACCCAGATTAATTAAACTAAGTGTCCATCGGGTCAGACGGCAAAATTGAGTTTTTCCTATGACGGAGTGTCTGTCATGAATGCTCTTTGTTCTGTTGAGAAAGATCTTTTTATTCACTGAAAAAAAAAATAAAGGTGAATAAATACAGACAACCTTGGAGTATAAAGAGGAAGACTTGGAGGAAGAGGGGAGGGAGGTTTAACGACAAAAAGGAAGAGAGGGAGGAAGGCTGCTAAGAAGAAAGAAGATTGGAGAAAAAGTAGAAAGGACGGTTGGAGAAAAAAAGAAGGAAGCAATAAAAGAGACGGGGGAAAAAAGGAATGGAAAAAGCAATAATTGAAAAAGAAAGGGTAAAAATGTGACAGAAAGGAAAGGCAATGAAGGAAAATACTGAAACGAGAGGGAGGACTAGTAAAGGACGTAAGTGCAGGAAAGGACATGAAAAGCAAGTAAAATAAAGCAAAGGCTAAATATACAGGAATATAAAAGGTATATAAAAGGTAAAATGTATAGGAAAGAATATAAAAAATCTTTGGTGTGTTATGGCCTAGGCCCATAAGTATCAGTTAGCAATTAATAACATATGGTCCATCAGGTCAATATCAATTATATTCTGGATCAGTCATTCTCAACCAGGGTGTTATGGAACCCCAGGATTGCTCGAGGTTCCTCAAACTGTGGCCAACTGACTACCATTCCATCATGCGTGCAAAGTTCTGGGGCCAACACCCTTTGGTAAAGCCAACTTCATGACTCGTATGATGTTTTAGATTGTTATAAAAGTGTTATTCCAGCCACAACCCTAGTAGGACATTCTTTTCATTGGCCAACCAATTTAAGAGTTTTTTTTTCATAATGATCCCCCAAAAACTGGTTTTAATAGGGTTTCCCGATACCTTACATTTATTTTAAGAGTTCCTCAAAGGTAAAAAATGTTGGGAGAGGCTATTCTATATCATAATTTCTTAGCCAATGTTTTCAAAAACCCCAGTGGTTGCTTGGGGTTCCTTGACATTGGCATTGGTGGATGGATCCTTGGTTCACTGACCACCATCTTTATTTTTTATTAACCATCACTGTAAGGATCGGGATGTTTTGCTTTAGATATAATAATTTAAGAGGGGTTCTTTCAATCCCCAAACAATTATTTCAAGGGTTGCTCCCGGATAAATTGCCTAAGAAAGCATCCTTTATATAATTTGCCATCAACAAGGATGGCCTTCTGCCATTATTCTCTGAAAAGAAGCAGCACCATTCCTTCCTGCAGAGTCTTAAATACATAAATTCCAGTTTGCTTCGCATGTTACTCATTATCCTTCCATGTTATATCCTCTTTGCAGAACTAAAATGATTTTCCAATTACTGGAACATTTCAAGAACTAGTAGTAATACGTTTTGGTGGGCACATACCGAACCTGCTGTTGTCTGAGGTTGCTGACTTGAAACTGTCCAGGTTGTATCTTGTCTTGCTCCAGCAGCCCCAGAAAAATGTAATATTAGTACTCTGCTGACATGCAGGACTCCGCGATCTGCAGTATTTTAAAAAGCCATTCCTTGGCTTGGCCCAATTTATGCCTTCTCAGCCGTTTTCCTCCCACAATGCACCGCACATCGTGTCTTATAGCAGCAAAGCAATAAACAAGCATTTATTTTCCTTTAACACCTAGCCCCGTGTGGATTGGATCTAATATTTTAGCACATCAGTGGTCCAGGAGATGATCTGCTCGGACCACGATGCAAAGCCTGAGTATTACATTTTTTATGCGTGATTCTGTATTAAATTAACTGCTTGATATACTGTCATGAATGGGAGGGGGAAGATAAAAAGATACTTAGAGTAAAAATAGAATGATATTGGAAATTTCTTTATGTAATGCTTATTGACAAATATGAGATAGACAGATAGATCGATAGAGGAGCTTTACGGTAGCCATAGAAAGAACAATGAGTTATCTGATCCAATGAAAGCTTCATTAAACAATGATAGCAAAAAATAGTATTAAGTAAAAATGCATCCAAACATTGAAACAATTGCGGTTTGCAAATCTGTTGTAATTCCAATATGTTGTATGTGAATCAGATAACCATTAAGGGTTCAATGCAAAGATTTTGCTCCCTGCACCCAGCGTGATCATTCACAACAAGTAAGATTGCTTGAGAATGATTTGCCTTTGTGGTAATGAATCAGTTTGTTTGACACATGCCAGATTATTGCAGTTAGTACCCCAAAAAATCATCAATTTTCCTTCAAGCCCATCTCCAATTATTTTAAAATCTATGCTTCCCCTTGTTTGCACTAAAACAAAAAAAGCATACTTAGCAATACTTATATCTTCCATATGCCAGCTCGGTGCCACCTTCCTCCATCTAGCACCACCCAGACTTTTCTGGATTGACCCAATACTCCTGAGCTCAGAACGGCCCCATTGGGGTCCATCATCAGGCTGGCATTGAGTCACGGCCATTCTCTGCAGCATCCAAGGAAGATTGGGACCAATGGAGAAGTAGAACTCTGTCTAAACCTTGGGGGCAGTAAGAAACTCAAATAGATTTCTTGATTTCTAGGAGATATCTCACCATTTTCTGTCCTGGTGACACAACAGGAGATAAGCAAACCTCTGCAGGGACAAAAGTAATGATAAAAAAATCCAGAATTCTAACATTTCTGCTCTATCCAAATCCTAATATAGCAGCTTGCACCTATGTCTAGGGAGGGGTCCTCTGTATTTGTAACCAAGGCCTGGTTTTGTCTGGAGTGGTTTATATTACCAAAAAAATTATTTAGCTGGTAAACCAATAGGGCTGAGATTAGTTAACTTGTACATTACTAAAATGAATTATTAAATTGAATTTGAAATGACATTGCCCATTCTGGTTGCCCATCTTTGTCGGTGACACAGTTTACTGCTATTTGGGCGTGACACCGTGGGTTCCTAGAATCTGATGTTTGTCCATTACATGTTCCATAATTAGTGCTGAGCTTGGGAAATACATTTCATTCATCTGCTGACAGCTCTGTTCCATCCCTGACTCACCACTTTCGTGTCAACATAACAGGCGGCCGAAGAGGCACAAACAGACGTTAGTGAAATCCCTGCAGTGGAAAATGATGTCACCCATGTCAGCCGACTATTACATACAAGTAAAACAAACACAATTTCTCTGAAATAATATTCTAAAACACGAGACTAATGAGTGATAAAAATCTATTATCTGTACAAGGCTTAGGGGTTGGTGCTGTAAAGCTGGCTTAGGGGAGAACGAAGCGTAAAAGAAACATATAATCTTTTCAATATTCATTTTAGATATTCATGTTGAAGAGATCGGCTTGACGCAACTATCTTACCACGATATGTTAGTGTTTTACAAAAAATGTTAGATATACCGTACATTACATGGTCATACGGAGGAGATGTGGAGAGCCCACCAAATGATTGACCTCAGGTGCTCATACTACAGCATACAATTTTGGACAATTGTGTACTTCCATCCTTGTGGTCAACGACAGGTTGGTGGGTTGGTGAAGGACAACTGTTTCATCATGACTGTCCCCCTGTCAAAGCCTGCCTGATAATAAAAAAAGGTTTAATGGGTTTGATGAGGAGGAACTTGAGAGCCCTGACCTCCACCCTACTGAACATCTTTGGGATGGATTGGAATCCCAAATGCAAGCCAGGTCTTCTCATCCCACATCAGTACCGGACCTAACTAATGCTTTTCTGGCCGGGAGAACACACGTTCCCAAAGACCTACTTCAAAAGCTTGTGAAAGGTCTCCCTAGAAGAGAGGAGGCTATTACAGCTGCAAAGAAAGTGGAGCAACTCCATATTAAAGTCCATGGTTTGGGAATGGGAGGTCCAACAAGCTCATATAGATGTGATAGATGGGTGCCATATTCAGGCCATATAGTGTAGATTGTAAATATATATGTACAAGGTTTTCCTCATACAGAGTCCCCATTAAAAGAAAAAAAACATTTTTGGTGTCGACTCTTTTGATGCACTGGGTAGCTCCTTTGTACAGGATATAAGGACAAAACATGAACCCGAGCAATAGGAAGTAATCTGTTTGGGGTGGAGTAGTCTGCCTGCAGCTGCAATGATGGAAGGAAAGTCTTTCTTCTAGTTGAGAAGTACGGTGTCACGTGAGCTTTGTAGCTGTGCCAGCTTGGAGTGTGCCAACCACTCAGAAATCAGGGTGCCTTCTTATAGAAGTAATGAAGTGTGGAGGTCAATATGTGATCAGTGATAGTTTTTCTCTAAAGAGCACCCCAACCTAATGATAACTTGGTAATTGTACCAGGAGAATTCTGTATGGTTTTGAAGTTTTTTCCTTAGTTAAAGTTTTCATCTTCCTTCTGATCTTGTTGAAGAAACTTGTGGGCATCCTATGAGTTTTGGAGAGCAGAAGGGGCTTGGTAAAGATGTTGGGAAACAATTACTTGGAGCTATACTGCATTTTTTTCTGGGGGTCCCTTAGCGACACATAACTGTGGCCCTTTGGATAGGCCTGGTAAAGTGAGGTCCGGTGATCAAGTTGGAGCCTGCAGTTCCCTGCAGAGTTCAGCTACACTGTGGGCTTTGGATCATTTATCTCCCCAAGAAGCTAGAAGTACAAGTTTCTAGGAGCTCTGTAAAGTCGGAATGCCAAATCCAGTTTGAATTTTACCTAAACCACTTTACCATATGGATGTGAGATCAACCACAAGTCCTTGATATCACACATCATACATTGAACACACAGTTCATTTTTTGGAGAGGGGAGGAAGAGGAATAAGCCAGAGACTCCCAGCTGCTTCCTACCCATTCAGAGACAGCGCCAGTCCTTCCAAATCTCTACACAGCATCAGGGGACATCTGTACTGTCTCTAGATATTTTCCAAAGATGATCCCAAATGTTTATCTATGGCTACTGAATCTAGCAGCTCTACAAAGCTTGAGGATAGGGGTCACTGGGAAGAACACTGTGCTCCAATTTGTAAATACACTTCTTAGATTCCCTCTCAATCTTCTTAAATCTCCTCTTATCTTTCTTCTCCTTGGGTTTTGAAACCGCCTGTGCGGTCACTTTCTGTAATTGCAGCAGAAATGAGAGACCCGAGAGTACGTTTCTACACCATGATAAAACACATTTTAGGGGCTTTCAGCACCATAATGCATCGAGAGTGGCCAATTGCCATAATAGCAGGGACATTTTCGGGCCATTCTGTTATAACGCTCCCAGCCTGTATTTAGAAATCTTCACCACTGTGTTTTAGGAAGAGAAACAAGTCTGTTCTTACACCCAATAATTTACATTACTCTTCCTTCTGTTATCTCTGGAAAGCACATATTTTAGCAGCACCGTAATGGAAACAAAAGGTTCTGTGCTTTATAGCAAAGATTGGGGGGCTGGGGCTGGGTACCCACTAGAACACACTGGGAGTCTACAGACCGCTGCTTGGAATTGCTGCAGGAAAGGTGATTCATATATTATTACTTTGTGCTGAATCTGTGGGCTGAGCCATTTCTCAAAAACATAAAATGAATGAAAATATGTAACAATAAAAACATCATAATAATAATTTCCATGTCACAGTAAGTTGGGGGAAGTCATGTTTATATCATATAAATATCAATGTGTTTAAGGGAATAATAGATATTCATTGATAACAAAGCTGGTCTTCTAAAAGAATCTGTTCACTTAGCAAAGTGACTGCTTATTGAATAAATACCCAATCATGTGCCGGGAAATTTAAAAAAAAGTTTCAGCACTGGTGTGTGCAATTTCACTGCAAGAAGAACAACATTGTCACCCTGGTATAGGAAATAATCTACAAGCAGGATCAATAGGTAATCATTTATTACAATAAAGACTGCTGGTGACCCAAAGCTGCCATATTGGTTGTCCTTTTGGTCACATGGCTGCTACTCTCAGTGGCTGCTGAAGCTGAAAATAACACTCGTAATGGGTATAGGCTACAGTGTTCAACTCAGGATTTTTTTCAAGCTGGGTTATAAGAAATTGTAGGCGGGTGGCAACCCCTGTATTGTGACCCAACTCTTCAGTAGGCCCCCAAAAAGTGCCGGGTGGTGCACCCAGCTAAAAGGAGCTGGGGAGAACATTGGGCTATCTTTATAGGGCTGTAAATGTACCGTATGCCATAGGTTGTGTAGGTCTTGCTTTGACTTTGTAAGCTTGTCCTACCAATGATGATATTTTGGGTTGTCGGCTATTCATTCTCTGTTGCTTTCCAGAACCCCATTTCTTATCATAGTTAAACTGGTGATATCACCACGACAAAGTCAGTGTACATCATGCAAACTGTCCAACCACTATAGCAGTGGTAGGTGCTCCTAGGTCATGGTAGCTTTGCTCATCTTTCCATGCTCAGACATGGCCTGCTATACTCAAGTAATTTGGGGGGTTTTTCTATCAGTACACACTTGGTTTCTGTCATTCTAGTGGTCATGTTGTGTGGCTGGTTGAGACAAGAGCAATGCTTTGTGGAGACCTCATTACAAATGACTTTAATTTCACAATACTCGGTACTGGAACATGACAAACCACCATCACATGCGGCCTCTGTGAGAGAAATTATTATCTCTGATCAGTGGAAACTTCCTGCTGGGGAGCGTCTCTGTCTCACCTGGAGGGGAAGAAGCTCTGCCGGTGATATGTTCAGTCTCCACTGCTGAGGATGTCACCAAAACCGCTGGGTGTCACTATGACTTACGCAAAGCTTATAGGGTGTGTGTTGGAGGGTTACTTACTACTCTCAAATATGCAGCTCCAGCCATGCATCAACAATTACTTTCACTTTTGTCGTTTTGACTTTTTGTATTTTTGTCTTTAGTTTTTAGGGTTTAGTTTATATTTAGCGATAGCACAGAAGTGTAGTAAATGGATAGGTTGTATTGGAAGTGATGTCGCTGGTCTCTAGAGAATGGATCAGATCAAGAATTGGTCACATTGTGTAATCAATGGATAGGCTGCATTCTCTGTGATGTCACTTGATTCTAGTGATTGGATAGGCTGCTATCTCAGTGATGTCACCAGTCTCCAGTGATTGGATAGGCTGCATTCT
>NC_092858.1:170617859-170618448 GCF_032062135.1 Pyxicephalus adspersus
TAAAAATGGGTTTTCTATTTCAATTTCAACCAAATGTAATCACAAACAATGTAATCCAGTATGGCAGCTTGGAGGCGCCATGCTTGTCATTGGGGTACAGAAAGCCCCAGAATTATCATTTCTTGTTACTGTGATTGGCTGGCAGATTTTCCTGCAAGATACCAGCAAAGTTTTAGGCATCTCTTTCAATAGGAAGTTAAGTTTTGTTAAGTAACTCAAATATTTGCTGACACTGCAGCTTTTCTCATTGGCCCATGGCATGTGTATGGGATTATTAATAGTTAGATCAGGATGTATTTGGTGAAGGCAAACAGTTTCGTAACAGTAAAAGTTCTCATGTACATTCATACATACAGATTCAGATATATATTTTGCCATCAATACTAATATTATAATTATTTTTTAATGAATTTAACTAGATATTTGCAGAGTAATTTCATCCATAACCCCTATTTATTATACAACGCTATGCAATATGTTGGTGCTTTATAAAAACAATTGATAATTTTGTTAATTATATTGACAAAGATTAAGTGGTCCATAATTTGTATATACTCCTTCTCCCTATCTCTCTCTCCCTATATATATA
>NC_092858.1:170619049-170620269 GCF_032062135.1 Pyxicephalus adspersus
AATCATACTTCACCTATGACATCACATTTTGGTGGATCTGATGTTCACAAATCAGAGCTCTCGTCCTCCATCTTGGTTCCAAGGGCATCACTTATTATGTTGGTAAAGTCAGGATTGGGATAGAAGCGAACTGGAAAAACACACCAGAAATAATGGCTAACGCGTTTTACTTTATTTTGCAATATTTTGTGTACTTTTTAACCAGATTTTTCTCTGGCTTTTAGGGAGTGTGTTCATTATCTTTGCTGTACATCTGCTAGACAAAATCATCTGCAAAGCAAGCTAAACTGGTTCATGATGTATCTTGGCTGACCCACAGAAACATTAAACTGAGGGTGTCCCCAAAACAGGAAGTGAGGGGGCTGACCTCACTGGGGACACAGACAACTATAATACCCTAACTGAGGTTCTAACCCTTTCCCAGTCTATCCAAAGCTCAAATAAATAAAACATTTTTTGAGCTGGATATTATTTAACATAAAATACTGCATTGTTTTTTTCCATATCCGTGCTGCTGATCGCCCTCCTTCCTAGCCTTTGGTCACTTCCTGTTTATATGCATTCATCTGCTGCACTAAACTGTTCCAGACTGGCTTACTGGTGTAGGTGCAATGCATGTAGTGTCCACCAGGGGTTGTGTGTGGCAGGGTGACAACGCAGGAGCCCAATTCATAGACAGTTGTCACTGTATACCAAGATGTGCATGAACAAGGACTTTCATGGCAGGATCACCAAAATGAAAGCTGCATAAAAATGTTAAATTGATTTTAGAATTTGTTTTGCTTCAATGAAATAGTGACAGTCAAAAAACAACAGCTGGCCCAGAAAGAGTTAAAATGCCGATTCCAACAAGATAAACTAGCTTCTCTTTTCTGTTATTGCCTCCACTTAAATAAAATGCTTGGCACCCTTTGGCTTGGAGGAGTCTCACTAATCCAGGAATATGGAAAATGCTGAATTTTCAGTGATTGGCATAATGCGTATATTCTGCGCTAATCCACCAATAGGATTAATGATATTGTCCGGGCCGAGGATAAGCTTGAATCTCTTATTCATGCGGCCATTGTCCCTATGAGTCTGGGTGACCCTGGATGAAAGAGGGGCAGCATACCGTCCCTCTTCTGTACACATCAAGGAGAATTCACCAATTTACTCAATGACCTATAAATATGAATGGTTTTCTGCCCACGTGCCGTACCAATGGGTCCAGGCTGGAAATG
>NC_092858.1:170621684-170623261 GCF_032062135.1 Pyxicephalus adspersus
ACACGAGGAAGTGATGAATCGAAAAGATCAGTTAATGGTCAAACAACCTGGAAGTTCTCCTAGAATTCTGAGAACACCATCAGGACCCAACCAGGTACTACAAATCACAGCCCCTCCCCCCAAAAATTTTTGTTGGGAAGCCTTCTACCTTAACTTGTCCTTTGCCCCTTTCCTCGTGGTGACCTCCGCAACTAATAGGTCTGTCCCCTAGGGTTAAAATGTCTAGTGTAGCCCACATGACCACCATGAAAGGTAGCATAGCGGTGGTGGTTTAATAATATATTACCTCATTCAGCGTCGGGTCCTCCTTTTTGTCTCTAAGATTGTCCGCTTCTGAGGTTCCTTGTTTGTCATGTGATATCACAGTCTACTTAGAAGCAAACCTGAAGTGGGTGGTTGCACACAAGAGGAAGACCAAGAACTGGAGAAGGTAATATACTCTAAATCCAGTGCTGTTCTACTCCGCATGGGAGGGACCAGGGATACTGCAGCTACTCAAGGGCGGGTCCTATTGGAGAGAAGAGGTCATTGCAATCACCCAGGGCCATGGACTTTCTTGTGGTTGAAGAGGCTGCCCCCTTGTGTTTCAGAAGCAGCTTAATCCAGGTCAGAATGAGGTCATCTTCAGGTCAAATACAATTGTTAATGAATCACAGATGAGCTTAGAAAAACCTAAAACTGATGTAAAGAAAAAATCCATTGAAACAAACACCAGGCAGAGAATCTTTTACAAAGTAGCCAACTGAGATGAAAAAAAAAAGTCATTGAGGGCACAAAGACGGATCCCCGGTCATGAGGGGGTTAAAAATGCAACCATTTGGCGAGCCAGTCAGTGCTAGAGTAAACCTTACGCCTGTTTTACTTTCATTCCTCCTCGAGCAGCAGCAAGTGGCTCACTCAGTGCTGTCTGTGGTTTGTCAGTTCTCACGAGTTGAAGCACAAAGAACAATGGGAGTTACTTCGTTGTAGGTCACCAGACGCAGCGCTCCATCCAAGTAATAAACATTTATGTGTATAAAGGAGAAATGTGCTGTGTTTAATATAATATAGGTACCTAAACCCTAACACGTTAAGATGGATGAATGTATTTAAGGGAAAAAAATGGGTGAATGTTGATCTGTACTTGAAAGGTGTTTAGTAGACATGGGCAGATATATGAAAAATAACAACATATAGAGCATGTAATATATGATCACATTGTACTGCTTAATATGATCAGGTATAAAGTCACCAATGTAAGTGTGTTGTTTTTTTTATATTATATGGAAAGGCAGTGAATATGAATGGTTGTTCGGGTAAACATCAGCTTTTTCATCAACTGGTTACTAAAGTAAACAGCAGGCTAGATCTTTTATTTGCTGGTGAATGTTCCCCCATTCTGTTGGTGCATAGCCATTGTTTGCTAGTATGAGAAAGCGATCACTGTAAAATAAAGCTGCAAAGTTGTGAATGAAAAATAAGTATAAAAAATGAAAACGCATATAAAAGTAAAATGTGAGTATAAGTGTGGGAAGGGGGCATTAAATACCGGTAATACACCAGTTTCTAGACTCATCTGGCTTTCATCTATAGCAAAA
>NC_092858.1:170624724-170627905 GCF_032062135.1 Pyxicephalus adspersus
TAAAATTAACTGAAAGGTACCAAAAGAAGGTCCTATGTATCCTAAAAAAATCCAAATTTGTTTGTATAGACTAAAAAATTTTGCAGGATATTTAAGTTTAATGTAGACAACAAAGAACTGTAAAAAGTGATCTGGTAGACTATGGTTAATAAAAATAATAACAGGATAACAGGTTTTTTATAGCACCAACATATTACGAAGAACTGTACATTAAATGGGGGTTGCAAAGGACAGACAGATACAGACAGTGACACAGGAGGAGGAGAGGACCCTGCCCCGAAGAGCTTACAATCTATTAATAGGGTGATATGTCACTGGAAACGATCTTTCATTGCTGAGCTCAGTAGACACAGCGCTGTTCTATTCTATGAGATAGAGGATGAGATCTCTTCTATAGCAATGCAGGGCGGTTGTTTCCAATCGACGGTTCATCAATCCTCTGTGGAGGATTGATGAACGGCATCAGGAGACTGCTGTACCTATGTGAGATTTGTAGCCGGAGATAAGCAGGACTGTTCTTCTCAGTGATAATTATCTACAAAGCCTAAGTCTACCTAGAATGTTATTAAAGAATTATTTATATTCATTTCTATCAATTACTTTTCATTAATATGAATCTGATTTATTTCAGTGATTGCGTTTCTATGTGCTGTTCATTGTTTTTTTTGCAAACTATAAAGTATGCGCCTGTATCTGACCCCTCATTGGTTGCTGTCTGCCCCATGTAGGGGGATATTGGGGTCTATGAGTACCCCCCCATGCTCTATCCCTATACAGGTAACAATGGGGTTACATAAGGACGGGGGGTCACAATGTTTCCATTTATCACAGAGCAATGATTCTCCGATCGCAGTTTTTCCACCAGAAGTTGAGCTGCGGCTGTTTTGTTTCCATCAGATGGCAGCGAGTTATAAATATCCTCCATGCTGGGCTCAGAACATGTTTCTAAAACTCTGCACCTGATTGTAAGTCTCTGATCCGACCCCTCTACTTGTTGTGGCTTCATCTGTTGTACGCTTTCTTTGCTTTGTTTTAAATAGCGATCCTGCCATTAAGATACCTTGTGTCCCAGGGTGACAACGCTTACTGACTGCACTGTAATTGTCAGCTTAGGTTGTCACCTTACCCAGCTCTCCTGGAATACAAACTCCTTTCTTTGTCCTCATTACACCGGGTGGGGGTTGTAGTTCACTGAAAGAAGGGAGAAGTCCTGGTTGTGTTCCTGACTCCCAGGCATTTCTCAGGTTTTCTGACACTGGCAGCAGTGTGATGTGTAATGTTGGAAGCCATTGTGATAACGCATTAACACAATTGGGAGATAAAGAGAGTTGTCACACTATAACAAGCAGGATCTCCAAATACTATTTTTTATTGAAACCGGCATATTTAAAATGTTTTTTCAATGATAGAGATTATATATTCTTCAAATGCAAAACTAAGCACTTTATGCATAGAAGATATAATAAATCCTGCCAGATTCAGGGATCTCTATTTACTTCCTATAGTAGGGTGACAATGTTAATCATACGCTCCTAATGCTGCAGTAGTGTTGTCACCCTCTGATACATTCGTGCTGTATAATGATATCACATCGTCACTCTCCATTGTACATAATGATAACAGAGACAAATACCAATCGGTTCTGCAGAAAAGAATGGGAGATAGCAGTGACTTGCCTGGGCATTTCCTGCGATATTTGCACAGGGGCCTGTTGTCTTTAGTATCCTTCCTTAAGTCCCAGCTTTGTTCCAGAAAGTTTGAGAAAATCTTTTGCCTTTAAAGAAAATTGGAAAATGCATTTTTAGAAATTCAGCGACAAATTTCAACTTACGTATTCATTAAAAAATTTGGGTAAAATTTTGGCTTTCTCCTGCATGCAATCACAAATGCAGAAAACAAAGCGTGTGGGGAACCCCAAGAATGAGAGCTGGTTAATAAATTCCACACACATTAGATAATTATCATCCAAGATAAACTGTTGTGATCATCTCTGGTGTGCGTGCAATGGTCCCCCCGATGCCCCGACCAATCAGAAATTCAGGGACAGAATACAGAGAAGGGCAACGGCAAGCAAAGTAGATTCTGCTAATCTTTAAAATATATATTTACTGCCCAACGCAAACTTGTGAACTAAAAATGGAGGGAGATCCAAAACAAAATTGGGGGGAAAGAAGAAACTAAAAAATACATTGTAAAAGAAAAATACAAAAAATTATAAACAAATATAATTTAATTTAAATCTAAAATGTTATAAAAAGTTATAATCTATAGAAATATTTCTGGTATGAAGGATCATTTATCACATTTGGGGGGATATTCTGTTATTGTTACTTTAGACTAAAGGGGGAATGAAAAGTAAACCCTCTATTAAAAAAAAAAAATAAGAAAAAACAGCCTATGGCTACTGTGAGCCACAGTCATTTATGTGTGGGTGTTTTTGTATTGTGTGAGAAATATAAAATTCTTCTGTTTTAATATTATGAATATTATTATTATTATTATTATTATTAATAATAATAATAAGAAGAAATAAACAGGATTTATATAGCGCTAACATATTACGTAGCGCTGTATATTAAATAGGGGATGCAAATGACAAATACAGACAGTGATACAGGAGGAGGAGAGGACCCTGCCCAGAAGAGCTTACAATCTAGGATTCCTTTAAACCTATTAGCTCAAGGTTTTCTGTAAAGAATGTTTATTTAATTTGGTCAAAACATTAGCAAAAAAAAAAAATTTTTTTTGAGAATAAAAAACAAAATTTTGATATAAAATAAAACTTTTAGAAAACTGAAAAAAATGTAAAACTAAAAGAAGAAAAAAAACACCAAAAGTTATATTATATGCATAATTTTTTTATTTTGTTTTTTCTTTAAATAGATTGCAGAACAGACAAATATCAGTGATCTGTATTATATCATAGACATAAAACAAATCTTTGTATACATAAAAATATCACATAAAAGTATAGATTGAATATCATAGATTTTTATTATTTATTATTAGAAATTTTCACAATATGTTCATTTTTCCTAAATCTTCAAAATTCAAATTTTGTTCCTGGGAATTTTCATTTTTATTAAAAAAAAGAGTGACGGTATATGAAGCAGATTGTCATCTATTTTAAGGGAATTTCCAGCTTTTTTTGTAGCCGTATATCAGATTTTATTAAAATTCT
>NC_092858.1:170628270-170755739 GCF_032062135.1 Pyxicephalus adspersus
TTTTTTAATATACATTTGCAAATCTTTAGTTTTTGCTGTTTTTATTGCTATTGTTGCCGTATTTTATCTGCAAAAAAACAGAAAAAAAGTTGAACCAATAGGACAAAGTTATAAATCAGGGAACCTGACAATGACAAGCATTCACCGCTCTTAAATTACCATGGTGAACGAGTTTTAAATGGCAGTGATTGATTCACCAGTAAATGTCACATTCACCGATTTACATGCCTTATAATGTTTTTGCATAAAAGAGAATATTCTTTTGCTTCATGCTACTTTTTTTCAAAATAAAAAAGAAACATTGGAGTCTACTTTACCCAAAATTACCCAAAATGTAGACCTTTGGATTCAATTAGAAATTACATTTATTACCAGATTTATTACCATTTATTACAATTACCAGGAGAAGAAACTGACTCATTTTTACCTGAATCTGATTTTGGATAACAAATGAATGAATTGTGGATAAAAACATTTGTGAATAGACCCCTAGATATTCCAAATAGCCAATGCTTCCAGATTGTACTGAGCTTTAGGATTGTCTCCTTGCAGGACTGCTTGGTATTTCCTCCAGAAGTGAGGCAATGGCCCCGATTTATTAAAGCTCTCCAAGGCTGGACATAATATGCTTTCATCAGTGAAGCTGGGCGATCCAGCAAACCTGAAATATATTTCTTTAAAGTCATTTGCTATTTACTAGCAAATGTCTTGAATCCTGGACCAGATCCATCCCAGGTTTTCTGGATCACCCAGCTTCACTGATGAAAGTGTATCCTCTCCAGCCTTGGAGAGCTTTAATAAATCAGGGCTAGTGTCTTTGTTCAGGTATCATCCAGATTCACAATCTACTTACTGGACTGGGATGTCAGTTCAGATATGACACAATAATATAAATCTTGTGCTGTTTTCACAAATATCTGACACAGATTACCTCCTGCTGAAGCCTTTTTACAGGTGACTGAGGACATGCTTCGTTGCAGCAGACTGATGACATCATTTCATCTTTATTGAAGATAGTCTGTTATCTTGCCATTACGGGGCAATGTAATATCTCAAAAAGGCACCTCCACCCCCTTTATTTTCACCTTACATGCACTCGCTTGCAGCACCATGCTCCTCTGCAGCCAGAAAGGGTAGCAAGCACAGGGAAAGGGAAGACATGGCCTAGTGAATAAGGAACTGTTTCATAATGGTGGAAATTGGGTCTGGTGAGGCAAACAGCTTGTAGGCACCACCAGAAAGATAAGTACATACAGTTAGTGGTGCCCTTTGTATAGTCGGTGTTACGTTGTCCCACATTCTATAAAGTTCCAGCAAGATCCATTATTTGGCCTTCATAATCATAACATAACAACCGATGGGTTGGGAGTCATTGGGAAGAATGCTACATGGGTTGGGGGGTCACTGGGAGGAATACTCCATGGGTTGGGGGTCACTGAAAAGAATGACCCATGGGTTGGGGGTCATTGGAAAGAATGACCCATGGGTTGGGGGTCATTGGAAAGAATGCCCCATGGGTTGGGGGTCACTGGGAAGAATACCCATGGGTTGAGGGTCACTGGAAAGAATACTCCATGGGTTGGGGGTCACTGAGAAGAAAGCCCCATGGGTTAGGGGTCATTGGGAAGAATGCCCCATGGGTTGGGGGTCACTGGGAGCAATGCCCCATGGGTCGGGGGTCACTGGGAAAAATGATTCTCTTACATTGGTGATGAAATTTAGAAGAATGTATCTTATGTTGGTGGCCATTGGGAGGAATGTTACTTAGGTTTATGGTTGTAGGTAAGAGTAGTTCCTACAATGGTGGTCATTAGGAAGAATGTTTCCCTTTACATTGGTGGTTCCAATGGAGCCCTCACAGACAGACACAATGATCATTTGAGTTGTGTTCCTGACTAGTGTAAGCTCATGAACCATAAAATCACCATCAAATGATCAGTCAAACATCCACATCTTGAGGTACCCCTCTAGAGGAACCCTAGGGCCCTATAGAACCCTGGCTCAGAATGGCGGATCTAGATTGTAGCCTGTGCCAAGCTGCAGTTTTTGAAAACCGTGTTAGATTTACCCCATAGACTGGGGCAGAAAGCAAAATGAACCTGTATTCAATGCAAACACCCAAACAGGGAACTTATAACCTAGGGACTTCTCCCACACACACGATTGGATGTTTGAAGTGAACGTAGACATTCAGACCCCACCATGTACACGGTGACATTGCAGCACTTTCACAGGCTCTCCTACGTCACCTATATATATCAGCGCTCTGAGAGCTGATGGCAGGTAGATAACAGGCCAATATGGTGAAGCTGCACAGGAAACCTCGAGGTTTACAAATACAGCTGCCGATCTGATGGAGGTAACCACATGGTAAAGCAGACGGCTGTTCAAGCTGAGAAATATTTAACTCATCCACATCTGAATGGTAATCTAGGGGTTTCAGAACTATTCCAGCAGTAAGATTTCCTAAAAACAAATAACGAAGAATGCTGCATGTAGAAGTGACTTCAAAATGGACCTGTCCTCAGTTATGATTCAATGTTAACTGGAGCAGTAACTTCAAGGGATGATTAAAGTGAAATTTCTTTAGAAATTTATTCCAGGTTTTATGGATCATGTAGGTTCTCCCTTGATCGTCTATCTTCCTAAGTCTTGGAGAGGCTTAATAAATGGACTGGTGACAGGGTCTCTTTTGAGGGATTTTAGGCATCTGTGCCATACAGACTAAAAGAAACTCTACGAAATGAGAGAAATTCCCTGCAAACTGTCACCAGAACAAATGTCCCTCTTGGAAGATATTCCCCCCATTCCCGTTCTGGTGACAACACAAATTTTTAAATTTCTTTAACTTTTTTAGTCCCATGGTCACATGGACATATCATAGGCATTAATATCCCTAATTTTTCCACACCATCTAAAAATATAAAGCTTTAGGGCAGGGGTTGGCAAATCCAGCCTTTAGGCCAGATACGGCTCAGCCAGTAGTTCGTTCCGACCTGATGCCGGACGCCAACCCACAGCTCCGGAGCCGTGGGTTGCCGTCCGGCATTAGGCCAGATCGGCTAGGGGGCATTAGGACCTACCGAAGCTGCAAGAGCACCGAAGCCGCCAGAGCTCCGGTGCCGCCCCCTTGCAGTTGTTCACCTATTTACAGCAGCCGGCGGGTTAAAAGGGGAAAGTTACCTAAAGGTAAATCCCTCTCCTCCCCAATGCATACGGAGAAGAGGGATTTCACGTCAGGGGGCGTTCCCTGGTGATGGGTGGAGACGTTAGGGCAGGTCCTGCCTAGTGTGCTCCTGCCCACCCCATTAATGGTCTAGTGGCCATAAAACGTTGCCCATACCCTGCTTTGGGGTTTGGTGTACTTTGATGTTACTGAAGCAGAAAATGCTGCATAGGAGCTATTTATTTGGTTATATGATCCTTGTTGAAGGGAGGATCACCCAGTTAGACAGAGATCACATGACCAAACGGGTTAAGGCATGAATGGTGAAGCCAGCAAAGAAAATCAACTTAAATGCTAAAATGATTTATTTTTATCAAAGTAATTGTAAAACTGATCCAGAAGAAGGCGAAAAAAAAATCACAGTCCAATTTTGTGCATTGGAAAAAAAATCCTTATGATCCATTAAGTAACTGAAAACAAATATGAATAGATTGTTATACTTTAAGTCTTCTCCAAGCCCACAACCTATGTTCGCTATAGTGAAATTGACCTGTGGTCAGTGCTCTTCTGGGGCTAAAATGAAATATTCCCAATGTTCATGAATGCAATTGTATTTAAAGTCAAAGTGACCTGACTCTTTCCCATTGTGTACACAGATGCCCAGGCGTTTGGTCTGACAGATCCGAGACTCTGCTACCTCCTGGACGGCATACTACTCATCTACGCCATAATTATCTCTGCCCTGTTCATCAGAGAGAAGGTGAGGGGTCCCTGTAACTCATATGTCATAGTCTGCCTGCCATATACCTTCTCCATGCTAAGTAACATTGGTGTTTATACATGGCTGCCCCCCCCAAAAAAAAATAACCATTTTTCAAGGCAACAATATAATTAAAAGATTAATTAACTATAAATTAACTAATTATGAATTATTCCTCCCAAACCCTGATAGTTCCTTCAATTTTTGGGGGATTCCAATGTTGTGTTCCCAGGTCTGCACATAGTCTGTTCCCATTTTAAAGAGATCTTCTGCTGGATTATTCATTTATATTATTAAGAATGTAATGAGCAGAGCTGGGAACACAAAAAGGTGGACGGGGACACCCAGGGATTCATATAGCTGTGCATGAAAATAAAACCGAATAGATGGGCAAAGTAATTTACAAATACATCTATTAGAGAAGGGCATAGGAATAAATTAAATTCCAAATTCTAAAATACTTTAGCGAATTAAACGGGGTAATTTTATACCTTACCTTGGCCAGCTATCTGCGAACCTAAATTAAAGGTAATCTTTAGAATTAAAAAAAAGTGAGGGAAAGAACAATACCGTTGCTGATGGTGGCCCTGGTGTCTCCATTTGTTGGGTTCCTGTTGATTACCACAAGGTATCTCCAGCCCTACCTAAAGGGTGAACCCCAAACAAGCATATTTTGTGTATCTTCCATTGTGCACCAATAATTATATTTACCCATTACCAGACAGAATTCCATAATTCATTGATGTGTTATATATTTTGCAGCTACCTAAGAGTAAACCCATCGAGGAGGAGGACACGTACTCTGTAAGTATAGAAGTCAGTGGATGAAATCTCCACAAATTCATTTTTAATTGTTGCTTAAACAAAAGTTCAGTGTCCATTATAAGAATCTATAAGGATTGTCCCAGTGCCAGAGAACCAATAGCAGTCAGTGCCTAATTTTTATTCTTTACAATTTGCTGAAAATTAAAGTATGGCCATGGTGTGCCAATATCCAAAAATAATGTCTGGAGAGATATTTGCCTGCCGAGTTGTCTGAGCACCAAGACAGGGCACGATACTTTTCTGATAGTCATAGCCAGAGAAGAAATAGGAAGGGGTAGAGGACACGATCTAAGACTAAAGAAAGTCTACCAAGCAAAACGTGTCATGGTGCCATGATTGGTGGGTGGGCATGGTGAAAAAAAAATTTAGG
Source organism: Pyxicephalus adspersus (assembly GCF_032062135.1). Lineage (NCBI taxonomy): Eukaryota > Metazoa > Chordata > Amphibia > Anura > Pyxicephalidae > Pyxicephalus > Pyxicephalus adspersus. The sequence goes on from NC_092858.1 coordinate 170,633,392, forward strand.
GGGGCGTAAAGAACCTGGTTTATTGTGCCATGTATTTTCCCATCTTCCAACATCAGCTTTCTTTGCAGCTCCCAGCATTCAGTTACATAGTTACATAGTAAGTCACGTTTAAAAAAAAAACATAAATCCATCAAGTTCAACCACTAGGGAAATAAACATATCCCAGATATAAAACTTATGGACATAGTTGGTCCAGAGGAAGGCAAAAATGAAACCCTGGTACAATTTGCTCCAACTGGGGAAAAAAATCCTTCCTGATTCCATGAGGCAATTGGATGTTCCCCGGATCAACTGTCTCTGTTATCTTTACTTTAAAGCCTTAATCCCCAGTTATATTCTGTGCTTCTAGAAATCATCCAGCTTTTTCTTAAAGCAATCTATAGCAGTTGCTGTAACTACTTCCTGAGGGAGCCGATTCCACATTTTCACAGACCTTACAGTGAAGAATCCCTTCCTTATCCGGAGCTTAAACTTCTTTTCCTCCAGACACAAAGGTCCTGATTTACTAAAGCTCCCCAAGGCTGGGGAGAATACACTTTGATCAGTGAAGCTGGGTTATCCAGAAAACCTGGAATGGATTATTTAAAATCCTTTGCTATTTGCTAGCAAATGTTTTGAATCCTGGACCAGATCCAATCCAGGTTTGCTGGATCACCCAGCTTCACTGATCAAAGTGTATTCTCTCCAGCCTTGGAGAGCTTTAATAAATCAGGGCCAAAGAGCGCCCTCTTGTTATTTGTAATGATCTCAAAGTGAATAATTGGGAAGAGAGTTCTCTATATGGGGACCATTTATATATTTATACAGGATGATCATATCCCCCTTATACGTCTCTTCTCAAGGGAGAATAGATTCAGTTCAGCTAATCTCTCCTCATAGCTGAGCTCCTCCATTCCTTTTATTAGTTTAGTTAAATGATATCTCAGAGCTGAGAAGGAAGTTGGTGCTGGAAGACCTTTCCATTGGATTGTAGGTCCAAATGGAGAACAGGATGTCCGTCATGTGGGTCCTACACTAATCAATATCTTGATACTGGAGCATCTCCATTCGGGGCCACCAGATTATCAAGGCACCTAAGCCCAGTCCATCTCTGATCATAGACGAGCAATGGTGATGGTTCCCAGCAGGGAGAAAGAGATCAGCAGGCAGGTAGACATTTATTCAGAGCTCTATCATCAGTCAGCGTGGATTAGTAAAGGAAGCAGTGCAATGCAGTAAAATGCTTCTACTCATCTTATTGCTGATAAGATGAGTAGAAGCATTTGTTGGCCACTCACCCAAATCTTGGAGCTGAATTATTTATTCTGCATTATGGGGAGTCATCATCAAAGGAGAGTCATGCCATCATTGGTGGAATTGTGCTGGGGTCATCTGAATCTCTAAAGATAAAAGAAGTCGATATGAATAGATTTTACATTATTCCGATTACTATTTGCAGAAAATCAACAGCAACACACGAGAGGTTTACCACCATGGAAAAAATTTAGAAGCGGGAGGAAGGAGAGGGGTAAGTGAAGCCACGTTCAGTCATTTAGTTTATATTTCATATAATGTTCAATATTATAACATGGGAAAAAAGGCCACAGGAAACGCCCCTCACATGTACAGCAAATAATACAAGGTCCAAAACCAATACATGGGGCAACGGCACAAAGAATCGTCATCACTATTGCAGAAGAAGAAGATGTCTCCAGTACTGGGGATAGTTCCACATGTATAGGAGACCTTGGGCCTGATTTATTAAAGCTCTCCAAGGCTGGGGAGGATACACTTTCATTCATCAGTAAACCTGGGTGATGTAGCAAACCTGGAATAGATTTCTTCAAAGTCATTTGCTATTTGCTAGCAAATGTTTTGAATCCTGGACCAAATCCATTTCAGGTTTGCTGGATCACCCAGCTTCACTGTTAAAGGTGTATCCTCTCCGTCCATCATAGGCGATATTGTCATACAGAATATCCATTACCTGTGTAGGAAACATTGCCAGAGAATGTCTGAAGAGGTAACAAGGACCCATAGAGGTTCATCACGCATTCTGAAGTCATTGCCACACAGAATGCCCATCACCTGGACAGCCAATGATCCCACTCACAATGTCCAAAATTAGTACAAAGGACAATGCCAGTTAAAATGTCCAATATTACAGAAAATATCCCTCACCAGTACTGGGAATGATGCAAATCAAAGTCTCTCCTGTACTGGTGATGGACACGGAATGTTCATCAACAGTACTGTAGGCATTGCCACAAAGAATATCCGTTGACCCTGATTTACTAAAGCTCTCCAAGGCTGGAGAGGATACAATTTCATTACTTTGGTTGAAAGTATTTGCTAGCAAATCACTTTAAAGAAATCCATTCCAGGATTCTTAACCTAATTCATTACCAATTTGCTACTATTCATCTAAAGGTTTTTATTATTTTAAATTTAAAAAATATCATTATGCATAAATGATTTTTTTATGCAAATCTGTGTCCAATGAATGCTGGACTTTCTAAACAAGAGAACCCAGCACTAGGTGACTCACTAAGACCTGTGTGTAATTTGAGATCCTGCTCAGTTCTGTATTCACATCAAAGCAGGAAACCTACTGCCTGGAATCCTGGTCTGCAAGACTCACTTCTGCCATCTGCTGGCTGAAAATGATATAAAATGAAGTAGCTGTTGATTTTTTTTATATTATATGGATAAAGCAAATAAAACTATTTTAATCCTGCACATAAAATAAAAAAAAATTAATAACTGAAAAAACGGAGCACATTTCCTTTAAAGGAGTTACTTCTGAACTATTTGCTCCGGGAGCTCTGAGATCTCCGCAGCAATTCCTTTTGCAAAGGCAAGTCAGCAGCAGTCAGAAGCAGGTGGAAATTGTGCAGAGCTCATACATCCACCCGGAGAGTTTAAATGACCGGCATTTGCTGCATCCAGATGAAAAGATAGCCGGTAGGATGGGGAGGAAGCAGCAGTAACCTCGGGGGAGATGCTATCAGCTTCCACCATGCACCGGCTCAGCTCGTCATGTCGGCCGCCTAACTCTGCCTTTAGGAGCTGAAGGTGCGTGTTGGCCCAGCAACATCACAAACAACAACAAAAAGCCTCTGAACGCTTTGAAGAGGCACCAGGCGTCTTTGTGCTTTGCAGAAAATGCGCCATGTATTGGCAGCTATTTCACACATTATACCCGCAATCCGGGGCCTGCGACTCGTCCGACATACAAATTTGGCGGCTTGTGATTTTTTTCTTCTTACAGTCTCTTCTGATGCCATTTAAAGATCAGCTGGAGGAGCCACAGAAATGTAATTAAAAATTAAAGTTTGCTTAAAGGATAAAAAAACTTGCCCCAATAAAATAGTTTAGTTTTTTTGCATAAAAAAATAAATTAGACCCCTGACCTGCAAGGTTTGGATACAGAGATCTGCCCACAGAGGTACATAATATTGAGATAATGTCCTGACTATACAAAGATCCTAGGAGGTGGGTCTTCTGATGGGCAGGGGTGGAGCTTCTGCTTGTTAGGGAGGAGCCTTCAACACTGCAGTTTTAGAATTCCCTTTGTTCCACTGCTAATCATCAAAATCCCCTTACTAAACATTAGTTGGAGGTGTCAACACATGAGATTGAGCTGTCATTGGCCAGCTGACCTCCCAGGGCGGGGCTAAGAAGCTTTCCTAATTGTCCTGTAACCTTGCGTGTGCTAATTAAAAAAAAATGTAATCCGGCAGTTTTTATTCAATTGGAATAATGTTACTGAAATTATTGCTGCCACAAAATAAAACTTTGTATAATTTTTTGTTTTATTTATTTAATATTAGGATGTTCATATTACATAGGGGGCATACCAAAAATGAAATCCTATTGTTCTACAATTTAATGTTGTATTTTTGGCTAGTAGTCGCAGTCAATGCCTTCTGATCTCCTGTCATTTATGGGCATATTTATTATAGAGATGACTAAAATCATATTTCTAGAATGCTGATGGCCCCCTGGCACACTTACCCCCCTCCCCCACTGGCCAAAACTCCATTTATACCTGATATTTTTTCTTCGGTTTTTCCTGATGGGTCCTTTTCTGGATGTTAAAGTTCAGAAGAAAAGAGCCCTCACTGCAGGGGGTCAGCAGGGCACTGGGATTGGCTGTTTAGGGCAGGTGGGGGAGCCAGTTTTTGCCAAGAAATGGGCTTTAAAACCAGTAGTAGCCATGAAATGCTTCCATGCCCTACAGAATTCCTAGTTTTAGGATCGCCTTCAACCTCCAACATGGTCAACTGCCTAGGTATTGGGTCACATGACCACTACATTGCAGTGGGCTTCACAGGTCAGCTTGCCCCTTTTTCCAAATCAGCACAAGTCACATGACTATCTGCCTAGGCTTTTGCTTATATGACTGTCTAGTCCTATTTGACTATAGCCCCCTGTCGTTCAGATTAAATGTTGGATAATTTAGGGTAACATAATGGATTTGTGGGTAACTATGTCTTGTCTTCCACAGAAGCAGAGGCCTCAGGACAACAATACCGTCTACCAGGTAAGTCTTATCCTAGACTGTGGTGGCCAGTAGGGGACAGGGCAGGCATGGCGCTATCTTTGTACTAATAAAATGTAATTATTACTCACTAGGTAAACTCTTTGTGACCAGATGATCTCAAGTCATAAAGTATAAACAGGGAAATTTGAACATTCTGGGGCCCATCCTGGGCCAATTTGCAGGGCCCCCCTATACCATATCTAAAGAGAAGTCCTCCTCGATGGCAGCCCTGAATATGAATATATGGCACCACCTGGTACGTGTCTGGGAGTCTGTACTGAACGATTTTATGTTTGCATCGTCCAGGGTCTTCAGGCTGACAAGATGAGCGATCCGTACAACCAGATTGGAATAAAACAACAGGTAACTTTTTACATTTTATAAATACATTCCAGCTGCATCATAACAAAAAGTGTGCAAAGTCACAGAATTCTCTTTATAAAGCAGTCACAGCCTAGAATCCAAAAGCCTGTGCCCTGCCAGCAAAGCAGTGGAAGCAGCGGCCCCTCTGCAGAGATCTACAATGCCTTCAGCTGAACCAGACCAATAGCTATTTAGTCTGCAGACAGCCTGAGCTTTAATAATTGCAGAACTATTAGACTGGTTGGTGGGGAAAGTTCCAGAACTCTGCAAAGAAACTTAGAACACCTTTTGTTTTAATGAACCCTAAATCCTGAAATATAAAGCTCACCTCATTTTATTAAATAGGGGACACAAAGCACTCACAAGGTCATCTGTATTAGATACAAGACCCACGAAGAGATCCTGCCATGCAGTTACTGACCTTCATGGTTATTATTATTGGTATGGTTACGGGTATTAACATTTATTTACAAAGTGCCAACATATTCTGTAGCATTGTACAATACATAGGGGCTGCATACCTGAGATGTACAGGCAATTAGGAGGAGAGGACCCCTCATTTACTATATATAAGCAATGCCTTACCCATCTGCTCTTCCTTGCACTTTGTAAGGTAGAACAGCAGATGGCACCCTGGAGACGGAACATAAACTTGGTATGTCTTTGTTCTGGTGCAAGAAATCAGAACATTGGGCTTAAAGAGGACCTGTCACTGAGAGATGATGGAAGCTGCCATTGCTAAACTTATGATAGTGAATGCCAATAGCCCGGATGTAACGCTGGTTAGTTATACCTGAAACAAGCATGCAGATAACTGCAGCAAAATTAGCTGAACACCTAAGCTGCATCCTCATTCTGGGTCAGAGGTTTGCAAGTAATAAAGGCCAAGGATCAGAACACCAACCAGGCCGGAAGGATTAATTTAAACCAGGTCTGGTATGATGTGCAAATATATATTACCCATTGGTCCTACCACTTGCCTGATCAGGAACTGATCTCCTGACAACTCTATGCAGCCCAATGGAAATGGATGCCCTTGCAATGGTTTGCCAAGAACTGGAAATTTTACTAGTAGCCTTCTTCTGGAGGTAACATTAGTTCCTGTGTTGCACCCCCTCCACCTCTAAAATTCAGGTGGACCTTCCAGGGAAGCTCCATGTTTCAGGAAGCCCCCTGCTCCCTTGGTTAGAGAAAAGCCATTTTTTCAGGAGGAGTTCACCCACCAAAAATGACGAACGAACCATCTTGCCACTTCCAGGTGATAAAGGGGTCACCACCAAGTCTTCCAGCCAGAGCTGGGAGCTCAAAACCCTGCAAGAATGCAATCCAGAATTTTTTGTGTGGAAGGATGGAATGGGGTTCCTGATAAGTGGACATCCAAGTGCCCTGGAAGGTCTACTTGAAGACCATAGTCTCGCCTCTTGGATTGGTGGGGAGGTGGACACTCGTTTTATATGGGCAGCCTAGACTGAGACCAATAGAAAGTCGGATCTTTGGTTTGGTTTTTATTATAATTATAAAAAAAACTTTTGTTTTTTTTTTTAGCGTTGTGTTATGTTATTCCTCTTCTATTTTCAGCCCCGATAGTCCGAGTGATAAATAACAAATTTTGACTCGGTAGGAGAAAATAAAAATAGATTTTTCTCCCCCTTCTACATGCTCGCAGCATTTTTCACTGTCAGTCAGTCCCATTGTGTTTTGAACAGAAAATATATAAAATAACAAACGTCTTACAAATAACGCAATGTTGTTGGACGTGGCCGGCCAAGATTTCCTCGTGAGGAGCCATCTTGGTTCGGCCAAAATGCTGGATCAATAAATCTCCGTGTTTTTCCCAGGCCTGGGCCGTCGCTCACGTCTCTCCCGCGAGCCTCATCAATCCTGTTGCTGACGGATCTCATGCTTGAGAAAGTCTCTGCATGCAGCGCCCGTTATGTCTTTCGCTCACGCTGCCATTCTGTCTGCCATGAAGGTTATAAAATCTGATACATCGCGTCCAGGCTGGTGAAAAATGGTGGACAAAGCCCTTCTGTCCTGGTTGTGTTCAGGCAGAGAGAGGGCCCATAAATGTCAACTTTTTTTTTTATATGAGTTGACCCAATGGTTATGTAATAATTAGGGAACCCCAAAAAATATTTCTGGGATCTCATTGACTGTCTACACCCACTTGGGTATCTAAACCACTCAACAGTCCAGGTGCCACCATAACGTCGTCCTAAAAGATGGATGAAGCTGCTGATTGGCCGACCACATTTCATGTAGCAATGAAGGATAATGAAAAAACCCAATGTTGGTAGAATCAGCTGCCAAGGTATCATAGCTCACAAGGCCCTATCAAGCCCTTTGTGGTTCAAGAGGTTCTGTAGTTTTGCTCCTAATATATTTTATGTTTTGAGAAAGGATAACAATAGCCACCCTATGATTATAGGCTTAGTGCCAAGGAAGTATCACAGCTCACAAATGCCCTATCTAGCCCATAGGGGCCAAAAAGTTATTTGCCTGTTGAACCTTATACATGATATGTATCAGTTAAGATGAGGTGTTCCATCCCATGATGGTAGCCTCAGTTGCCAAGAATGTATCAAGGTCCAAGAGTCCTAATAATCCCATTGGGGCCCATGGGGTTCTGTACCTCTAGATAATATATATTTTATAGATCAGTAAAGGATAAAGAGATTTAACCTATGATGGTAGCTTTGCTAACAAGATGGTATCATGGCCTAAGTGTTCATGTCCTAGGAAATCCTACAGCAACCACATCCACACAACACAAACACCTTAATTCAATCACCCTGGAATGTGATACTAGAGACTTTGTTTTTCCAACATCAGGTGTGAAATTTGTCAAACCAATCCTGTTTCATTAACATAAACTCATCCTTGGTGTCAGGAAGTCTGCATAGGTGTTAAACCTTGGAATTATATAGATGAAGGTGCGAATTGTTTTTGAAACACCAGAGTAGAGATGTTAAAATGGCATTATAGGTGGAAGACAGGCCTCCCTACTTTTTTTAGAGATGGTTGTTCTTGCTTGACATAGATTAGTGGTCGCCAACCAATGGTCCTTGGCACTAGTGGTCTGCAAGAACATTTTGGTTGTCAACAGAAAAATGTGGACATTATTTGCAATTTTTACGTTTTATTAATATTAACTACAAAAATAACATTCTAATAAATTATTATAGTGTGAATGACAATTTTCACCTTTATATTGCTCTAAATATATGAACTGTACTAGAGATGGAAAAACAAGGGAGAAAAAACAAGGCAAGGCACAAGGGGAAAAACAAGGCATGACGTCAGTGTAGTATTAAGTTGAGCCGAGCCGTACGCTTCAGTATTGTTTCCACCATTACAACATTCACCCCGCTCTGCCAATACCGATTCTCATCTGATTGTTTTATTTTATTTATTTATTTCTCAGATGCTCTTTAAGGTAACTATGACCTTAACTGTGTATTTTCTTTACCAGTTATATTTATTGGCATCAAATAGTTTGACTTTGATAACTATCATTTCTTGTTTGGTCTTAGATTGGAATGAAATAAACCCGTAATGAGTGAGAAAAAGCAAACTAATATTTTACATTTCTTTAGTAATACCAAAGATAATGCAACTAATGATAATAGTAATAATAGTAATACTTCAATTAACCGTGAGCTGATCAATGAATCAGAGCCTACACACTCCTCACCATTAGGAAGATCATTATTTTACAAATGAATTTATCTTTTTAAGAAAATTCATATTAATGGTCCGCAGGATTTAAAATTATGAATTTAGGGGTCCGTGAGGTTCAAAAGGTTGGCGATCGCTAACATGGCCTCTTGCAAAGCAGTTGTCTTTTCTTTCCAAAATATGGATCCCATAGTTTTGGAAAAAACGACCCCCTTCCTCCAAATGTCCTTTACCATTTACCCCCTCCCACAGTGGGCCATTCATTTGTTGGGGTTGTTTTATCTCCCCGATGCACAGGTCATTCCCCATCACATTGCGTATACCAAGTTACTTCACTTGTGTTTGAGTTTTGGATTTATGAGCTTCAGCCTCAGTGTATAGGCAATATTAGGCTTTTAAAGCCGACCAAAGCACGGAATAAGCACTGATATTAACGTTCATAAATTAATAATACATTGCATATATAATGATTTTAATATTGGGTGGGGGTCAAAAAGTGGGTGAGGTTAATAAATGGGTATGGTCCACCGGCGAGGGTATTCTCAGGTATAAGGCATCATTTTTATGCATAACCACCAGCAATATTCCCAAGTTAAACCATAACCCATAATAGTATGGTCCCACCATAGTCATCTTCTCTATGTCTTTCACACAATCTACGAAAGTTACTTCACTTGAGTTTGAGTTTTGGATTTATGAGCTTCAGCCTCAGTGTATTGCCTGGTTTTTAAAGCCGACTAAAGAACGGCATAATCACTGATATAAACTTTCATGAACTAATAACACATTGCACATAAAATGTATATAGAAATTGATCTGGGGACTCGGTTGTGGTTCACAATGTAAATCCTTTTAACAACATTGTAACACCTCATCGTGTCGTCTTTATGGCTTTGCGTTGGCCGTATACACACCATGTGATCAGATACTACAGAATTTGGTGAAAAGTACAGCTAAAAGCTTATGTATGCCCCAGAGCCACAGAGAGAACATTGCACCCCTGCTATTATATTTTTAGAATACAGGAGCACAGGAGATCACAGGACAGCCTGAGGCATGGCAGCATATTATGTGTGTACAAGGCCAAGGAGAACAATACAAACTTCATTATTATAGCACAAGCTGAGCGGATGGGAATCCTAATCAAGGGGAGCCGTGTCAACTTCCCGTGTCGCTCGTACCATTGTCAAATTATTCATAGAATTTACGGCTAGATATTGGTTTGGCAATTGTAAGAATCATTTTATTTTTTACATACAGAACATGGTGCATAGAAATATAACAATGGATAGTCATCTATTTTAGTATTTAAAGAGGTCATTTTGCAATGATAAAGTATTAGAAAAGCTTAAAAGGCAGCATTTTACCCTTATATTAAATACATTTTGGGGGCATCTCATTAAAATGTGGGGCTTAAGATGAATATATAAAAGAGGCTTTTAACGTGGTGCATAAAGAATGGTACAGCCAAAATGGGACTGGTTTTATTATTGTGGGTGAGGTTATTAAACGGGTATGGTCCACCGGTGAGGTTATTGTCAGGTATAAACCATCATTTTCAGACATAACCACCAGCAATATTTTACAGCTACGTAGCCATAGGTCAGTCTGGATGCTTATGCTGACTCATTAACCACCAAAAGCACCTACAATTGGCCCCTGGGAGCCAGACCTGGCCCACAGAGCAATAAGAGAAGGTGGCTTGGTCCTAGGAATCACATTTTCCTTAGATGGTTGGCCGGTGGTTAGATGGTCCTTTAGACGTGGTTATCTGGTTGAGCGTGAGACTTTTATTTGGGGAAGATATGGTAGCATGGTGCACTATGGGTAGAAGGCAGGTTGGTGGGGGATGGAAGAAGAATTGCTACTACGTCTTGGTGCCGGGTACACTTTCAGATGTCTTGAGGAGTCAGCTAGATTCTCCATTATTAGATACTATGGCCCTAATTTATTAAATCTCCCCAAGGCTGGGTGATCCAGCAAAACTAAAATTGATCATTAGCTATTTGTTAGTAAATGTTTTCATTTCTAGACCAGATCAATTCCAGATTTGCCGGATCACCCAGCTTCACCGATGAAAATGTATCCTTTCCACCCTTGGAAAGCTTTCATAAATCAGGCCCTCTATGTCAATGAACACTCAATACATCTCATGGATTCTGCTTATGGAGCTACAAAGCCATAGAATGCCCAACCTGACCCCTGTCTACTACCATAAGCACCTACAATGCGTACATTAGAGCCAGACCTGGTCCATGGAGCTATGGAAGAAAGCAGCCTGGTCTGAAGAATCACATTTCTTTTAGATTGTTGGCTGGTGGTAAGATGATCCTTTAGATGTGGTTGGCCAGTTAAGTTTGCAACATTTCCTTGGAGAAGGAATGGGAGCAGGGTGCACCATGGGTAGACGGCAGGCTGAAGGAGGATCTGCTGCCAACGTCTTAGCAGCAGTATACCTTCGGAGATCTTGACGAGTCCAGGCCTTGATGGGTCTCAAGGTGGTCCTACACAATATCAAACAGGTAAATACTTCATTATTGCATTCTCAGGATTCTGCCTATGGAGCTACATAGCCATAGATCAGTCAGGGTGCCCATGCTGACCCGTCTACTACAAAAAGGGCACATTGGAGCTAGACCTGCTCCATGGAACAATGGAAGAAGGTGGCCTGGTCTGAAGAACCACATTTTCCTTTAGATTGTCTTTTAGATGTTGTTGGCCAGTTAAGTGTGCAACATTTTCTTGGAGAAGAGATGGCAGCAGGGTGCAGCATGGGTAGAAGGCAGGCTGGCGGAGACTGGAACAAGATCTGCTGCAAACGTCTTGGTGCTGGATATCACGACACCTTCTGAGGTCTTTTGGAGTCCGTGCCTTGAGGGGTCACAAGAAGGACCAACACAATATCAAGCAGATGGAGTATCCAATGATGGAGTATCTATGTCATAATTTCTCAACCAGAGTTCCATTGTACCAAAGGGTTCATCCAAAGCTTGAGCAATGAGCAGCTATCTGTGACATTTTCCCCAATGGTCAGCAATGTCAGAGGAATTCTTCCCAATGACCCCCACACTAATGTACTGTGGGTTGTGGATATAGTAATTAAAGGAGGGGTTCCCTGAAAACCTGAAAGTTCTAACACGGGTTCCCCATGTTAAAAAGTCAGCAAACACTGTTCCATGTGCATTCTTTTTGCATTACCTTTAAAGTGTATCTAAATCCAAATCATATATATATTTTACCTCAATACAGTAAAAGTTTTTCTCTCTATACAAAAAAAAATGAAACTTTTTCAAACACCATGCAGAATAAAAAAAAACACAAACTATAAACCATGGAAATGACAGCTGTGACTTAACATTGAATTATAGTGAAATAATACTTCTATCGGATGCAGAGAAAACGAACATTTACCAAAAAGTTTACCCCCTTGTAAAAATGATTATTGCTGAGGGAATATTGTCATGGTAATCCACAACCTGTAATTTTCCCGAGCAATGGTGAGGAAAATCTCTCGGGGAATAAAGCATGGTCTGCCGGGAGGATGAAATTGAAAGCAATCTGTCTGCTGAAGGGGTTTCGGGGTTCCATACGGACAGAGAACGCCGGTTGCTGGGTGTTAATTACCAGCCAAATTCATGTCCTCGACAACCTGGAAGATTGCGGGTTGCTGACATCTGCTGCATAAACCTCACAGCGGAGAATAGCAAAATATCTATTTGTGTGAAAATTGTTTACTGAGTCAAGTGAGGGGGGAAAAAGATGCATTATTTTCCATTTTAAAGAGGACCTGTCTACTTTGGCTTCTTTCATGTGGGAAATAAAGAAAGTATTTGCTTCGGTTACAAAAAAAAAAAAAAAAAAAAAAAAACAACAAGAAAGGCTGGAGCTACCTTTTTCTCCTGGTGACAACCTCTTCTCCTTCTTCTTGTACAGGTGTCACAAGGGCAGGATATTGGGGAAAAACTCTCCAGGGGATCACAGACTAATTTACAAACCTATTTGGAAAATTAAAGTTGAACTTAGTGATATAGTGATATGCACAAAATTAATATTTACAAGACTTTTTTTTACGTGCAAGGACTTTTTCTCTCTATCGTGTTCTAACATTTACAGTTCCGACTTACAGCACATCCCTTTCTGGCACGGCAGCGGACCTGATTTTATTCTGCTGTAGTTTAGTATAATAATAGGTCTTGTCCCGCCTCCTAGCCAATGAAACAGGAAGCAGCAGACTGATATCACTCTTCACCAATCAGCATGGTGGGAGATCCCATGCCTTCTGTGACATCATTTCCCTTATAAGGAAAAATACTTATCTATTATAATCTATGCACTCATGACATAGGGCATGCTGGGCTGCAGAATCCTAATTGGGCACAGCTGATTTACTGCCAAAACTAGGCAAATTGCATACAATAAACTAGAAAACCAGACAAATGGCAAAGTGTCAACCAGTCTTATGATTAGGAAATCCCACACCCAGGTCCTGAACCTCCCTACTGCATAGTAAGAAAGCAATGGATTATGGTTCGTCCTGGGATTGGAATATTGGGAACAACAGTGCACCAATGAGACCATCCTGCACTCGCCTATTTCAGTGGCCATATCCAATGGCAGCACAGCAAAGAAATTGAGGCCTTGATTGGCTAAGAGTAAAAATGTTTACAGTATAATATATTTACTTCCAATATCACACATATGAATTTATTTTTTGTTGCACCTGACAATCATATTCACTTTTTTATTTAAAGAATAGGCAATTACAATGTTTATATGGCATGAGAAAAAAAAGATTGCATGCCATCCGCCCCCTAAAACCCTCACACCCCTGACCCGGTGTTTCTATTTTCTCCAATGTTTTGGACATATATTGTCAACAAAACAAAAAGACAGTAAAGAAAATCACAGAGTCCTGAGCATTGCTCGCTAATATCTGGCTGACACCAGACACACATTGAAGACATTTATTGCAATGTACAACTATCTGGGGAGGGAGAGGAGCCTGGAATTATAAAAACACCACAGTGACAAGTGAGAAAAAATAATCGCGGCATTTCCTCCTCAGTGACCTCCTCGCCCAGAAGAGATGAGGAATATTTTGTACTGCAGACAGTGCTTATGAAAGAATTGTGAAGTCTTAAGAATAATTTTAAAGATACCCTGTACTCTTCTTCTAATTACTTATATTATAAAGTATTTTTATAGTGCCAACATATCACATAGCGCTCTACAAAGTCTATAAGCATGTCACTAATTGTCCAATAGAGGGGTTCACAATCTAATGTCCTTACCATAGTCAGTAAAGGTGTCAAACCCCAAGCAGTACTCAATGCCAAACCAAATATTTACTTTTCTACCACTCACAGCCACCAATAACGTACCTAATTTTGGAGCCAAGAGGGAGCAGTTATGAGATATGATGGGGCTTGGGCCTAATGGTTAGCTGGTTGACATTGGAGAAGGTCATTGATCTTCCATACCCCACTTTATAATTTTTATTGATGGGTACAAAAGAATGAGCAGTGGAGGAGCATTGGAGAAGAGAGTATGAAGTGGTCCGATGATGGTCTTGACCCAGACGTTCTAAATGGACATTAAGAGGAAATGTTACATGTTACTTACAAGGAAATTATAGCCAATCTGGTTTCCAATTTATGAAAAACCTAACCTGTTTGTATGGAGGCCCCTGACATCAATGGTACTGTGATGTGCCGCCATGTTGGGAAGAAGAAGTCCACAACATTATTAGTCTCCCTATATTGGACCATCGGACTGGAAGCTGTTTTATAGAATGTTAAAACTTAGATGTCCACTGTTCCAATCATTCTCTGTAGCAAGACTTCTCTTGAGCTTCCCACATTTTCTGGAATCCCTTCTTTGTTGCCATAATGTTGGATGGGGCAAAGGAGGGAGCTCTCCAATATTTCTTCTTTTGTCTCCTAACCATTACCAATCAGCCACCATTTTATTTCTTCTTCCTTCCCCACCACATAGATTGTAAGATTCATTGGGTCGTCTTCTCCTCCAGCAGGTTTGCCATTGGCAGACTGTATTTATTGTACATATTATGTTGGCCCTGTGACGCCCATACCTGGCTTAAAGTTTGTGGCTGTCCCTGGGACAGGTAGGCAGAAACAATAAAACGTTGTCAGAAGTTCTGACCATTCTCTCTACCAAAAAGGAAGGTTTTAGCTTGAGGAAGGCTATGAAAATATAATTATCCAAAATTACTTCCATTTTGCAAAATTACCCAAAAATATGGACTTATTGAAAACCAGTAGGACCACTTATACATTTGATAAATCTCCAAACATTTTATCTTGTTTGACTGTCCTTAAACTTGAATCCGTAGACCCCAATGAAGTGACAAGGCACAGCATGGGTTTAATGACAGGTGCACTTTATTCATCGGCTCTTTGTTGATTGGGAATTATGGTTATAGGGATCTGGTGCTCTGTTTGTAATAATTATGGACTTGTATGTTTTCTTCTCAGCAGCAAAAGAAAAAGGGAAAAGGAAATGAGACCACCTACCAGGTAGGGGACTACATCTATTCTCCTTCCAACAGTACAACTACAGTGTTTCACAGATGCTGAAATCTTGAACCGTGCCATGACTTATCTTAGCGTGATTTTACTGAGCAAGTTCTGTGCTAAACCCCTCAAAGGTTGCCATTATTGGAAGGGAACAGCCAAGTGAGTTGGTAAAAGTTGGACTGGGGTGAAGTCAGGTGCACAATGCAAAACTGGGGACTTCAGTGAGGGGTCCAGAGCCGGAGACTCAAGGTGAAAGAGTCATAGACTCAAGAGAAAGGAATGAAGTCGGAGACCCCATTGCAGGGAGAGGAGTTGGGGCTTCCAGGGCATGGTGAAGAGGCAGGAACTCCAGTGAAGGGAAAGGAGCCAGGGACTCCGGTGCTCAGACAGGAACCAGGAATTCCATTGCAAGGAGATAAGCTAGGGATCCCAGGGCTGGGTGCAGAGCTATGGATTCCAGTGCAAGGAGTGTAGTTGGGAACACCAGTGCAGGAAAAAGTTAGATTCCAGAGGAAGGTTTAGAGCCAGGAATTTAAGTAACCAGTGGGCAGTTATGTATTCCAATTCAGGGGACAAGCCGGGGACTTCAGTGCAGGGAGAGAAACCGGGGACTCCGGCAAAGGGAGAGGAGCCGGGGACTCCAGTGCAGGAAAAATTTAGAGATTCCAGAGGAAGGTTTAGAGCCAGGAATTTAGGTAACCAGTGGGGTTAGGTATTCCAGTGCAAGTGAGAAGCCAGGGACTCCAGCGCAGGGAGAGGAGCCGGGGACTCCAGCGCAGGGAGAGCAGCCAGGAACAACAATGCAGGGAGAGGAGCCAGGAATAAAGTAATAAAAAAGCAGCAGTTACTTGTATTGTAGTCATTACCAATAGGAGATTCATCAGTTTTCTTCTTTTATTTTCAGGGGTTAAACGCAGCCCCGAGGGACACATATGACGCTCTTCAGATGATGCCCCTCCGTTGAGAAAGCCAGGTGGAGCAAGTGGGCGATCCGAATCAACGTTAAAAAAAAATTGCATTTCCAACTGTTTTTTTTTTTTCTTCTTTTTAAACTCTTTTAAAGAAATGGGTAATTTAAGGCCTTCATTATTTACACTCTGTAAGGAACAGAAGCATTCTCCTGTAGTAACTGACACGGCGAAGGGCAATCATGACTCCGCTCTAGAAGCGGCAAAGGTCACGTTGCTCGCTGTAGACATCGGTTATATCTCGATGACGGCTGCGGCACACAAAGTTGCCATGACAACCCTGACATCGGGTTCATTCTAAAAGTAAGATTGTAAAAAATATTTTAAAAGGAAACCGGTCAATAGCTTAAAGAAGAACCGGAATATCCCTCTATTAAATGAACAACGTCGGCTTATTTAAGAATGGTTGACCATTGAATCTGTATTACCTTGAGTGGCCTTCTCCTTGCCCTACTCTTTGAGCAAATGTTAGAGGTGAGAGGAATAATAAAACCCCCATAGGCATTCACATCCCTCTGAACTATAGTACTGTATAGTCATGCACACTCTTGAGCAAGAAGACAACATCAGCTTAAGTTATGGACATATTGATGGGTCAATACCAGTCAAGTCCAAGGGGACTTCTCAGCTGACTTTTCCATTAAAAATGAAGCTCAAACAAGTAAAGCAAGATATATAAATCCATATAGTTATTTTTTTTCCCTAAGCCCAGATTTAACTGGTTATATAGGTTGGAGAAAGACTTCACTCATTTTTTTTGCTGTATATATTTTATTTTAATGTTTATAGAACTTTTATATTTTCTTGGTCTATTTTTATTTCTATTAAGTGTCTAGGTAAAAAAAGATTGCATTCCCCTGATAATTAAAGGGTAATAGTAACTGCAGATCCTGCAGAAAGCCAGATAGAGCCCGCCTCCTTTCCTGGCTGGGACCTCCCCTGCCCAGGCTCAATGTCTCAGGCCCCACCCATTTCTTGATTGAATATTGGTAGTTTCAAACATTAGTGGCCAGTGACCACATGTGGGCATTACCCAAGGTGGTCCGCATGCAGTCTGTCTAGGCCCACCCACTTCACCTGAAATCCACTCATTAGGATATTTAAATATTTGCATAACCCCTCCCAATAAACAGCCAACATACTGGATTAGGATTTTCAAGGGAGTATGAGGAAGGATATGGCGATGTTTTCAGATATGTACAGGACTCGGCTGACCCCTCCTACCAGCCTTGATCAGTCTGCATTACCAAGAGATACAGACACCCAGAGATGATATCCCCAGGTTTAAAATTTTGTATATATTAAAAAGGGGGTTAGTGGTAACAGAGGTATCAAGGAATGCAAATATACATGGGCAACTTTTATTATTTAGCATAAGAGATTCTTAGCTGAAATATGAGGATTTAGGTGGAGGGGCATTTTGTAATCATTGTGCAAGAGTGCAAAGCTCATGTGCGGGTGGGGATTTTCTTAATTACCATTAAATAATGGTGGTGTCTGCATTTTTTATTGTACAATATCCTTAAGCATAATTGCCATTTACTTAGATTTTACAATACAGGTTGTCCCAGGGTTACATATGAGATAGGGACTGTAGGTCTACAGGTACATTATTTAATAAATGCAATTAGGACAGATGTTTGCCTCAACATATTATTAGGCAGTGTGGTGTCAAGTTACTTTATACAATCCTCACTGTGAGCAAATCACAAACAAAGCTAAAAAAAATAAAAATTATGGAGCCTAGATATTTAATAACTTCTGGGGCAAGCTGTGCTTTGATATGCAAAAAGAAACAACTGCAGAGTTTGTCTTGGCCATTAAAAAGTTACAAGGTGCTACAGAACAGCTCAGCTCTTAGGATCACCCACAACCTCAGCTGTGTTTAGCAAAAGATTTCTTCTGCAAGTCATGCGAACCCCCTGCTCAAGCCTCCATCCTGCACACAAGCGAGCAGGGAAGCCTCATTTGTATCTACGAGTAATCTGTATGTTGGATGTCCTTAACCCGGGGACTACCTGTAATCTGTAAATGTCATTGTATTGTATGCTAAACTGAACTCCTGGAATCCCATGCTTAAATGTCTCATTACTGTAAACTTAATAAAGTTTGTAAAGAAAAGTTTAATTTTCTGACCCCAGTACAATACATGACATATTTTTTAAACACATCATCATCACCAAACTTTTCTGTATTGTATTATAGCTTTGCAATGTGCAAAGGTTGTCCCTTACCTGTCAGGTGCTGGATCTGAGAAGCCCCACCAATCTCCTGTAGCATGTCACCAGTTCATAAAATATCACCTGTAGACCATCCATGGTTTTTGACTTTTTTCCATAGCATGAATTTGATCATGGAACATCATCACATGCACCATATTCTCAGCCTTTGACCCCCTTTTGTAGAATGTTCCCAGTGTCATTTCTTGTAGCACTTACCTGATCATCACCTTGTAGCTTCTACCCAGTTTGACAATCCTCAAGCATGTCCAGAGATTCTTCTCCAGCAGGTCCACAGTATTTGTCAATCTTCTTATGTATGTACATATTACCTGTATGTCCCCAATGTCTGAGTTATCTGTGTAATTTTGACCTGGGTTTCTCAACCAGAGCTCTGTGGAACCCTTGGATTCCTCTAGAGCCAGGGTTCTCCCCAGGCACTTTTAGCAGGGCGCACCACCCAGCACTATTCAGCACCCACCCTGCTGTTTTTGGGTGGTTACCAAAGAGTTTGGTCACAATACAGGGGGTGCCACCCACCTAAAATTTCTTCCCACCCGGCTTAAAGAAAATTCTGGGTTGAGCAGGGTCTAGAGGTTTCTTGAGCAATTTCTTCCTTTCTAATTAACACCAATGATCTTTTTGGTTATCTGTAAGGGTGACATTCTTCCCAATGGCCAGCAATGTAAGAGGAATTCTACCCACTGACCACCACACTAATATAGTGTGAGTTGTGGATATAATATTAAATAGAAGGGGTTCCCTAAGACCAGAAAGTCATTTCAAGGGTTCCTTCATAGTAAAAAGTCAAGAAACATTGGTTTTGCCCATACCTTCTAGCATTTTCCTATATCTTTGGTCATAAACCTTAAAGGGAAATCTATTTATGACCATCTTTTGTAACATCCCCAGCATCTAATCACCTGTTCCCAATCTTAGACAATGTCCTAAAGAATGTTCATGGTCTCTGACCATTAGCTGTAGCAGGCACCCAATCTTTTACCTTCATCTTTTGAAAGTTCCCATTCGTTTACCATATCATGAAGAATGTCCATAGTCTATGGCCATCTCTTGTAGCACATCCCTAGCCTTTTGCTATCTCTTATAGCATGTCCATGGTTTCTGATCATCACTTAGTATGTGCCCAGTCTTTTACCATGATCTTAAGGGTACTGCCAACCATTGACCTCCTGTAGCATTTCCCTTCTGTCTGACCCTCTCTGTTGGAATATCTCTGGTCTTTCACCTTCTCCACTAGCATGTCCACAGTCCCAGACCTTTACTGAGGTCTGTCCCTACTACAAACACCATAATACTAGGAGTCCGAATTTTTTTGTTGATATTTTATGTCTTATAAAATTAAAAATGCATTGAGAGAGTCGGGGCACCTTGTTCTGACTAAAGAACAGCCCTGCAATGTTTCTCCTTTATTAACAATCTGTGTTCTCCCCAGAAACTTTAAGCTGTAAGCGTATGTGAGACAAAACGTGACAAATTTATCGTTAGCAGTTTTTGTGTTTATGGGATTCCAGTAAAGCCTATAATGTTGTGAGCTTTTTTCTGCCCCCCTATACTTTGTTCTGACTTTATAATGTCCATCCCCCTAGTATGTCCATGTCTTTGTCTTATGCACCAGCTGTCCAGTCACTTTATATTATGACCCAACTTTTCAGTAACCACCCAAAAGACAGCTGAAATATGCCCGGTGGTACATCTGAGCAGAATAGGCTGGGAGGGGGGGGGACACGGATAATGTAATTGTATTTGACAGTTACACTGTTAATTAGATAGAACTACAGATCTAAGTGTGGCCTGAAGGTGGCAGTGTTTATATGCAAATGTAGACAAAAGCCTCCAGTCTACTTAAGACCACAGTCATAATTAGCATAATAATTACATGATCAGTAACCATTTTCAGTAACCATTTTCATTGGATCTTATTAGTCGGTGAGACCCCAAGCCCTCAGTGACAGCTGAGATTGAGAGCCAGCTGCTGAGCAAAATAAGTCCTTGAATACCCAGGTTTTTCTCAAATCCTGGTAAAGTCCCCCTGGATCTGAGACAGCTGGGGGCTATACTGAAGAACTGCCCTTTTTAACAATGAAAACAATAACAAATGATCATGAATAGCTGTAAAGTCCCTTAATAGCCAACTTTAACATTTGAATAAAGTCCATGTGAATCCTTTAATTCTTTTCAGCACTTCCTCAGGGCAGGAGGGAAATAATCTCACAAAGTTAAAACACTTGAAAAATGGTTTAATGATGTTTACAACAGAAATGAACTGTACAATTACAGTAAAGTTTAATATATATAAAAAAATTACAGCAGACAAATGCATGTACACGAAATCTACCAGTTCTCCTGATTCACTGTAGTCTACATATTCTTCCAAGGTTTCAGCACACCCAACAGCGGCATGAAGAAGGATAACACTAGGTGTTGGGTTTGTTTTTTAAAGAGACAGTCACTCCAGTTTCTTCTACATCAGATATAAAAAAAGGTTCACAAAAAGCATTTTAGTAATTGGACATTTTGGTTATTCTAGCTATATACATGGCGGCCATCGTATCCGGTCTGATAAAAACCACCAGGGCCACCTGGTGAGCTTTGACTTTGGCAAAGGCTGTCTGCCCATACAGTTCATAACAAGATGTCCGTGTCGACATCTGGCAGGAAAGTTATGAACCAATAAATGTTGAAGTAATATGGCTATATCACACCGAACACTTCAACCCAAGAGAAACCAGAGGATCTGTCTCTTTAAATCTATCACCCACCGATAGATGGATACGGTCATCAGTGTAAAATGCAACCAGAAGCCAATACGTTGACTTTTTTTTTCCTTACTGAATTTTATGTACACAATTAGAACTTTTTTTTGGTATTTTTTTTCACTTTAATATGAACATCTAGGCAGTGAAAACTGTTATGTTAATACATACACAGACACACCCAAAACATACAAAAATACTATTATTTCAAACTACTAAGAGTAAGACAGCTCAGTTAATCTCCATGCGATGACTTCTTAAGAGCATTACACTGAAACAAAAACAAGAATTCAACAACAACGCTTTTTTTTTTCTTTTTAATATCCCAGAAATATATCAAAATATACATCTAAGCTTTGGAATTACTGAGGTTAGACTAATGCAAGTGCTGGGTAATAGTACTTAATACACAAGTCTAAGGTTTTGCAGGAAAGAAATTATCTTTGGTATCTGCATTAGGCTAAAATTATTAACATTTGGATTTCTTTTTTTTTTTTTGTTTTATTTCGCTTTGGGATAGAGCTTGTGTGACCCTTCGACCAAACACCCCGTAATCAACTGAGAATAAAAACATCCATGTAAAAAGTTCCTTCATTTTGTCATCCCACCCCCCAAAAAAAGTTTTTATTTTTCTTAAAAAGTCACAGGCATCTTACCTAGCCTAGCACAAAAGATTGAGAAATACAATGCATAGTTGCACATGGTGCTGAGAAGAAAGAAAATGTGAAAAATAAAAATAAAAAGGACAAAAAGTTTTGTGTCATCGAGATGTGATCCTGTTTTTTTCGTTATGTCACAGGAAGGTTTACTTCTTAGTAGTCGTAGAACACGATCGCACACACAGAACACAAAAGAAGAGACATGAAAGCAAGTGCACCTCAGCGTGTATTAATCAACATCACCCAGCCCGTGAAGGGTCCGGACCTAGGAGTGGGGACTTGCCATGCATTGCTTGGTAGATTGCCAAGATCCCCAATAGGTCAAAAACGCCTTCAGAGCAGCCAATATTGTACCAGCATCTTCAGTCTGTAGGACGCCCAGAGAATGAGAGGCTGCAGGAGACTAAAGCACCCTGGTGGGACCGGCTTAACATCTGAGATGCCTTCACCCAAATTGTAGACCAGCTTGACCCCATGGCTTTATTTTTTGTAGTCCAGCCTATCCTAAGCTTTTTCCAACCCACCACCTCTCATCCTCTCAGACCCAACCACAAACTGATTAAATCTTCTTTCCAACAGTTGAACTTTTTGGTTTTTTGTTTGTTTTGAGTACAATCATAGAGAAATCTTTGGTTTTGGCTGGAAATTGAAAAAAACAGTTAACAAAACAAGACAAAGAAACCGACCCCGGCATCTAACAGCAGCACAGTGACACGGCAGAGAACAGATATCAGGGGGGAAAATGGAGGAATTGCTACATTCATGGGAGTCCAAGTGGCCCGATGGTAGATGAGATTGTCCGAAAAAGAAACACTCGTTTTGGAACTGAGGCGGTAAAAGCGTTGAGAAGGAGATCTGCTGGATGACTTTTCTTAGCAAGCGATCAAAGATGAATAGCAATTTCTACTTGCAAGACTCTCACACAATAGAGATCATTGGAAAGGCAACAGAACTCCTCTGCAAAAATAATATACATGCACGATACCCTTAACAGGAGGAAATAAAAACACCAAAAGCTTTGGGAGAGTATAGATGAAACCCCTAGCCGATTACCGGTCACATGATGCTACAAACCTGAAGGTCAACCTAACGCACACAGCTGAGAACTGGAAGGGCGTCTAGAGAGAAAGTTAAAGCAATCACTCAACTATGAGTTTAAAATGAGGTAAAAGACAGCCCCTGTATGCAAAGTGGAAAGGGCCCCATGACAAAGTTCAAATGGGAAAGGAGGAAAGGAAAAGACAAATTAGGTTCTCCTAAAATGTTTAACAATCAACTGCTAATTATTTTTAATTGTCTTCCATGTTTAAAAACAAAAAAAAATACACAAACTACTTACCTCCTCCTGCGCCGCTGGGGTGTTGCCACAGAACAGGAAAAGGATCCACTAGCCTAAAGTTGTCAGAAAGGGAGCAATGGTGGGTAGTAAGTTGGATTCAGCCTTTAGCATCCTCAATCCAATTGAAGTAACTTTGGGATTCCTATTGAATGTTGGAAATCCAAGCCCAATGGCAAATATTTTATATTTTTTTGGGATCAAAGCAATTAAAGTAAAAAAATATGCACACGCAAATGTTTTTTTTTCCTTTCCTCCTTTTAAATACACAACTTTATATTATTTCCTCCCAACCTTCTCAGCTGTAGGCTTCTTCAATTCCACACACAGAACCCCCCAATCATACCTACTGAGCTCTTTGTCAAGTCATACAACATGAATTAATACCACTTACACCACGTTCACAAAAGAAACGTGTTAGTAAAGCTTTCAAGTGAAATAATCTGTAACAAAACCAAGAGATTTTCCTGCCTGAATCGCTCTGTTTTTATTATTTTTAGGCCAATTTCTGGCTATATTGCTGCAGGTGGTATGTCACCGATAAAACGCCATTTCTTAAAGTCGAGCGTCCTAACTCAAAGAACCGTCTCTTTGCATGCCGGCGAAAAGGCCGTTGGAGTGCTTCATCTCAAAATACTGTATCTCTATGCAGCAAACTAAAATTTCAGTCATCAGGTAGCCCTACAATTTTAAATTTGGTCTTAAGCATTTTATTGTTATCACGTTCGACAGACACAACATTTAAAAGAATACCAAAATAGAGGAAAAAAAAAAAAAAAGGACACAAAGGAATAAAGTTACACAATCTTTGGAATTGCAGTTCCTGAAGGAAATATTGAAGGTCTGGAAACTAGGATAGCAAGAATTCCACACATCTTTGCAGTTTTTTCAGTGTATTGAGGCAAACACCATCCACTAGATGACTAGACCCTCGAGTACCAGTCATGCACCAAGTGGTATTTTTATTCATACGCAAGCCCCTTTTTACGGTTACATTGGTTGTGTTGTCACCGCAAAAAGACACATAACGCTGGCAGAGAGTCGACAAGTAGACTTGTGCTATGGCAAGGATACCCTCCTGTACCACCATGCCTCAAAACGCAAAATTAAAAAAAACCCAACGTAACAAAAAACACAACAACATCAGTCTATAGTAGGACTCTCACAGTATTTGGATTCTTGGTGACAATGGTCGGGTGCAATAGGGGAAATGAGGATTCATTTCCCTTCTAGGTTTGGTTTCATAGGAGTTTTTTTTTTTTTTTTTTGGTAATGACAGCATTAGTAGCAGTATTATTATACAAAGGGAATTTTTAATTCCCTCTAAACCTAAATTATTATCTGGATAAACAATCTACCCTTAAAAAATGTGAATCTTTCATTTTTGCGTTCTAAAGATTTATCAACCCTACTTCTGTAACAGTCACAATGAATAAGATTTTGGTGCTCCGGAAGAAAAAAAAAAAAGGAGTGCTGAGACGGAAGGGTTCGAAAACGACTCATGGCAAATTCCGAGCTAAAGTTTGGAGCGCGCACACACACATACACACGTAAGCTTTGGCAAAAGTTCTGTATAAAATCTATGCCACCGTTCCGGTTTACCAAGTCCCAATATCATAGAACAATGAAAATGAAGAAGAAAGAAGAAAAAAGGAATAACGCCCAAATACACTAAACAGACTTAAAGCTTTTCTATTATTAATAAAGTTATCTTTTTTCCAGAACTGTTTAAAGCCCATCTATAGCCGAGATAAGCTGAGGTATGTTATTAGGAGACCAGAGACTAGTCTGGACAATGCAGGAGCTGCCATTACAAAAAAAAAAAAAAAAAAAAAAAAAAAAAAAAGAATAAAAAAAAGGGAACAAGAGGATGAAAGTCATGCAGATAACAGAATATATTAATTTCCTCGAACACAATGGAGTAGGTTAGGGTATCTCTGGATTAAGGGAAGCGTAGTCCCCACTGGTACAAAAATCAATAAAGCTTTTTAGGATTGGAAGAAGGAATAGCAAACAAAAGGCCGTCAGACCTTTTCAGACCTCGGTGTTCTGCCAACGAATGGAGATTGTGCCATTAGCTGCACTTCAATAAAGCTAATCCGAAAAAAAGAAATTTTTTTCAAAAAGAAAACAACATTTGTTAATTAAATTTATTTTCAATAAAGACTTTCTTGGTCTGAGAAGAGTAAACGTAAGACACACTTTGGTAAAAAAAAAAAAAAAATAAAGGAATACGTTTTTGGGTTTGGGAAACTTAAATGGCTACAGTGCTGTTAAAGCTAAACTCCAGGTAAGCAGTACAATATGTGTTTTACCAGCCAAAGGATTGGTATTTATGTCCACTGAGTCCTCATAAT
This sequence comes from Pyxicephalus adspersus, assembly GCF_032062135.1. Lineage (NCBI taxonomy): Eukaryota > Metazoa > Chordata > Amphibia > Anura > Pyxicephalidae > Pyxicephalus > Pyxicephalus adspersus. The sequence goes on from NC_092858.1 coordinate 170,658,807, forward strand.
TTACAATATGTGTCACATGGAATAGAAGAGAAGTGATTTTTCTCTGCTATACACACACTTATGCACAGGTCATATCCCTCTCCCAGCTTGTGATTGAACTATAAAAGGAGAGGCAGAAGAGTAAAAATCTCATATCCATGTTACTCATTACCTTGTTAGCAAATGCAGCAAAGCCAATTTATTTTGCTGTTTCTCCATGTACCAAACATAGCCGTAAAGGGACAGACAGGTGCTGAAAAAAGTCAGATTTAGCTATTTACCCTGTTTGCAAATAAAGAATTGAGAATGTAATGTTGAATACACTGCTGCAAATTTGGCATTTTGTATCTGCCTGGCTTTCAGTTTTAAGGTTAACCAGGTCAATTTAATTACAGCCAAGCTTTTGCAGATTTAAGCTGAACTATAAGTGCACAAAACAAAAGCAAAAATATAAAACCGGACAACTGCAATAAAACAAAAAGATGGGATTTGTCTGGCTGAAAGTAAAGCTTCAATACTGTGGGTTAAAAAAATACAATTCTTTTTGAAGCACAAAGAAAAATTATGGAAAGCTCTTAGGGTTGGTTTATTAAGGGCATGTTGTGTTTTTATTACATTTTTTGGCTTCTTTTTTAGCTCAGTGTATTGCATTTATTTTATTATTAAGTATTCCAGTATTTATATAATGTATTGCACAGTTTTTTTATGCTATACCATAGCTAGTTTTTTTTCTTGGATTAATATGTGTTTTAAAGTGCCTAGAAAAGGGGCAAATAATGGAACCGTTTGAGGAGAGCTATACAAACATTTAATGACCAAAGAAAGTTAATAATGAGGAAATAAAGGCATGCAATACACAGTGCAATGCCAAAGGCAAAGAAATGTTGACTGCATTCCAATATAATATTTAAAAACAATTTATGAATAAAGGTTATTGGGCACCCAACCACCAGCCGTACTATCTGGCCATCCAAATGGATGAGTTAGGTGAAGGGTGCTAGATGCTACATCATCCAGAGGCTTTATAGACAATTGGGTTTGGTGGAAGCCCTTTTCTGTACTGGCATGACTGTGCCAAATTTAACTTAATACATAGTATGACCAGTCCGATGTGAATAAATTCTAGTGGCTCATCCCTATCCTACTAAACACTGGGATAAATGGGAATGCCCATTATGAGCCAGATCTTCCCATCAAAGATAAGCACCGGACCTTACAAATGCTTTTTAATAACTGGCCACAAAGCAACTATAACCTTCCAAAAAAAAAAAAAAGGCTGTGGCTGTTAAAGCCACAATGGGGGGGGCATGGTATTGGAAACAAGCTCATATAGGAGAGGATAATACTATAATATCTTCTATGGTATTGGAAACAAGCTTATACAGAGGAGGCCAATACATATTAATTTTAAGCCATGGTATTGGATACAGGCTCATTTAGGTGGTCAGGTGACCACAAAGTATTGATTCCATAATGGAAGTGAATTGAAGGTTGTGATGAGGGCATTATCCACATTTAAACCTCAAGGTCTGGGCTATCAAGTAATGGTCATTAATAAAAGACCAGGTTGGGCACTAAAAGGCTACCATGTTAAACAAAAAAAAAAAATTAAAAAAAAAAATATATATATATATATATATATATATATATATATATATATATATATATATATATATATATAGTCCATACAGTAATGCACTCTGGTGGACTATCCATATCCTATATTTGTGCATACACAGCAGGGGGATGTACCATGCAGGGTATAAAGCAGTATTCTCCCCAATAATTTGTTTAAACAGGGTGTAAACAAACTCTGTATTGTGATCAAACTTTTCACAAAAGTTACTGAAAAGTGCTGGGTGGTGCACCCAGCTAAAAGAGCCTGGGGAGAGCAATGAACAGGATAATTCATATTTATAGGAATTACTGAGGAGACGATACATATGTAAGATTTAGATTTTAATATTTGTATGTCCCTAATTTATTGGTTTCATTTTTTTTCCATTCTAGGGACCTCCCAAAACTTTAAATACTCATCCATTATGGAAATGTGGGGTTAGCACAAAAATTAAAGTAAAAAAAAATTTGGCTAAAAAATTGAAATCTAGGAATGTGTATATTATATAAATGAGTTTAACTGCCCTGTTTGGCAGACAGGATGATCTCTGCTGCAGTTCAGCAATACTTACAGGTCTTGCCTCTTCCCTAACCTGTGACTGGACAGTAAAAGAAAAAGTAGACCTATCAGTTCATTTAACGCTACTTGCTAGAGTACATGCTAGTCTGAGCTCTGCTGTGTTTATTGAAAGTGATATTGGGGTAAAATTCAGACCTAAACTATTTGTATTCAAATAAACACTCTTAGTGTTGCATTGACCTTAGATCTTTCTGGAGTTTAGCTTTAACTGGAGTGTCGTTAGCCATGTTTTTTAGGAACTATTTCCCAAAAGTGTTGCCTTTTTTGACATCAAAGGCAAAATAAAAGACAAAAACAATCTTTGAAAATCATGCCAAACCTTCAGTACCAGTGGGGAATACAAGAAAGTGACGAAGGGGAATAATAAAGGTGATCGGGTGGATTTCAACATCCTAATTATTTACATGTGAAGAAAACCCATCAAGTTAGAGTTTGCCTTAAAACATAAGAAAAAAAATACACCAAGCAGCAACATTATTATATAAAATTATTACCCCCACCAAAAGAAAAATAAAAAGACAAACTGAAAAAGAAAAAAATTGTCAGTAGCATCTATCTTGTCACTCACTGCGTCTGAACTGCACTTATACAAACTAGTCCATTAGTACAGCAGCTTGCTAGAAATTGACTTTGGTTCAAGCTTGGTTAACGGCCCTCTTTGCCGGATCAGGGCAAGCGGCCGAAAAGGCCCTGCCACCCCGTTTTCAGCGCTGGGGCAGTTATTTAAAAAAAAAAAATTATACAAAAACAAAATAATTCTCAACAACATAAAAAATATACACGCATACAAGGTCAAAAAGAAACAGGTTAGTTGACTGCTCGCAGTTCACTAGTCTAGAAATGATTAGAAATGGTAAATTAAAGGGTAAACCATTGCCAACATGCACGGAAGCAGCCATCGTTGGGGTATTATTCAGTTTACCAGTGCAATAAAAAAAACAAAGTGCCTTGAAAATTATTGGCAGAAAGACTGGTAGAGTCAACCTCAGTGGCCAAGATGGCTACCTACGTATATAGAGGCAAGGGTAGATTATTATTAAAAAAAAAAAAATTACAAAAAGATTTGGAGGAACAAAGGTAAGGGAGAGTTTCTGCCAGGATCAGGACCATCATAACTCAGTGCATCAAGTGTTCAGAAAGAACACGCTCTAAAGCAGAAGGTGGGTGCCTTGATTCACCCTCCCTACATATTAGCGTCACATAACATGGAACCATGGCGTCAGGTCACTAAAACGGCCAGAAAACTGGGAGGTGTAGTGTGAACTGCAGGGCAATGATCCAGTCTGCGTTCTCATTCACTCAGATATTTGGTTTCATATATAAAAGATATGGGTAAGTGATGGTAGGGGATAAAAAATAATGTTACGGACTACTTTTCAGGCTGGCAGAAACTGATTGATCCTCATCCTACACACACCGCAAGATATTAATCATAAGTTATTAATCCGAGAAGTCATAAGAGAGCATCGGGCAACCCAGCCACTGTAACTGGAAACTTGCCCATACTCTGCCTCACGAGTGCAAAAAGACCACAAGCAGTGTTCTCACCGGCCTCTTTTACCTGGGCGCACCACCCAGCACTTTTTAGTAACCACCCGGTTGTTTTTGGATGGTTAATATAGAGTTGGGTCCCAATACAGCAGCTGCAACCCACCTACAACTTCTTCCCACCCAATCCAAAAATTCTGGGTGGAACACTGACAAGTGATCTTTTACATTGCAGCCGGAGCTAATCTCAGTCAATCCAAGGAACCAGGTTACCAAAGCACCCAACAATTGGTGTCTACCCTTTCTGAGCCTGTCCCGTTATAATCAATGGAGGCAACTTCTTTTGGTTGCTCAGGAGTACCTGTTAGTTCCTAGATTGGACTGAACATGTCTTGCTATATCTGCCCATTAAACTCTTATCAATTCCGCAACAAGAGAAAAGTTTACTTTTGAAACTGACCATCGATAAGTCTCAAAAGGCTTATTGTTCAGCTTGTAGTGTATAATAAAAATTGCAATCAACATTCACAGGTTGAGTTGAGAAATGTTCAGCCTTCTCAATAAATTAAACCATACCTTGCACACATCATATACAGCAGTCTGTCATTAGAGGTCCACAGTTGATTCTTAAAGGGGGTTTTCACATTTAGTGAATGCAGCTTTTTCCAAATGTTGTTCCCTTCTAGATTCCTTTGGATTTTTGTTGCCATTTATTCTCCATTCTCTAGGCAACAGATAAAGCTGAAGGTCTATCTGCTCATTTTTTGCTTTTCCGTTTCCTCCCCACCCCATCAATAGGCTAAAGAAAGGATTAAATTAAATATTTAAACATCTCATCTATTATTTTAGGCACAGTGATGTTTCTGTGCTTCTGTATGTATTGAAGGTAGATTATAGTTTGTGGGGTGGGCTGACAAGGTGCTGAGCCATTCAAGAACCTAACAGAAGCCTGGCTCAGTACTTTTGAGCCGGCAGCCCTGATGTAAGCAGTGAAGGGGGTTACCAAAATTCCTTATGTCAGGCTAGAGGAGCGGACATTACTAGGTAGCCAGCATTTGCATGCAGACCAGTCCATGAAATGCCTGCATAGCATGCAAAGCTTCCATGAATAAAGATCTAAAATGAATGAATTAATGGGGTGGGTTGGAGACTCTCAGTCTTTGAAGATAATGGATGTCGTTCAGTCGGGCTCTGGCTTTCTGCACCTTGTGAGACTCACAGTGTGCAGTAAAATCGGAGTAGGCAATTTTAGGACAAGAGCCGGTACAACGGTGCAAGATGGGAGGCCAAATCATATGCCAGTGTAATATTAACTCTGGGAATAAATATTGGAAGGAAGCTTGAACAAATTGCAACATAAATAGAAAAGGCTGCAAAGAGCCACAAATAGGCTAGGTCATCTTTAGGTGAAAACATCCCCTTTAAGAAACCAGGAAAGGAGTGTACTCATGGGAAATGATAGGAGAATCCCGTAAGCAGTAAAGTGGGTACAGTAAAGGAACTCAGAACCCAACAAGAAATTAATTGCTGCTTAGGAACGTTATGACAAATCTTAATGCCTAATCATCCAAGAGGACCACTCTACCTGGAAAGTCATCTGGAAAACATCGGTTAATACAGGCCTGCCTAAATTGTACCAGTTACGAAAGGAACCCCAACATTTTTGATATGACTATAAACACCTTGCATGACATAAAAAGGTCTGTACAACAGACCCATACAAAATGATAATTAAAAAAAAAATAATAATAAAAAGTATTTTCAGACTCAACCAAAATCCCCTTCCAATATCAGAATTTTTTTAAACAACCAACCTTATCTTGTCCATGTGACTGCTGGAAAATGATAAGTAGTCCTTCCACTTTTTGTGATTTTTTTTTTTTGTAATTTTTTTTTTCTCTTTTTTTTTTTTTTACATTTTTGGTTAGAAAGTTCTCTTATCAGTGGTCATCCTGAAAAGAGAAAGTTTATTATAAAATTAGGCAAAACGTACGTTTTTTTTTTCCTTTTTTGTTCTTCTCGTCTGTTTTCCTCTCCTTTGCAAATTTTTTTTTTTTCATCAGAGCAGGAGAAGACCGCATTGTTTTTTTTTCCACTTGTTTGATCACTAGCCAAAAAAAAGCGGAGGTGATCTCACTGACTTGGCTCACTGTGCTTTGGAGCCGGATGTGGTGGTGGTGGAAGCTGGTCCGCTGGCAGAGGCTACTGTAAAGAGAGAGTTCTGGATGGAGTCGGCAGAAGAGGAGGTGGCGTGAAGGCTTGTGATGGGTGTAACCCCTGCGGACGCGGCGGAGACCAGACTAACCGGGCTGCTGGTGAGCAGGGAGAGGTTCTGAGGGTTGAGGAATAAGGGAGCAGTCACAATGTTAGGAGTTCCACCAGCGTTGGCAAACACCAAGTTCCCGGTTGCATCCAGTGGCGTTATTGGAAGAGATCCACCAGATGCCAGAGCTAGTGGAAAAAGGAAAAAAAAAAAAAAAAGTATATTATTTGAGGAGCAAAACACAGAAGATTGGTTCTCATTTTCTGCCCCAGTGGGCGTGACAGGACAAAAGCAAAGCACTCATTTTGGGGTTTACAAGGCAACTCATAAAGAGCAAAGGACTGGGTTTTATTTCATTGCCTCAACCCTAGAAGCAAATACTCTCCTTTGCTCTAAAGTATGACTTAAAAACTTTGGCTACAAAGTTGTTTTTGTTGCTGTCTGTGTCCCTATTTGGCAGATTCACTCTAATTGTCAGCAATAAGAAAAGAGGGCAATTTCAACATCACTTGGCACAAGAACAATAGGAAATCTTTCAATGGGGACACTTAGGCTACGTACACATGTCAGATGATTCTCGTCCAATAATTGTTGTACAGCCTTGTGTACAGCGCTTGTCGTCTGTCCTGGTGGATCCATGGACCAGGAAGTATTGTAATAGAAGTGAAGGGGAGAGAGCTCAGCAAGGTGCCACTCCATCGTTCTCTCCCTCCCCTCTCCATAGGGAGGAGCTGCTGTTTTTTAACCATAGAGCAGAATGGTGCTGTATGTTTAACACTCGTTCATGCATCGATCATGAAAGATCCTTTCCAATGACAAATATTGCACGTGTGTACGCAGTCTTATTCCTTTTTGTTTCAAATTAAAAAAAAAAAAAGTTTGGGAGTTTTTTTTTCTTTAGATATACTTAACAAATCAGTACGGAGAAGAAAAAAAAATTATTCACTCCAAGTGACCAGCTTACCAGTGCGGTTACTCAGGAGTTCTCAGTACCAAACAAATGTACAAATGAGGTTGCTCCTACCTCTAAAGCACAGCCCCATTGCAACACCTAAAATCCTATGCAACTAAAGATTTTCTACAAACATCATGTACTGCTAGTTCCGCCCCTGCATAACAAAGCTTGGCGTAAGTTATTGGCCACTCCAAAAAAAATAAAAAAGGGCAGTGTGCTCAAGGCATGGGTCTACAAGTTTTAGTTTGGGTTTGTTAAACTTAGAAAAAGTTTACTTCCAAGCCAATATAACAGACTTGTAGGGTGGATATGAATAAGAAAAACGGTTTAAATAAGTGTTGGTCATAAAATTAAAATAAAAGTCACGTGATCTCTGCTGAAGGTTCAGTCAATCTAAAATCTGCCTCTCCCTTTCAACTGATACCATGTGATGAAATGCCTACAGCATTTATGTTTATTCCAGTACCACAGTTTAAGTGAAGCTTTCAGTAAAGTTTTACTTTCATGCATTCACACTGATCAGGCAGAAATGACAAAGGATGGCCAAGGGTAAGGTAACTGACCTTGTATTGTCGCCAGGGTGCTGTTACTCATCAGAGCAGGACTGAGCGCGCCCCCAAGTGTCCCTGGGTTTAGACTAAATAAGGCACCTCTGCAGAGAGAGAGAAAAAGAAGTTAACATAAATATAGATTCATTTAGTGTCAGTTTTCTATAACAAAGATACGTTACTGCTGTTTTTTTAACCTTGTGCCAAGTGACTGTCCTGGTATCTACCCTCTGTAGTTTTCTGCAGGGAGCCTGTAGTAGAAGGACCTGCAGGCTATGAGTAGTACAGGGACAACATCATCACCCAGGTACTGCCTTGCTACTTTTACAAGACATTATCTAGGTTTGCAAAACATTACAATTAATGCTTTTTTGCATAGACTGCAGCATTACCTTTTCAGCTTTCCAGTAGTAATAGCATTCTCTTTGCTTCCTAACTCTTGGCAGAAAACAGAAATACCTGATATATAAGGGAGCAAGCAACACACCCTTACACCTACGAGACAATACTGGTGATTGGGTAATTTGCCCTGAGCTGTAATGCAAGGAAATGGAGAGAAAATCCTAAACTCTGTGTAAGGTCCAAGTTATGACACAAAGCTTCTCTTTAACCATGTAGATAACGATCTAGGTCAATACCGGTTGGGTTCCTTTATAAATTGCAAGGGGTTTCATGAGTCAGAAGCAAGATATTTTTTTTAGCCAAGGGTGGCATTATGGTCCTCACTGCAAGGGTTTCATTCCTCCTACTGATCACTGATGCAAGTGGCATTTGCATCTCATACTTCTGAGACCTAAAAGTAACTTAAGGGTTCCCCTAGGGCAGGGGTGTCAAACTCAAATACACAGAGGGCCTGAAAAAAAAAACTTAGGCCAAGTCGGTGACCAAACTAGAAATTTAATGAAAGTTTACTACTTCATCCATAACTAACAAAAGCAAACCCCTCTACACACACTTTCTATCTATGCAGGCTGTGTGTTGTTCATTCTCTCACATCACAAGTTTGTCTGACACTAAATATTACACTAGGCAGTCTCTAATTATTTTAAACAAACACAATGCCCCTGGTAGTCATGCACCATGTGACCATTGCCTAGGCTTTGTGTCACATGATGGGTGTACTGCAATAATGTATTGCATATATTGAAAATGATGATGTGAGGTGGTAACGAGGGCAGGCGGGCCAGATGTAATTCATTTTTCGGAATTCTTTGGGGGGGCCAAAAAAAAAGGACCTTGAGGGCCAGAGTTTAACACCCCTGCCTTTGGGTAAAGAGAAGTAAAGAGTGAAGACAGTAAATCTAGGCAATCATCAGATTGAAGCCAGTGAGGTAAAAAGGAAAAGGAAGACAGTTTTACCCATTACACCAGGCCTTGTAAGGAATTATTTTGTCTTTTTCTAAATCAGTTTTCAGTTCTAAAAAAGTAGTGTGTGATTTATTCTTTTTTGCCGCATGGGTCATGTGTCTTTTTTACTTTATTAAGTAACTACGTAACGTTATTACTAGGTTGGCTGTTGCAGAAACTACGCAATCTCGAATTAATTGTACAATTCCCATTTTCCAGAAAGGCTTACAAAATCTGCACTAGGAGTGTAAACTGCATCAAGCTTATCCTTACCCAGCGGCAAACTGTGAGGGTGCCATCAGCCCAGGGTTCAGCCCTGCTGCAGCGGCCATGGCAGCTAGGCTTGCGTTGGAGGGCAATTGCGCTGCTCCCTGTAGTGCTGTGGCAGCCGCCGTGTGGATTCCAGAAGCAGTCACCATCACTTGGCCGGTGCTCAAGGGAGAAGTGATTGGAGTGGAGGTGGTGTGCGTTGTACTAGATTCACTAGCACTGGATGCTTCAGGAGCTGTCGCAGAGGCGGACGGGGAAGGGCTCAGTGACGGGGATGTCAAGTTAGACGATACTGGAGGTGCAGTAGATATCACAGTTGCCGTGTTGGCAGTGGGAGTCCCTGTTGTGCCTAAAATGAAACATAAGGTAAATTTTAGCAATCAGGAAATCTGATTTAAAGTGCACCTAGCTTAATATATACATTTATAAATATACTTTATTTAATAATGCATACAAGTAAACATACTGTAAGACAGATATACACTTTGCAAAAATGCTGCAACATATTACACATTTCAACATATTTAATTGATAATTGGCTGAAAGTGGTATGACAATGTTGTATAGCTTCAAAGTATGGCCGAATCTTACCTGGGACAGAGTAGCTGGTGACTGCTGTTGCAGCACTGGTTAGAGGAAGGACTGGGTTTACAGTCAATGTGTTTGCTGCAGTACTGGTCACAAGGCTTGGTGTAGAGGCCACCTACAAAGAAAGGATTCAGCGTTAATTAGTTTGACACCCAATGTGCAGAGGTCACAAGGTTCATGATTCAGGGAACATGCCATATGCCCGCAAAATACAAAACCAATCATTTGGTATATTTGGCACCCAAGAGATGAACACCAACCAAGCCATCTACCAAGTTTAAAACATTTTGTCCTTATACTTTATGAGAACCTGACAAATTGTAGGAAATGACGATGATATTTTGTTAAGGGTGGAGGATCGAGAATGGTCTCCTTTGTAGCACTGATCCATGTCAGAAAAGTGCCGTACATCAGACCCCAGGCTTGCTAGGGGTTGAAGCAAGGCAGACCTGGGCAATACACCTTACAGACAAGCCAGCAATTGTAACACTCATACTTCTGCAAACAAATTCAATTTAAAATGAATTGAATTTCTATATTGGTTTGTTTCACCATTGACATTGCTTCTTCCATAAGGTGCATCTTTGTCTGCATGCCAAGAATTGCACATTGTGGGAAAATACATGTATTCATCATTCATTGGGCCTGATTTGTTAAAGCTCTCCAAGGCTGCAGAGGATACACTTTCATAAGTGAAGTTGGGTGATCCAGCTAACGTATAATTGACTCGGTCGAGGATTGAAAACATTTGCTGACAAATAGCAAGTGACTTTGATGAAATCCATTGCAGGTTTGCTGGGAGACCCAGCTTCACTGTTGAAATCTTATCCTGTCCAGCTTTGGAGAGCTTTATTAAATCATGGCCATTATCCTAATCTGTATATTTGGTACTGATTTACTGCTGACGGCCTCCATTGTACATTTACTATGTCTTGCATGCCTGTAAATCCCTTGCATATGGTTTGTTTTTATTGAAAAGCAAAGAAAAGGGATTTCCAAAAAGAAAAATAAAAAAACACCCCAATGTCTCTTTTTCTGCTACCATTTGTACAAAATAGTAAAATTTAGCCAAAATCTTCTGATTTTTGTCACAGTTCCAGGGATGTAAAACAAAAAGTTTTGCTTTTGTCCTTGTTTATCAGTCCATCAGCACAGAATAATAAGCCATTTTGAGGGGACAGATGAGCTGGTACATCTGCCATAAACCAGCCGGCATTTTATAGTCCTACAGAGAGGCGGGTGGAGGGGACACCTGACATACTGTACAAGGCGCAGCATTAGGCCCTATGTACATCGAGGTGACACATCCATCACCTGCACTTATTCGCTGACAGCGACCACCTGCTCCTCGGCTCAATTACCTCAACTGAACCGCCAACACAGCTGTAAGAGCGGAGGTATTTCTAATATACTGACATGTGACCACCAGATAAATCACCTGTAACAATTTACTGTTCTCTTGCAGAGATTAGAAGCTTTTATTTCACAATAAGGCAGGAACTAAGTACAGAAAGATGCGCTGAAGTGACAATAGATAAAGACTGTATATGAACAATTCGCTAAAAAAAACAAAGGTAAAAAAAGGGTTCAGAAACCCTAAAATACTGAAAAAAAGATTTTCAGGCTCATGAGAGGTTGCTGTCAGTGTGATGGGAGATTAGCTGTGTGCTAGAAAACTGGGGAATAATATCTTCACAGCTTTCAGCTCTAAAATGACAAACATTTTTGGAAAAAATATGCAATAGGAGTCTATTTATGAAGGGGCAAACAGCACTAGAAAATGAGACATGCATCGAAATGAAGCATAATTATCAATGCATTGTGTATCTCCCCTCCTACTGTGTGTAACTTCCCCTACCTTAATATCAATGTACAGCTTTGTGTAATATGTTGGTGCTATATAAATCCTGTTTAATAGTAATAATATTAATAATTACGATGAGTTTTTTTTTTTTAATTGTATCTGTTATAATGAGTTTTTGTGCATGTTTGGAAATATCATAAGATATGATTATGGGTGAAAAAAAAAGTAAAAAGTGTGCTGCTATGTATTTTTTAGCTTATCTAAAAAAAGTTTAACAGCAGTGCACAAGGCACATTAATTGCATAAAGCGGTGTGTTAAAAAAAATAAAAAACAAATGCACCACACTGCAAATCATTAGTGGATTTTAAAAACCTTAACCAAACCCTGTATATTGAGAATGAGCCCTTAATGCACATTACTGCTACACACAAGTTGTGTTAGGATACCATTGATTATGAATGACATTACCAAGTGTGATATGTTCAGGTGTCAACGTGATTCTGGACATGTAGCGTATTTCTGGATAAAAGTCACAGCCCTGGACGTAAACCCTATTCCTCAAAACAGCATAACTTTAACCTGCTGTTAAACAGAACCCAATCCTTCCTTCCCCTAACATTCTGAATATCTTACCAAAGGAGTCGGACTTGGGAACATTGCTTTAATGGGAGAAGAACTGGATCCTCCATTGCTTGGAGGGTTGATCCTTTTCTCCTTCTGACGTCTGTTGCAGAACCAAACACGGATCACCTCCTTTTCCATGTGCAGCTGGTCGGCAATCATGGTAATCTCCTCCGAGGTAGGCTTTGGGTTCTGAGATAGAAATAGGACAGTTTGAAGAAGTTTAGGACTTTGGCTGTCACACATGAGGTATTTTTTTTTCAACCATTTACATTTTCAGACAGATATGGAAAAAACACACATCAGGAAAAAAGGAGAGTCATTTTCTAAAACCTTAAGATAAAATCATATTGATACAAAGAGAACGTGGCAATCTTTTAAACACACTTGTAATGATTTACTAAAGGCATATAGGCAATTCATTTAGCACAGTGAATATTCTACTTAGCTCAGGAAATGAGGTGAAGCTATGCTCCTGCAACCATTCAATCATGTGCAAGCTTTTTTTTTCCCCATTTACTTGCACCTGATTGGGTATTCTTTGCAAAGTAGATTTTCACTACATTCACCAAGCCATGTGAATTATTTCTTGCAAGGCAATAATTCACCTTGCTAAGTGAACAACCTACATTGCTTTAATAATTCAGCCCCAATTATGCCATATAACATCCAAGAAAGCACATTGCAGGCTTTTGCTCAGCCTAACCCATCAGGTCATTATGACCAGGTTTGGTGATCGGCTTTGGGTTCGACCCGAACACTGGTAATTTGGACTGACTTGAAAAAAGCCGAACATTGCCAAGGTTTGGTGATCAGATTCTGAACCTAGGGCAACGACAAATATGTTATACCTGTCATTATCTTTCATTTACTACTGTAATTTAACGATGTGTATTCCTGTCAATTGCTGTTTAAAGAAAATAAAAATAAAGGAGTCAAAGCTGAACTCCAGGCAAACTGCTAGATACAAGATGTGTATATATAAGGAGGTTGTTTTACTTGCCAAATAATTTGTATTTTACATAAATCTGCCCCATATCAGTAGGCAGGAGACCATGTTTGTCTCTGCTGCAGTACAGTAATATTGAGAGAGCTCTCTTCCAGCCTTTACCTGTGCAGGGAAAGAAGCAGCAGACTGATAAGTTGATTTTTTTTTTCTGCTGCTTCTCCTTTTTCCAGTCTAAACTGTATTGCACAGAAGATTGCAATAGGCTGATAGCAGCAATTCAGGTACCTACACCGCTTCCATTTAAAAAAAAATTGTGTAATACCAAATTACACAGGTAAAGCGGTTTGTGTCTTTTACATATTCCTAGATATCAGTTTTAATATATATATATATATATATTTATTTATTTTTTTTTTTTTTTTTATTTATTTTTTTTAAGAGACACATACCTCCAGGAAACTCTTCTCTAAGGCCACGCGTATGTTGGTCTCAATGCTGGTGCGTTTTTTCCTCCTGCGGTTTAGCCCCTCGATCCCGTGACCTGGGGAATTCATTACGTTCGGGCTCGAGAGAGCAGAATCTGACGTGATGTTTTCTGGCCGAAAGAAAGAGACATCTACGTAACTTGCAGGGGTCAGTCACACAAAGACTGAAAGTCAAAACATTCACGTGGTATTAAAGTTAAATGCTCAACTAATAAATATTCGCTACTTATTCTTAGCATTTGATAAAACTTTTTGTAACTCGCATATGCACGACTTTTCTAGAGCTGCACCGACTCTCTGGAATAGTCTTCCTCATCCTACTTAAAAGAGCTCTCAAAATCCATTTTTTCTTCTTCTGTCTCTTAAACCCTCACTACTCACCGACAATATCTATATTGTGTATATCCCCCCACCTCCGAGATTGTAGGCTCTTCTGGGCAGGGTGTTCTGTGTCACTGTCTGTCATCTGCAACCCCTTTTTTATGTACAGTGCTGCGTAATATGTCAGCGCTACATAAATACAGTTTAACAATAATAACAAATTCCTCAGTTTTATTTTAAGGGTTAAAACCAGCCAAATTGTTTTAATTTGTAGTATCACAGCCATAACAAGTAATTAATAGAGAGGAAATTCACTCATAAAACAGATGTCACTTGAACGGGTGACCCCATTGGAATTTTTCCCCCTCTATTCCTGTTCAAGTGGCAACCACAAAATTTTGGATTCTGCATCAACATAACAAAAAACTACTTTCCTAATCATCTTGTAGTTATATCCTAGATGCTGCGCACATATCACTTGTAGAATTACAAACCCTCTTCAGTATCATACAGCAAAGAGAAATTACAGGGAGAAAGACTTTGCAGCTTATCAACTTTACTGTATAATGGAAATGACAAATATAAGATTCAGTACACACAATTCTGTAGATGTTATAGTACATAAGTGTTATGTCCCACGTTCTCTGACACAAAGATTCTCTTACCTGCATCATTAAGCCACTTTTCCAACAGAGGCTTTAACTTGCACATGTTTTTAAAGCTGAGGTTCAAGGCTTCAAAGCGTGAAATAGTAGTTTGGCTAAAGTCATTTCCATAGAGTTTGCCCATAGCAAGCCCAACATCACCCTAAAGGGAGAAAAAAAATCAGTGCTTTGAACAGAGGAACTTACCAGAAAAAAATGCAATCATTCAATAAAATTAGCTGATGCCTAACAGAGTAAAAATAGCAATATCCAAATGAACGAACAGTTTAAATAGGGTAATTACATTCTATTTGCGTCAAAAAATTGGGTGAGCAAACAAGTACAGTATTTTACAGATAGAACATTTGTAAAAGGATTTAAACTGGTGGTCAATGAGATGAAGATCAGTGCAGGTAGAGACCTATTTTACTAAATAAAAAGAAGGCTCCTTGTATTGGTAGTCACTGCTAAGAATGCCTGGTATATGAGTAGACACTGGAAAGAATGCTCCTTACACTGGTGTTTACTGGGTGAAGAATGCATCACATGTTGGTGGTCCCTGTAAAGAATGCATCATATGCTGGTGGTCCCTGTAAAGAATGCATCATACGTTGGTGGTCACTGGGAAGAATCTCACTTATATTGGTAGTCACTGGGAAGAAGGCCCACCTTTCAGATAGCTAAAAAGCTAACTAGTGCCAGTGATAACTTATCTGAAAAAAGGCTGCTCATTGCCGAAAGAACATCTAGCTGCCCTTAAAAAAAACCTTGTCTAAGAAAGTTTGATCTTGAAGCTGAAGTACATATATTCAATAAAAAAAACACATGAAGAAAACCTTATTTTTAATTAGATAGATAACAGAAGAGGCTCCACACAGCTGCTCTGTAAGACTACAGGGCCCTTTTTAAGCCATTCTCTAATTACAGAGATTTGATTTTTAAGCAGTATGTAAAACAGATCAGCCACTTGGTGGTGCTCAGCTACAGATTTAGCATTCCTGATGGGAGAGAAATGCTAAGCATCCGGCAGAAAGTTATAAGCGCCTCAAAGTTAATTTGTATGTGAATGTGCACTAAGGGCGATGAATTGCTTCAGACGTTTAATACACCTTTGTGCAGTCCTGACTTTGCTAAATTGTCTGACGCTTTTAAGATGTGTAATTAGGATTTTTTTTTAAAGGTTACGTTCTTCAGAACCGCTTTTAGGTGTATTAACCTTTAAGCCTGAAATGGTACATTTTGTGAGCGGGAAGCATGCGGGGCAAGCGGCGCGGTACAATTGTAAAAGCGGGGTGCCTGCTGTGAAAAACACTGAGGCTTTTAAAACTATAGGGCATGATGGAAACTGCTGTTTTATTATGTGACGTCTCCCCACGCAGGGGGCTGAGAGATCAGCTTGTTAAATGGCTGCCCGGTCGGAATGAAGTACTTTAGCTCCCCCACCACGACCCCTACCCACCCCATTTCGAGTCTCCCATTCAAGTCACCTGAGTGAAACCAAGTTTGATGCGTCTTTGTTTAAACGTCTTTGCAAACTGTTCGAGCTCCTCCAGGTCGCTGGGCTCTTCCAGGCTTGGAGTGTCGATTCGCTTTGGTGTCGTCTGGCTCTGTGGAAGATGTTGTACAGGGGTCGCAGCTATTGTGCGTGTGGGGGTTGCTGGCTGTAGAGAGAACAACAAAAAGCTTATGAAATATCCTTATACCAATGGTTGATCTAGTACTATGGCATCACTAGGGTTGGTGTGACCCAATGGTAACTCTTGGTGTTGGACCCCTACCACAAACAACCTCCTACACAAGACCATACCCTTAGTTATGGTAACCATTTTAAAGGTTGCTGTGTTTGTTTGTTTTTTATAGGTTTTTCTCCCTTTAGTATTACCTGCTGATCCTCCAAATAACATACTGTTTCTGGGTGGCTACACTAATTTTGCCCTGTATTAATGGAAGGAGTTATGGTTGTCACCCACCCAGGACCATATGCATTCATTCTCCGCACATGCAGGGGAAGCTGGGATTGCATGGTATCCCGTCAATCAAAGCTGAGCTGTGCATGTGCAGTTGAGCTTTTTTAAAAGATACCCCGTGGGATCAATCAGGTGAGATAAATTATGGCAGAAGGGACATTGCCTGTACCTTCATGCAATAATGACCTGCCTGATCATGTATTCTTAAAAGTGGAACTTTAATTAGCTTTAAGGGCTTCTCCAAGAAAGATAAAGTTTGGCTCCAAGTTTTGCTGCTATGAAAGAGAGTCAAGAGAATTGTGAAGTCTGAGCCCTTATATTAAAGATGCTTGTACCTGGACATAGATTGATGCCACATTTAGTAGGATAGGTCATTTGTAGGACCTCTCTGATCTGTTTCCCCACAATTATTTCAGAATTTAGAAGAAAATGACAAAAACATCCAGTAATAATATATTAGTGTTATACACTGCTCATCATTGTTAGGTACAGCTTGCAGGTATAAAGAAGTTGCTAGAAGCCATTACCGTTATTCATTTTGTACTCTGAATTAGCAGCCTTGTATGCAGAAGAATGCACAAGAATAATAAGAATCATATTTCACACAGAGATGTAATAATGTGGATGGTAACAGTGTTGGAACTTGGAAAAGTTAATGAGAAATCGCACAGGGAACTGACCTGTGAGGTGAGGGTGATGCTTGGTTGAGACTGCAGGAGGTTGGCTTGGCTTTGCTGAGGTAGCTGTGTTAAGAGATTCTGTGCCTGCAGAAGGCCTGTGGGGAGGGAAGACAAAATAAAGAATACGGTGATGCACCAGTATTTATCAAATTAAAAACTTAATTCACTAGAGATCGGTGACATTGCAGAGAATGCAGCCTATATATTCATTAGAGATTGGTGGCATTGCAGAGAATGCAGACTATCCATTCACTAGAGATTGGTGACATTGCAGCCTATCTATTCACTGGAGATTGGTGACACTGCAGAGAATGCAGCCTATCCATTCACTAGAGTCCAATGACAAAGTAAAAACATGAGACTCTGAAAATTTTTTACCTTGTTGCCCCTGCGGCGTCTGTGAGATGATAAATTGCGCTGGCGGCAGGCTGGTCGTCGGGTGCACCAATACAAACTGCTGCAAGTTCAGATTTTGCTGCTGAAGTTGCTGTAACTGCTGCAGGTCCTAAAGGCAGAAACATGTAGTTACACAAACAGCCACACAGACTAAGTCCCAGATGGTGACCGTTCAGGAGCCCCACACTCACCTGTGCAATCTGTATTGGTTGGGAAAGGGGGATCTGTGTCATCGGAGTAGCAGCAGAGGCTGAGATGGTGGCTCCGGCCGCGCTGTGTTGCTGGCTTGCGGAGTGTTGCACTGCAGCGGCCAGCAACTGTGCCTGTGCCTGCTGGAGCAACAACTGTTGCTGAGCTGGCGTCAGTGTTAACTGCAAGACAAAATAAACAAGAAAAGATATAGGTTAATTCACTAGTGATATAGAAGCAGTAAAAAAAAAACCTTTATTTTAAAAAGTGTGCTAGATTTTTTCCTAAAGCCTGCATGCTCTGAGAGCACAGCTAAATTTATTCTGCGGAGCTATAGGCACCTTCCTTCATGTCTGGTGGGAATGCCCCATGGTTAGACGCCTCTGGATACGGGTTTATACCCATCTAAGAACTGTATTACAAGCTCTTCTACACGGACCCATTCCCGCCTTGTGTAGGCATTCACGCAAACTGGTTTCCTTTGTTTTTCTAGGCACAAGACAGGAGATAGCCATGGCGTGGAAAGTAACCCACACTAAAATTCTTGGCGGTCCTGTCCAAGGTCACTGATACTACGATCCTGGAGAGGATGATCACTATAACTAGAGATTCCCTTCCTAGTTTTTTCTAGGTATATACGCCGTGGCTGGACCACCATAGTACACCAGATCTAAATACCAAGTTATGATTTGTGGATTTACTGATTAATTCTCAGTTTATATGTGTTACTAATAGACCACGGAAACCCTACCCTACCAGTTTCCCGATTCATTCCCCTTCTGCGCTTATTACTCGAATCCCAGATGGTTTAGATAGGTTTTTACTTTCAGAATTAGCTATTATGTGTTGATAACTGTTTCATTGTGTGTTCATCTTTTGTTGATGTGATTCCCCCAATGTTTCGTACTATTTAAAAAGCTGAAAAACTCAATAAAAATTTATTGAAAATAAAAGCCTTCATGCTTGCTGACTTGTAAATGACAAACCATTCGTCATTTACTCTAAGATCAGGGTCTGTCCCACCATTAAGTCATTAAGCTGTGTATGTACGCTGATGTGGGGCAACAAGGAAGATATAATCTCCATTTCCATCCATCCTGGTAATCATACTATTGGAGTGCATAACATTAGTTGTATAAAATCAGCACGTATGCCTATTCCATTTAAACTGATGTGTTCAATGACTGTTGGTGAGCCTTGATGGGGGTTGCCTTTGAAATGCCAATGAGGACAAATCTAGCAGGATGACTCCAGCTGGGTGTTGAAGCCAAAGAACCAGAAGAAAGATAACACCTTCTTGAACAGGAAGATCACACCATACCAGTTGTAAGTTATGGGGGTTGTGTATGGAACGATCTACTTCAAAGATCAATCACCCTACCTGGTTTATAAACATCACTGCTATCTGATGGACCCAAAAAGGAGCCTGGACTCAGGACGGGTCAGAGGACTTGCCCCAGCAGTTCGACAGTGACATCTACTGGAGATCACCTGCAGGCACATATGAACAGTGTATTTCCAGAAGTGGGGTTAGGAGGAGTAAGAGGTGGATGCATGGGAAGCTAAGTGTGATATGGGGTCCTGGCTAAATTAAAAGGGACAACAGACCCCAATCTCTCTCTTGGAGCCAAGCCAGGGTACAGGATATAGAGGACGCACTCTTTGCGAAATGTATAATTTTACTTTGTCTTTGTAACCATTATATAGCTTGGGGCAAACTTTGAAAACAACGGTCCCGCCACTGAACGGTCCCAAGAGATAATTGTTTTATGAATGAGCCCCCAATTAATGCAAAGTGAAGCATGGCCTGATTGGCTTTTCTAACAATGAAGCCTGGAAGAGTGTGGCTCATTAATTCTACACGCTGATATGATTTACTGAAATGTTGACAACCACAGCCAGTGATGTCAGCGGTGCAGTTACAACCACAGTATTCAAAAGCAAAGACTATATATAGGTTGTCTGAGATTGGAAAACCGACGTCTACATCAGTGAAAATTAAAGAATGGATTACATGAATTGCAAACCAGTAACAACTATGGCTAGGCTATGGGCATTCAAATATTTACATATACTCCAAAGGCAGGAAATAGGACCCCTTGGGTAAACTGAGAAAGTCCAGAGGTGGAAATCAGAGTGTTGAGATCAGCCTCAAGGACATCATTTCTCCTTGAATGAATTTTGAAAATTAATTACTCCACTGTGCTTACAGCTACAGAGATCAGTGTGAGTTTGTTTACCTGGTCACAGGTTGATTTTAAACTGCTGGTGCCTAGCCTAAGGACTGCATGTGGCTCTTGAGTACTTTCTGTACAGCCTCGGGGCCCCAGTAATCTGTGGCAAATGTTTTTCTGCTTAGCTGGTTACACAGGCCAGCAAAGGAAACACATTTGGACCAGCTAATTGGGTGTTTCTTGACCTTTTAACACAGGGGAACACTTGAAATAACTTTCAGGTCTTAGGAACCCCTGTTATAATCCACAGCGCTCAGTATATTATTGCAGTGGTCAGTAGGAAGAATTTCTCTTACATTGCTAGCCATTGGGAAGAATGTCAGCCTTACAGATAGGCAAAAAGATTATTGTTGTCCCTTAAACTGACCTGAGAGGCACAAACTGCTTTTTGCTCAAGGAACCCCTAGCAACCTCTAGAGGAACCCGGGTTGAGAAACACCGGGGTTTAACACCAAACCATTTAACACTAATGCATGTTAAATGGTTTGGTGTTTGGGTGGGACATGTAGGGAGCACAAACATTTGAAAGAATGCAGAGGGATCACAAATTGACTAATGGTAGTAGCAGCCTCATGTTTCACCCATGTTTCTCAACCAGAGTTCCTCCAAAGGTGGCTAGGGGTTACTTGAGCCCAATTTGTGCCTCTGAGGTCAGTGTAAGTGACACCAATGATCTTTTTGGCCATCTGTAAGGGTGGCATTCTTCCCACTGGCCAGCAATGCATAAGTCATTCTTCCTACTAACCACCACACTAATGTACTCTGAGCTATGGATATAGTAATTAAAGCAGGGGCTCCATAAAAGTAATTTTAAGGGTTCCCCCCCCATGTTAAAAAAGTCTGTGTTACAGATCTCAGGTTTGTCTCTTGCACTTTTCAATTTCTTCTTATACCAATAGAACGTGCTAACAGAACTCCGGCGGCTTTCTTTAAACACAGCATGACCACAGTCACTGACCATCTATATGTCTACCATTAGAAGAAGAGACCAATATTAAGATGTACGTGTATATGCCTATTTAAATCCCCAACAATTGCAAAAATGTATTTTCTTCCGTACGTTCTAGGGTTCTCCTTTACACCTTGGGTAATGTATTCCGCTATCACAGACGGAGCCACCTAAATGGAATTGCAGGACTGTAAAGCAGCAGTATAGGGATTATAACCTCTTTAGATGCAAACAGATTCCGCACCCAGTCTTTATTGTCGCTGAGAAATGGGAAAACAGCAGGTTGTGTTAGAAGCGGGCTCCGTGAATCATTCAAAGTCCTTTACAGTGTGTTCTTGAGAGAAGTGTGAGAAATATGTATAATTTTTCATAACATAGGAAAATGTCAGTGTGAAGAAAATAGCATGCTCCAGCCTTTAGATTGTTACCTTCAGCCAGCGCCGGGGATTTACACGCTATAAGACGGAGGGGGGACCGTGCCGAAATTATACATTTCATGTCCGGGCTTTTAACGCGACTTAAGCAGCTATATTCTTATAAATCAGTCTTAAAGTGCACCTGTCACCTGCTATGTAGATAAAGCCAGTCTGTGAGCTGAGCAGCAGCCATAACTGCTGCCATTTTGTATCTCACTATGACACCAATGGAAACATTTCAATATACAATGCAGCAGTTGACCAAACTGATTGTTATAGAGATCCTCCACAGTGTAAAAGAAAGACTGGGTTAACACCACACCAGTTAAATGTTCACTGCCATTCATTATCAATGGGACCCAAATGCTTATATCAAGAACAAATGTACCTGCCCATTAATGCAACGAAAAGATAAGAATGCAATGTTGGACCCCCAAAAAATGTGTTGCCAATTTGGCAATATGGCCTGTTTGTAAAGAAAAGCCATGACACTGCTTACACACTATTGACCTTGTGGGGTCCCAGTAACCGAGGAATTGTCAGCATGGCATATATTAATATTATTAGTATTTATATAGCGCCATCATATTACGCAGCGCTATACAAAGTCTATAGTCATATCACTAGCAGTCTCTCAATCTAACAATCTAATGTCCCTACTAAAGTCATATGACTTTAATACAGTCTAAGGTAATTTTTTTTGGGGAAGCCAATTAACCTAATGGCATGTTTTTGGGATGTGGGAAGAAACAAGAGTAACCGTAGGAAACCCACGCAAACAGGGGGAGAACCTGCAAACTCCTTCCAGATAGTGTCCTGGCTGAGAATCAAACCTGGGACCCAGCGCTGCAAAGGCCAGAGTGCTAACTACTGAGCCACCATGCTGCCCATAGGTATAGGTGTCTCAGATGCCTGGTTCCTCCATGTGTTTGGTTCCCCTACATAACTACAGAACACAACAGTAATGCCAGGCTCGGCAGTAAGAACCACAATAAGGGGCTAGGATTCAGAAATTCCTGGAAATGAGGGATTTGTTTTGTAAGGGAATGAAGATTGATGGTGCAAACAGCTGACTTTGCTTTACAGGCATAAATACAAATATTAGGCCAAAGTTGCTTTAGGGTCCTTATTCAAATTGTTTGGGCTGCCCTAAGGCAACAAAAAATATAAATAAATATGAACAGGTCCTAGCATAAATCTGCTTGCACAGATTTTAGGGTAACTACTACCGGTATCATAGTTGGATTAAAATGCATGATCAAATTGGACCAAAGATGTATGCTTGCACCATGGAGGAAGAACCAGAACTGGGTGGATAAGAATGTTTGAAGATAGCTTAGGCTTATTTATAGTCAAAAAGATTGTGTTGAAAACACTGATGCAGAATGTCAGAGAGTGTCTGGACAACTTGTCCAGCTATGTAATATATAGAACATTGAAAGACTGAGGCGCCAATTCCTTCACATTTCTATCATTCTACCCCCCTTCATGACGCTCCCTGCAGAGAGATCAATGATCGCTATCAGCTTCTGTTGTATCATAAAGCTTTGTATTGCCAGTAATGTGAGAAGAATAAAAATAACCAACCAATTTCAATGTATTACTGAAAAAGGTACACAATTGGAACTGGTAAAATACTACATGTAAGGCTGTATATGTACCCATTGTCTCCAATCTGATTACCTCCAACACTGTTATTCTCCCCAGCCACTTTTAGCTGGGCGCACCACCCAGCTCTTTTCAAGAACCATTCGGCTGTTTTTGGATGGTTACTGAAGAGTTGGGTGGGCTGACACCCACCTACAGCTTTTCCCACCCAGCTTTAAAAATGTTCTGGGTTGAACACTGCTCTAATATTTTCTAAGCTGCATCCTGAAAATTGGTATTTGAGTGGCATAAAAAATTCATACATATTGCCTGGAGTATAAACAGCTGTTCAAAGAAACCACAGAACCCAGCGGGAGGGCAAGTCATCCAGCAAACCCAGATGTGGGATGCCAATGGATTAGAATCAGGCACAACCCCTACGCCATATTACTAAAGAAGAAAGCCCAGTCTACATACACAGTGATGACGTTGGCATTGGCAAGGATTAGGCAACAATATTCAGTATTGGAAGCCACCTTTAGGATGGTATGATTTATATTTTACCTTCAAAGCTTTGGTAACTTTGTCTGAGTGCTTCTGTTCAGCTTGAGAGTTCGGGCCCGAGAAGGGCTATTTCACCTGGATGGATGCTTGCTAGTATACAAATATCTATTTGATAAACAGATAAGGAAACATATGTTCCTTAGATAGACTACTCTTTATAATACTTCTTTATAACTTTGTAATTGCGGTTTCATATTTGGTATGTTTCCTGAAAAAGCGGATCTTCTGCAAAACGCGTCAAAATAAAGTATCATTGAAACTCTGATCCTTGGGATATTTTTATTGTCTTCATTCTTTGCTAATGGTATACTTCAGTGTTTTTAAAGAATGGCCACAGAACTCGTTCCAATCTAAGGAACATATCGCTCCTTTTCTGTTTATTATGTTTTTAATTCTAGGAGGAGGCAACTTATTGGAATGTTGCACTTCTAGCCATGGGCAGCACATTGGCTCAGTGGTTAGCACTTTGGCCTAGGTTCAAATCCCGGACACGGTTGCAGCAGGTTCTCCATGTTTGCGTAGGTTTCAACCGGGTACTCTGTTTTTCTCCACATTTCAAAAACACGCAGATAGGTATATTGGCTTCCCCCAAAAATTGACTTTACACTGTATTGAGGACATATGACTGAGGTAAGGACATTGGATTGTGAGCCCCTTTGAGGGACAGCTAGTGATATGACTATGGACATTGTAAAGCGCTGCGTAATATGTTGGCACTATATAAATTCTGTAAAATAATAATAAAATTCAGCCATTAACATCAAGTGTAAATTTCAAGATTAGGAGTTCAAAGAGTGTATGAACTCCTCAAACTGGTCCAGGGTGCCAATTCACACCACCAGCACATCATCTATATAGCGCAGCCACAAAGGGACACACTACCCAAATTCAGAAATGTAGTACACCTGTCCGTTTGTTACTTCTACCAGCCATAACAATAGCTGCATAGCTATTGATTGCCATATTACATTTTGAGGAAACCATGCCCTTTTTACATGCTGATCAAGCTTCCAGGAGAAAGCTGACAACACTGAAAGGCTTCAGCTGAAATTCACAACAGTGGTCACCTACTTCCTATATATCACTACAGCGTACCAAGATTCTGTGTGGTCCTATTTTTATTATTAATATTATTAATAAACAGGATTTATATAGCGCCAACATATTATGCAGCGCTGTACATTAAATAGGGATTGCAAATGACAGACTAATACAGACAGTGATACAGGAGGAGAGGACCCTGCCCCGAAGAGCTTACAATCTAGTAGGGGGGTTTTACGTCATGTTAACTTATGAGAAGCCCCTGGACATGGTGGAGGAAGAAATGCACCAGAAAGACTCCAAGCAGCCATGCTATGGAAGAATGGCTATGTGGCCATTTACAGAGGATTTATCAATTTAATATTGTTGGAGTTCTATTAACACTACAGGGTCACTTTTAAAAACAGACTTTTATTATACGATGCTCTGTTCTTGCACACTCAGGAGCTGGGAGAATATGTAAAGGTGGCATCTGTCAAGCTTGTAAAAGAATCAATTATAGCATCATTTACGTTTCTATTCTGACAGGTTATCTTTACACCAAGTCCTGGGATTCATCGAGTAGCTCTGATTTTCACCCTAGGTACTTTCATACACTGAGTTGTGAATGACCCCCTTCTCCATTTTTACGATCGGGGACTCTGAGACCACTAAAGTCTTATTAATCCTCCGCTGAACACTTCCAATACCACTAGTCAAACAAATCCGTCCGTCTGCTTCAACAGATCTTTTAAAGACCTTTTTAAAACCGGATGAGAAAAACACTTTCCATTCACCAATGTTACTTTCCGCAGCAGCAGATTGTAAACCAACGCATTTCACACATTTGGCACCGCGCGCTCAGCAGATGACTGAAACGTCTGGGAGAATTAATTATTTCGAGAAACAATCTGGGGGGACAACAGAACTTTCTGCCGTAAAAGTTGGGAATTTAAATATGAAAAAAAGGAGAAAAATACAGAATAACAAAGATAATAAAAAGAGGCAATAATTACACTATTTATGTATGAGGTACAGGCCAGAGAATGGAGGAAACTAAGTAGAAATCGTCCATGAGATGCAAAACATTCAACTCTTAAGCAAATCACATGTAAATTTCATGCAAATTGCACTAACTTAAAACTGAACCAATCATACGCTGCAAGTAAAGTGTTTGATTGGCTCAGTTTTAAGTCAATGCAATTTGCATGAACTTTGCATGTGATTTGTATTTGTTTATGCATCCTTTTGACATTACAACTAAGGCGAAAAATTCTCTAAATCAGGAAAATCTAACAAACTTTGTGAGATGAAATTATGTTAATCTAGAACTTTCATGGCAATAATACCACCAGGTATTTTTATGCCAGTCCCTGTTCATAGCTTGCCAGTCCCTGTAAAAGCAACACTTGATCTCCCAATTGTATAAACATCCTGTTACACGAGCTTCCACTTTAGTGGCCATTACTCAAGCAAGCTGCACCATGCCACCAGGAGACCTGCCTGGAGAAATGCCAAGCAGCCAATGCTGCATTGCATGTAGAAGTGTCTACAAGAAGCAGGAAGCATGCGACCAGAAATATTGAGATGGTAATTCTTTATG
Source organism: Pyxicephalus adspersus (assembly GCF_032062135.1). Classification (NCBI taxonomy): domain Eukaryota; kingdom Metazoa; phylum Chordata; class Amphibia; order Anura; family Pyxicephalidae; genus Pyxicephalus; species Pyxicephalus adspersus. Next base: position 170,684,872 of record NC_092858.1, read on the forward strand.
ATACACAGTGTTTAGGTAATTAAATTATTTGACATACAGATCTGTAATAGAAAATTACCCAGGCACTGGAGGTCAGAGGGGGTCTGGCCTGAAAGAACGTACTTCCATAGGCATTTGATGCTCCTCAAGACCTCCACATGTTTATTGGTGGTGGCTTTCAGTATACCTTGGTGGTTTACAATTTTAAAATGATAACCCGTTCATTTTATTGAAAGTCATTTTTACAACCCAACCTATGGATCTGAAAGCAAAACATAGAACAATGACCAGCTGTCCCAGCAACAGATCAGATCTGGTCTTTGCAAATTCTGCAAGACCAGGGGCTCCGTCGTGAGTGGAGGAGCCACATTGAAGTTCTATACATTCATTTGCTTTTTTGGTGCTTTCAAAGAACAATGACCAGCTGTCCCAGCAACAGATTAGATCTGGTCTTTGCAAATTCTGCAAGACCAGGGGCTCCGTCGTGAGTGGAGGAGCCACATTGAAGTTCTATACATTCATTTGCTTTTTTGGTGCTTTCATATTGACCAATTAAGATCACTTCAAACAGAACGAGATTACATTCCAGTGTGCTTACCCCAGTGATCTGTCCTCCAGCAACCATGAGCTGTGTCTGGGGTATGGCCGCCTGCAGGGAGGGCTGCTGGGAAGGCTGGACTGGCTGCGGAAGCTCCCCAGGTTCTTCTTTAAATTTAGTCTATAATAGAGAATTCTTACAATTACACTTCATTCTATAATACTTCAACTAAAGCCACATTGCTAAATGCACATAAAGGAATGGAACACCTCCACTTTGTGTCCATACTAGAGCCAGACGGGGCCACCGCTATTCAGACTGGACAGCTTCCCTTGTCATCTCCCTGCCACTAGCCTGACTATTGGTCTATAAAATAGCATTGCCCGTACCAGTGTGTTATCTAAAACCCCAAATTTTAAATCACATTGACTGGATGACAGATTGGTGCAATGCAAGTAATTGAGAGCAATCTGGAGGGAACCTGTTCTAATACTAAAAGAACACAACTCCATGTAGATTGCATCCCTAGTGGGATACAAAGCCAGGAGCAAGGCCTCCAAGGTGAAAATTGTTACCCCATTCACCATCTCACAGGAAAGACTTCTCAGTTTTGTAGATCCCAATTAATGGTTTGATTTATTACGTTGTCAACTCTTGCCTGTTATAGCAGACCTCATATCTGCAGTGCCAGTTCTCTGCTGAGCTGTTAGAGATCAGCTGCAAACATTTATAAAAATGCTTTTTATGGTAAAGTTAAATTCAATTTACAGCGTTTTAAAGAAAACCTGTACCTAGAGAAATATGCAGATTGCCTTTGTACAACTCCCCTGAAAACGAAGGAAGCCTGGCTGCCATGCTTTCATATATCATCTCATATATGTGCTAGTTCCAAAGCCAGAGACAGTCCGCCAATTAGCATTTTCAGGAAGAGCTCGGCAATGGCGGCCAAAAAATTTTTCAGTTAAAGTAATTCAAGTATAAGAGTGAAGATCATGCAGAGCAAACCAAGAGGTTAATTTTCCTCCTCGAACGCGGTTTGCCTGGAGAAGAGAATGAAGCATACTAGGAAAGGAGCAACACTAAATGGCCAAATGATTGTAGTCACCTGACCATTGTACCTACAGCCCACAACCATTCTACCTACAAATCTAAAGTTAGTGGTTACTTGACTATACTACAGTTATATCATCAAAAGTTTGTGGTCAGTTGATCATATGGTACAGTGTTTAACCCTGAGATTTTATTAAGCTGGGTGGGAAGAAATTGTAGGCCCGTGGTGGCCCTGTATTGTGATCCAACTCATCAGTAACCCCCCAAAAACCGCCTGGGTATTACTGCTGGGTGTTGCCACCGGTAGAAAGGGGCTGGGGGGAACACAGCGGTATATGGATAGGTATACAGTACAGGTGTTTCCCTTGAAGTGTATTGTTAATGCTTTAACATACAAAGACAAATTTTAGACAATTTTACCCTTCCAACCTTGTACTACCATTTTGGTGGTGGCCCATTTTTGTTCCATTTTTGCCCCTGTGTACAAAGCCAGCTCCATAAAGACTTGGATTGATGAATTGTTTTGAAGGAACTGGAGTGTCCTACACTGCCATCCTTCTAACCACCTTTGATATGTTTTAGAATAGAATGAGGTACATCAATATCTGTTCCCATAACAGCATTTTTGACTGACTGAGCCCAAATACCTACAAAACTCATAGAAAATTCTTGGGAAGGTCTATGAAAAATGGAGGCTGTTCAAGCAGCTAAGGGGTGGCATGATTTCACAATGGAAGGTCAAGCAAGTGCATGGAGATCTGATGGACAGGAACAACTATGTAGAGACAACTTTGTTCATCATACCTACAACAGCCCCACCAGTTCTTTTAGATGTCCTAAAATATTAGAAGTGTGTTTAGGCATTGTCAGATATCCCACAATCCAGCATTCTTGGTGAGACGTTCTGCCCATCTGCAGCTAGCTCTTATCCTCAGTATTTACATTATCCACTCGAACAAATCATAATTACATAACAATTCCACTTATGGATAAGCCTTCTCACTTAAGAAGGTTAGGACTGTTATCCTGACATACCCCAGTGGCATTATTTATCTGCATCAGTCAGCAGTGTAAGTAACCATCTGCTTTGGGACAAGGCCACTTGATTTTGCAGAGTGTTGCAATGTAATTACAACACAGGGACTTCCCACCTTTCAGCGATGCCAAGATTTTAACATATTTTACAGTAAGAATGAGGGAAACTAGTTTCTGGAATCTGTGTCTAAAAGAGAACAGGCAGAGGGATAGGAATCAGTCACTAGTACTGCCTGTGATCACCCTGAAGCTTTCTACCATCACTTCCTATAATATCTTGTTCTTGGAGGTGGCCATCATGGTAGAGGCAGGGTTTTGCTTCCTCATGTCAGAGACACGAGCAAAGAGAACAGTGAGTGGATGTGCAGCTCACATGGGAGTGCCTAGGCACCTTCAAATACTTGTAAGGGCACTGCCACTATTTATTCAACAAATCAAGATACAAAAAACATAAGTACTACCTGGGAACAATCAACGTTTCGATGCAAAATAACATTTTAGATTCTGGTCGTTGATGAATAAAGATTAGTGGAGTGATTTAAATTCATTTTGTTAAAGTTTAATCGAAAAATAGCCTCACATTTGGCCATGCAGACTGTTCAGACATGAAATATGTATTAATATTGGAGATACTTTTAAGATTCCAGTTCCACATCCACACTTAAATCTATACCCTTCTTTACAAAGCATCAAGATAGATGATTTGAATGGTGATCTGCTGAGTCTATTTTTTTTAGGAGGTCTGCACACATGGATAGACTGTCCTGATGGATACAGATTTGAAAGAGATTTAATGATACTTTGGTCTGATGAAGTCCCATGCCTCCTGAGGAAGCAATGTATGTTGTGAAACGTGTCAAGGAAGGAATTATGGGACAAATGTCTTTAATATAACTTTAAATGAAAAAAAACTGTATACTCAGATATCATGTAAAATGTAAATGAACAAAAAAATAAGTTTTTAGAAAAAGATATTTTGATGTAACTAAGTAATAAGTGATATTTGGTGCACGAAAAATCCAAAAAGGTAAAAAAAAAATATGCAAAAATTTCAAGGAAAACAAAGTCATGTGATCATTGCATGTCAATGGTGACAAGGTTGTCAATGGCTTTATTAATTGTTAAGTCGACCCTAACACTGACCCAAAGAAACATGACGAGCAGTGTTTCTCAACCAGGGTTACTAGGGGTCTACTTGAGCAATTTTTGACTCTCAGGCCAGTTTAGGTGATTCCAATGATCCAATGATTTTGGTTATCTGTAGGGGTGACATTCCTCCCAATGGCCAGCAATGTAAGTGGACCACCACACTAATATACTGTAAGCTGTGGATATAAGTAATTATAGAAGAAGTTTCCCAACACCTGAAAGTAATTTCAAGGGTTCCCCCATGGTAAAAAGTTGGTCTACAGACAATGGGTTAGTGTTTGGCTTCCTCAATATCTAGGATCAATATCTGTCAGGCTTATCAGCAAATGGGTATATAACTGTGGGTAGCACGGTGGCTCAGAACTTAGCTCCTTGGCCTTTGCAGCGCTGTGTCCCAGGTTCGAATCTATCACTAATCAATATCTACATGGAGTCTGTTCTCCCCGTGTTTGCATGGGTTTCTTCCAGGTACTCTGGTTTCCTCCCACATTTCATAAAACATTCAGTTAGGTCAATTGGCTTCCCCCCCAGTTGACCTTAGACTGTAATAAAGACATATGACTATGGTAGGGTCATTAGATTATTCACCCGTTTGAGGGACAGCTAGTGAGATAACTATGGACTTTGTACAGCGCTGTTTAATGTGTTAGGGCTATATAAATACTGTGTAATAATAATAACATTTTAACTAGATAGTAGCATGGGTGCATCATAAAATACAATTGTTAATCCACAAAAATGAATTTCGTTTTTTGCAATTATAAGGACAATTTACCAGGTTTTTGTTTCAGATAAAAACATTACATATAGTACAGAATACTCTGATGTCTTCTACTGTTGAGGAACTGCAAATCCCAAGAACTAACCAGCAGGACATGCAGAGACTTGTAGCGCACCCGAAGAGAGTGACACACAGGTCGTTCATGTTTCATAATACAGAATGACTCTAAGGCTGGGATAATAACGGGCTTGAGATCGGGACCGCTTAACTAGCGTGTAATTCCGCCTAATAGAGACATCTCAGCCACCACAAAGAATTTGCATCAAAATATGTGATAAAATGGATTTGCTGGCCAAGAGAAAAGCATTAACCCTCATGAATGAATTCTCTCCTGGGAGCTCCCTGCCTGCAAACTCCCCATTTATCTGTCATTATGTGAATGATTGGAACTTCATATACTATACATGTACGGTAATATCACCGCTCTGTACAATAATTGTGCATATAATATGTGCGAGGGATCGAACTGGGACAGAAGAGTGCAATGCACACAATGCAAAAGTATCTTGTAAACACATATTGAGCTCTATTTATAAAGCAGAGAATTTGACATTTTCTCTCAAACGTTCCCTGGTGAAATATCTTCCAGGTTCACGTGTTTCAATGGTAGTAATTGATTCTCCACCAGGGAATGTCGGATTCCCTGCTTTATAATTGGAGCCCACTGTGTCAGCCATTGGTATAAAATAGTAATGAAAATTAAATTGGGAGACGGGTAACCTGTCACAACTGAAAATGAAATCCTAAAGTGGCTATAAGGAGGGCTCAGGTTTGTCCATCACATATTTCTACTCCAGTCCACCCAATTCCCTTCAGTTTATATCCTGGCGATCCTAGAATAAACCCGCTGGTGATGTTGGAACTTCCTAAAATAAAAAAATGATAATTACTAATTTTTTTATTGCAAATTAATTTAGAAAAAGACCACCACAAATTTTTGGAAGTTCAATCCAAATGTTTTCCTACTGACCTTGTTTGGAACGCTGTGTGCTTATTCCACACAGGATAACAAATTACATTTAAAGTTGTTGGAACATTTGCTGTGTTTACCGAATAACATTTTTTGTCAAGAAATTATAAAATAAATTATAAAAATGTTTTTTTAGGGGAAATTTTCTTATAGCAGTTTGTACAGTTTTTACACGAGTGCACCGCAGTACAGACTTAATTTTTTATACCTCCTTGAAAATGTTACAATGTAGCTGCTGCCTCATTAATTGACATTTTAGTGATTATAGAACCTTCGATAGATTTTTTTGCAGTCTGTGTTCCCATTCTGAAGATTTAACCCTGGTGTCATCCTACCAAAAGAGAAATGGGAAATCCAAAACTTTACAGTTGCCGTCGGGACCAGAAGTGATTACTAAGAGCAGCTCCCTTTCTTAGCAGGGGTCACATGTTTTATTTCTTATATTCCTTATTAGTTATATTAACTGGTAGTCAACACCCAAGCAGGCAATGCTGGGCTTTTCCATAAGTAAAATACACCATTCTTTTCAAAGACAAAAAAAAAAAAAAAAAGGAAACGGCATATGGGGTTTTGGTACGACTTTTTTTTTTTCTTCAAAGGCCGTGTGGTGCCAAGCAGGTCGACACAGTAAAGATCTTTGGAGCTAGGGACGAAGGAAAGTATATTTTTGTTACTTTCAAAATATGAAACGGTGGTGGTGGTAGTGGGGGGAGATTGTATTGATGAAGTTTTAATTGAAACTTTTTTTTTAACACATTTTTTAAGCTGGGCTTAATGCTACATGGATGTTCATTGTACTGTGCATTGGATACCCCACAGTAGTACACAAAAAAAAAAGTGCCTGCACTGCAGGTTGGCCAGCAAGGGCACTATTGCTTGTTTGAAGCATTACAGTGCTGCAACACTTGCAATGCCATACTAATGTGAACCAGGGCTAAAACAGCATGTACAGGCAACAAGTGAAAGCACTAAGTAGGTGGTGTTTAGGAATTTTCATCCTCCATCACACGTAGGGTTCCCGGATCACCAGCTGAAGCAGTAAGGTGCAATGTGAAGATCAGTGTTTTGCAAGCAAGGTTCTTCCAGAAGTTCCTAGGGGTTCCTTGAGCATTGAGCAGTTTGTACCTCTCAGGTCAGTTTAGGTGACATCTAATTGGTTATCTGTAAGGGTGACATTATTCCTAATGGCCAGCAATGTAAGAGATATTCTTCCCACTGACCATCACATTATAATACTGTGAGCTGTGGATATAGTAAATATAGCCAGGGTTGCCTAATGACCTGGAAGTTATCTCAAGGGTTCCCCCATGTTAAAAATGTCCAGAAAAGCTGCTCTAGAAGCTCAAGTATTTAAATTTAAATCAACTGAATAATGTAGTAAATACAATATAGGCCTATATACAAACACAAATTACTAAATTTGTAAATTGTAATTAAAAAAATAAAATGATAAAAACAACTCGAGAATATGTGATAACTGATCTCCTCATCGTTTGTAACTCTTTGTTTGCCATCCAAAAACCCGGCACCCAAAGCTTCTGAGCTATAATCTTGTCCATAGAGCGGAAGCAGCAAATCCTGCAAGCTACAGGGTAGCCTCGATGCAGAGCCAGTGTATCTTATGGTAATTAAAATTGGTAAGGCAGGGCGTTTCCATTCTGCATTAATTTGCATATTTTCCACCACCTGTTTCGGGGACTGCGGAGCGAACTAATTAACATACAGCTCTGATTAATTCTGCCAGTCATTCGGAGATAATTACAGTGCAGGAGTGTAAACACTCTGCTCCGGAGATAGAGCCTGTTTGCCAACATCCCTCTTGGGGGAGAGAAAAAGTTTGCCATGGCAACCAAAAGACAATTTTCAAGCATCTTTCACTCTAAATGGAAGGTCAATGTAGTTGTACAATGCCTGCTGGCCCCCACCACCCTCCACTCTACCTTGCTTTCAGTAAAGACTTGGTGGGAGTGACCCGTAATTCATGGTGGTTTGTGAAAGGTTAGTTAAAAGGTTTAAAGACCGGGGAGGGGGAAAAAACCTCACGTGAGCCAATCATCACCCTTTCTAGTAAAGGAGACCTTTGTAATAAAATAGATGGCCCTTAATGGTTTCTTAATGCAGGGGTGCATCATCTCAAATAAATACATGGGGCTAATTGCTAGCACATTGACCCTTTCTTGAGGTTTGTAGGTACGCAGTTTATAATGCAAACAGGGCTACACATTGTTCCTTAAAAGATAGATAGACGATAGACTATCATGGGAGAACCAGAAAACCTGGAATGGATCTGGTCCAGAATTGAAAACATTATTTTAGGAAATTTGGCAAATGCGACGCCTGAGCAACCCATGCACAAAAATGTCTTGCTAAGTCGAACATTTTTCTTCATGCCAACAGATGTGAGAAAAGGATTTGTGGTGCTGTCAGAACTGCTAATGTAAAGGGATTAAGACTGCAATTAGGGTAAGATTTTAATCCTGCCCAATCAACTGTTTTTCCAGCAACGGTCAGCCAATAGGATTGGGGAGGCCCTCATGATGAGGTCATCGTTGACCAATGTGAAGTTAGCATTCTCAGAGGGAAGAGTATTTGGACAAGATACTGTAGATTGACAAAAATCAGCTGATGAATCTACTGCTGATATAGACAGGAAACTGTTCTATAGCCTAAACGCAAAAGTTTTGGTTGGTTGTGTCATGGGGTTCTGGGATTTAAATACAAAACTGCAGTACATATGCATGAATGGTTTCACGTGGCAAAGGAATGGAAATTCTGGACGCCTTCGGGTCTAGGGACATCTGTCAAAGAGTTTAGCCACCCCTACCCATGCAGACTATACTGCAGACGCACATGTATCTGTTGAGAAGGGGCCGAGCGTGTGTGTGTCTGTCGAGAAGGGGTCCCGCGAGTGTGCGTGTGTCTGTCGAGAAGGGGCTTAGCGTGCAGCTTTCCAGAATTTTTTAAACTCTAGTGCTCAACTAAAGGCTGGGGATGAGCATGCATCTGTCAAGAAAGGGGTGAGCATACCTCTGTCGGGAAGGGGCCCAGCATGTGTGCGTCAGTCGAGAAGGGAGTCAAGTGTCAAGAAGGAGTCGAGCATTTGTGCGTCTGTCGAGAAAGGAGTCGAGCGTATGACTCTCTAGAAATTTTTTAAATCTGGTGCTAAACTTAAGGCTGGGGCCGAGTTGTGCGTCCGTCGAGAAGGGTCCATGTGTGCATTTGTTGGGAAGAGGCCAAGTATGCGTCTCAAGAAGTGTGCGAGCCTGTTGAGAGGGTTTGAGCGTGCATCTGTTGAGAAGGGGGTCAAACGTGCATGCGTGCGTCTAAAAGGGGGTTGAGTGTGCCTGCACGAAGGGGCTGTGCATGAGGCTCTTCAGAATTTTGTAAGCTCTAGTGCTTAACAGAAGGCTGTGAGATCCATCAAAGAACTATGTAAAAATGAATTTCTCCAGAGTGTCTTCAGCTCTAGCGGTAAGGGGGTGCTTTGAAGTTTATATATGACTTTTTAAATATATGTATAGAAATGATTAATATTCATATTTTTGCATATATAACTTTCCAGTCATTTTTCAATGTTCATACCCAAAGGACCCCCCTGCAACCTTCCGTATTAAATGCCTGCAGTAAATATGACTGCCATTTTAGTGAGAGCCTCCTTTCTGACATTGGACTGCTGTGTACACCACCATGACCATGAAACCAACGTGCAGCAAGTCTGAATTCAACTGGTAACCGACAACCTAATATTCGCAGATTTCAGAAAATCACAATTATTAGACCAAGCAAGCTTTTTATGGTTTTAAAAATGGAACGACTTTTATATGTTTCTTCGGAGCAGCTCTACGTTAAGTAGGGAACACACCGAAGAGCCGCACAAATGATGGCACAATAATTATATTGCCAGGAGATCAGAGACAATGTGTGAGCTATGCTTTTCTCTGAGCTGCCAGTGTTTGAAATATTGCCATAACGGCTCATTACAGCCCTGGTACTGCGGACAGCACACAAAAGCAGTCGGTTTTAGCATAAAGTAGGACCGTTGGGGACGCCTGCTTAAATCTAACTTCAGCACGACAAATCTCTAATAGGAAGCTATTGTGCTGCGGCGAGCGGTGAAGGCTACTGCTTCATTATGGCCACAACTGAATCTTTACGTTATATCAATTTGTGGACTTGTAGAGTATAGATAATATATAAATATAAGTTCCTCATAGACAAAATATAGGAGAGGCCTACAAGCATGACACTGGCTAACACAAAGTGCTTGAAGCCTTATTGCAAATATACTGCGTCTGCCTTTCTCGGCTCATTTCTAAAGTGCACCTGTTCCCTGGTAAAAATGACAAGGGCACTACACTACAGGAAGAGTAGGTTTCACATATTTGCAAATGTCTACCGGTTTAAATGCAAATTGTTATGGCAGTTCAGGCTTTTTTATCCTGCCGGTATGGGTGCAGGGGTATTTTTTTTTTTTTTTTTTTTTATTCTGTAAATTTCTCTGCCCATATGCACCCATACGCCAAGTATATAAAAATCTAGATGGCTGCCATTTTTATTCTGCTTGTATTTCTGCAGATAGACACCAGAGATCTTCAGCTATTGGAGCTGTGCATTGGAGTGTCCCTGCACCTTAATTGGAATTGGTTACCTCTCTTTCTATTTTTTTGCTATATTATCATGCAAAGCAATCGAATAGAATTTGACATACCATTCACCATTATAGATTGTATTATAAATAATTATATCAGATCAAGTGGTTGTGATAGCCATTGGCCTCGGGGGAATTTCCTGTTTTGCAATGGTGATTTGGATTTTCCAAAAAAATATATAATAAAAAAAGGAAGATGGATATTATTCTGCAAGGACATTTTCAAAAAAGTAAGTATGAAAGTAAAAAGCAAGGGCCTTGACAAGGCTTTTACATGCATTTGCAGTCTATTAAGTCAATTGTTAAAGCTGTTTAAATTTTTTATGATAGTAAAAAAACAAAAAAAAAATATTTATTCACCAATTTATTAGCAGGTATATTTTTGTATCATGTTGTTCTGTAAACTGCACTGGCTGGGGGCACCTTACTTAGGTTTAAATCGTTCTAAATGGCTGCCCTTTGTATTCTTGGTGCCGGCTTATACCTTTAAATAGAGCCCCCAAATTGAGGATATAGAAAACAACTAATATAGATTGTAAGCTCTTCTGGGCAGGGTCCTCTCCTCCTGTGTCACTGTCTGTATCTGTCATTTGCAACCCCAATTTATTGTACAGCGCTGTGTAATATGTTGGCGTTATATAAATCCTGTATAATAATAATAATAATAATAATAATATTATTTTAAGGGTCAATATTTGCATATTAAAGAGTCCTTGTGATTGAAAGGGCAATCAAAAGGTATTTGTATTGTTCAGGTATGCAGAACATTCCCTAAAAGAAATAAGGAATGCCTAAATTAGATCTATCCTCTAACAGGAAATACCTAAAGAGGGACTTTCAAAAGCTGCAGAAATAAAAAAAAAAAAGATTAAAAACATTTAAGATACTATTAACATGCAAATATTTATAGAATCTCAGTGATTGGGTTTTGAATTGGACCTAGCATCAGCTAGATAAATAAAGTCCATAAAATAATTGTAGCACAGAGATGCTTTATATAAATCAAATTATAGCAGCAATAAGGCTTTGCAATGCATTTTATATAAAGGTCTCCCCGCGCTTTGTGGTTTCTGGGACTCCATTTCTCTAAAGGCATTGGATATACAACTCCGGTATATAAAGAACAGAGGAAATGTGGTTGCTGCCCTGTCCCCTACTGGCAATGGCATCTGATTCTGGCTTTGGACATGTTGAGCTTCTAACTTTTATGGCTTTGATATTTCGCTTTTTTCACTTTATTATTTTCACTATATATTTTGTTTCTTTATAAATGATATTGGAGCCCATTTATATAACAGGTGATTCATCTAAGTTGCTGTATATTGTGAAGAAATAACAGTATTAGTGTCTTTGTCACATCATAAAATTGCCCGACAAGCATGTCATGTTTTCTAAATGACCTGGCAAAATATTTACTGACACTTTAACTAGTGTCGGCACATTTATAAAGTGGTGATCGGGACAAATGTCACTTTAAAAATTGCCAAATAACATTCATCACTTTCATAGCAGCAATGGCAACCGGTGGGGTTTATTTACAACAAAGTCGCTGACACTTTTGGCAAAGAACGTGAACTGGTCAATAAACACTACTTCTGAAAGTTGGTTACTCTATATGAATCAGGTTTCTGATCACCACTGTGAACACTGATGTCCAATGTTTAAAAACTGATAGTTCTCCAGCATTTAAAATGTGATGACTGGATTTTTAAATTGGGATATTTTATATGACCCTAAAGAGTTGGGGATTAACAAGATTAACAAGTAACAATTCTCATCAAATGAGACAAAGCTAACGTGTGGAATAGAGATATCTTTGATTTGCTACCAGAGAGGAATGCGAAGTTTGGGGGGAAATTATGTGGCAAAGACGATTTCAGGTCAATAAATTATTTATTGTTACTAAATAAAGAGTTGGGCTTTGGGTCTATTTATAAAGTCATTTTTTAGTTCTGAGAACTGTAAAACTAAAACCTAGCACCTGATTTCTCTAGCTTTAAGCCATGTTCATAATGGCGATGAGGCTGCAGAGAGGTTACTGCTTGCCAACAACCCTGGACGCTACAGTGTCTCATGACTGCCTATAGAGATCAATGCTTGGGTAGCAGTAAGCTGTTTGTTATCATTGATTGCCAGTCAATATGGTTATGTATAGTCCAGCACATTGGCAAGGTGCTAGCTGTCAGAAAAAGCGGATAAGGGATGGAGACGCAACACCAATGTCATCCATGGGATCTGCTGCTATAGCAATGTTCCAACAAAGAGGTGGGCAAACTTTTTGGCTCAAGGGCCACAATGAGTTTTCAAATTTGACAGACGGGCCGGGCCATTGTCAGATTGATAGAGAGTGTTTGCATGAACTGATATAAATTATGTGTAAAAGTGGGCCAGATTAGAAAGCCCAACGGGCCGTAGTTTCCCCTTGCCTATCCTAGGGGGTTGTAAGCACAGTTGGAGCTGTAACAAAAGCCCAGGTAAGGTGGAAATATACTAACTACAAAAACTAGTTCAATCATAGGGCTGGAACTCTGTAAGACAGGAAAAGATAGAATATGTGAGAACCTGGGTGATTCAGCTAACTATTATCAAAAGTTTTTAAAGATTTACTGGATCACTTATGTTCTCCCATAATAGTCTTCTCCTACCTTGCATAGCTTTAACAAATCAGGTGAAAAGCTTCAGGCTATGAATGGGTATGTGACCCTCTGACAATGCGATGTGGATCACAGGAGTGGCTCAGCGGAACCAAAAATGTTTCCACTCCAATAACAGATCACACCGATGCATTTCAACTGTGCATTTGGCTGCAACATAACTTTACAAAAAGTTAGGGGAAAGAAATGAGATGACCAGATCTCACCTGCTATTTCCTAACCTGCACAGGTGGAAAGGGATTGGTTTCTTTAAGCAATATGGACAACTCTCAATCTCCAGTTTTTCTATTTGTGTCCCTGTATATTCTAGGTTGATGAGTATCTAGAAGTCAAGGTAACCCTCTCTGGGGAAAGCCCCCTATCCCCAAATAATTTACTTCTACCTGTACTACCTCACAGCCCCTTTTTCCTTCACAGCTCAAACCAAAATCCAATGTCCCCAGAACCAACAACAAATCACAGATCCGGAGGGACCCCTTCTAAGGATAGTATGTGACAGTCCCTTTAAGCACTATTTTCAGCCTGCATTCAATGATAAGAAGTGTATGTAGCAGTCACAATAGGGGAGAACGGCATGCAATGTGTTCAGTGCTTACCTGTAGATTTAAGGACTGTGCAGCAGCCTGTAAACTTGTTCCAGCAAGCTGGACCTACGATACAGGGCAAACACAGAACGTGAATCTGGTATCAGCCGACTTTATTATCTACACACAGAGAAGACATTAAAGCTGAACTCCACACAAACACATTTCTTGAAATACATCCTGTCAGACCTTTAATTCCTGTTCAGCCACTTTTGTGGTCCAGACACCCCTGTCACAGCACAGCTTGGTCCTGATCACAACCCCAGCCTGAATGAGCAGTAAAGAAATCCTAACTTTGCCGTCTGCTGTTGTCAGCATGTTTAATATCTGCACATAAGCACTAATATACAGCCTGACTGGCGGCTAGTGTCATCCCTTTCACTCACTATCTATGCAATATAATGTGCAGGCAGGTTACAGCAGGCTGATAAAGACCAAATTTGGCATGAGGTTGGGCTTTATTGCAAAAAGACAGGCGATGTCCCTTCTGTGATAAGTAATCTCACCTGTCTGTCAGATTTCATTGAGCTGCATATCAGTTCAGTGTTGGTTGCAAAGATACCCGGCAGTTCCCGACTAAAAAAATAAAATTACTCCAGCCTGGCCAATCAAGAAGGCCAAAGAATGTGGAAGATAAGGAAGAAATGGGGGCATGCACCACAGAATGGTAACAAGTGAGTATCCCCTGGGTTTAGTTCACCTTTTATTATTTTAACAAATACAAAACTGCATCACTTATGTACCTGCTTGGAATTCAGCTTTTACAAACTCTACAAGTATTCGAAGAAAGAAAATGCATTACTTTACTATTAAGGTTGATACTTTATGATAAGCGGGTCAGATATGTAATGATAAAATGACAAAAAAAAAATACCCTGAAGTTTGCAGATTGCCCAGCAATAGGAAAGCTTGGGGAAAAGAGGAAGAGAGAACGGGCCGTCTCAAGGTGTGGGGTAGAAGCAGCCTGGCCAGGAAGATTATGGCATCTTTGCATTTTAGAATGTATGCAGTTTTAGGAATTCCCAGGCATCTGTAGATATATATATATATATATATATATATATATATATATATATATATATATATATATATATATATAAGTTCCTGCTCTGCAGACCTGGGAACTAGTTTATAAAGAGATTGTATATTCCTGCTGTGTATTGGAAACATCAGAAATATAGTAATGCATATTTATAGTTACTGAGAGGTCTAATTAAAATTATTACACAATTTTTATATAGTACCAACATATTACACAGCGCAGTATAAAGTCCATAGTCATGTCATTAACGGTCCCTCAAAATGGCTCACAATTTAATGTCCCTACCATAGTCATATATCTTAATACAGTCTAAGGTCAATTTTTGGAGGCAGCCAAATAATCTAATTGCATGTTTTTGGAATGTGAGAGAAAACCGGAATACCCGGAGAAAACCCACACAAACATGGGGAGAACCTGCAAACCTGCAAAGTCCACAGTCATGTCACTAGCTGTCCATCAAAGAAGCGCACAATCTAATGTCCCTCCATAGTCATATGTCTTTATTACAGTCTAAGGTCAATTTTAGGGGGAAGCCATTTAACCTAACTGCATGTTTTTGGAATGTGGAGATAAACCAGAGTACCCAGAGGAAACCCACGCACGGGGAGAACCTGCAAACTCCATGCAGATAGACCTGGCCGAGACTCGAGCCTGGGAGCTAGCGCTGCAAAGGCAAGAGTGCCAACCACTGACCCTCCGTGTTGACGACAAAATTATGTATAATGATTCAGTCTGTCAGTGGATTTAACACAGCACATCTTGTATTTCTATCTCTTCCTGTAACAGTTTTATTACCCATTAATCCTGCCAATAGACTATTTTTTCCCCTCTTTACCAGGGTGTAAACACTGTTTGTCCTGCAGTAAAATCACACTGCACCATTGTTGTACAAAGTAGTTGCATGGATATGTAAATAATAAATGAGAGAAACTAAAGCCTACTATTTTAAGTAATTGAAACAAAAGGGGGAAATAAGTTTTAGAAAGAATTGAACCCTGCCCCACAGAAGGCCATGCAGAGGGTAAAGGACCAATTGTTAATATTGTTTGTGGTCTCTCTGCAGCTGATCACACATAGACCAATGTAAATGATCTATGTACTATATGCTGAAGATAATTTGTGGCAAGCAAATAAACAAAATAAAACAGTAAAAAAAAAAGCCAACTGCCTCGCTCTGTTAAAAACCACAAAATCTTTGCATTTGTCTTGAGCGAAGTGAAAGTATATAGTGACACCGAGTGCGAACGTCTCCGAGTATCTGACAGAAGAGAACACATGCTGTGGTGATGCGGCCAAAAATGCTTTTAAAAGTCATTTTGGCTTCTGTAGAAGACGCTAAAATGCCATGCTACGCAGGCCGACTGCTCGTCCAACAAAACTAGCATAACAATGACCATGCTTGGCTGAGCCCTCATCTTTGGAAAGACGCACATTTATAGATCTACTCTTTCCGGAGAGTGGGTACAACAACCGACACGCCATCCAATGCATTAGTGTATTTTGTAGCGGACAGCAGCCACTTTATACCAACTATAAACCTGAAGTCCTGGAAAAATAAAAAGTGACTCTTGTAGTGCAACCAGTTAATTGCTTGTTTTGTCTGAGAAGGAGAGGTTGACAAAAAAAACAGGTATACCTCTCCCATTAATATTAAACAGTATTTTTATAGCACCAACATATTACGCAGCAATGTACAAACTCCATTGTCAGGTCACTAGCGGTCCTCAAAGGGGCTCACAATCTAATGTCCCTACCATAGCCATATGTCATTAATACAGACTACGGACAATTTTGGGGTAAGCCAATAAACCTAACTGCATGTTTTTAGAATGTTGGAGGAAACGCATGCAAACAAAAGAAGACCCAGCAAACTCCATGCAGACAATGTCCTGGTCGAGATTTGAACCTGGGATCTAGCACTGGGATCTAGATCTAGTTAGAGTGCTAACCACTGAGCCACTGTGCTGCAGACCTCAATCCCTTTATCCCAGCTGCATGACTGGTCCTCTAAAGCTGCTTGGTTGCTCCATTGTTTGCAAGGCCAACGTCATGTACAATGCAAATTGTCAGCCATGCATTGCCGGGGCGAATAAACCGTTCTAGAGAGGAAAAGAGTGCCAACTCCAGGGGGGAGCAATAGGGTTTAGATTTAATCTTTAAAACTTATATCCGGTCAAAATTAAATAAATATTTTTTATATCTCTTGAACAGAAGCACATTTCAGCATTTTATCTTTTTTTTTTATTATACTGCAGGTACAGATTACTGGAAAGCACAGATCTGCCAGACATTCAATGAGCTCCCAACCTACTGGGTTGACAACACCCTGCGGCTGCTGCTCTAAATCAGTTGTCAGCCTTGGCCTGTCTTCCCTGATCCGATGTATTAACAGATGTTTATCTGTACTTGCAGCATTTTCAAAAAAAAAAAATAGAAATGGGGAAATGTGCAGGTGTTGCAGAAAACAATTTGCAAGACTAACTGTCATTCTCCCCATGACCACTTTTATTTTTTTTAACTGGCCCCCTGTTTATTTTGTCACATCTGTCAGGTCTGCCATGCCTTGTTGGCTTTCAATTCCCATCAGTGACGCAACCTATAGAGAAGTTTCTATATTTTTCTTGTGGTCATAGGAGGTTGGTCCTGGTGCTTGAACTTCTCACTCCCAAGACTAGAGCTTTCAACTAATCAGTGTATATGTGACATATATGTGGGAGATCTGATTCCACAGGTTGCAGAATGACATGCAGAAAAGGAGTAAGAGAGAGACAGAGAGAGAATAGGGTAGCATTAGGGAAAGAGATGAAAACGTGTAATTGTCACAATCTCGGCCATAAAACAGCAGAATTTTGGGGGATACAGCAGCAAAGGTCTGAATTTAACAGCTCTGAAGGTTTTACAATAGAGTTTGGTATGGATTAATTTTGCAATATTTTAGTAATTACCAATTAGCTGCTTGAAAATACCTAAATTGCATGATTCTTTGCACAGCAGATGGAAAGCCAATCGAAAAACAGCAAACTGTTGATTTTAATCCACAACCTAGAAAACTACAGAAGCTACCAGAATTAAGAAGTGGACACAAAATGTAGTTTTTTAGGAGCCAGTAAGGCCAATCTGATGCCCCCATGGAACAAAATTGCATGCAATTTAGCTAGACTTAGATGGCAAGTGTTCAGTCCTGCCTGGCATAGGCCAAGTTCCTGCCTTGGCTACACCAGTCACATGTCCCTGTTTCCCAGCATGTTGCATCACTCATAAAAGTAGTGATTGGTCAAGTGAGAGCTTGCTGTTACACCATTCCAAGGCCCTCCAGTGCAGCCACACAGGTTCAAATTCCAATAATCCTCTTGCAAATGATCCTATTTGTCAATGTGGTGATCAGCAAATAGGACAGTTGGAAACATGGAAACATCTTGAATACCAGAATAAGTAATGTCAAGGGAAAGTCTGCGTATTAGTGTAGGCTCTTACCTGGTGGAGGTGTCCGAGGAAGGCCTGTGCTTGGGCTGTCGTGATGGCCGTTCCGACAGGCACTGGTTGCTTTTGAAAGTCCAGACCATTTGTTTGTGTGCCTGCGGAGAGTTGCAGCGGTCAATGATGTGCTATAAAGAATTGGTTTATACAAATGATAGAAAGAAAGCAGGAAATGATGACGTGGTCCTAACCCACCCTATCTGGGAGACCAGTTTCTACTTCCAGGGTGCCTACACAAGGAAGGTTCTTCTCTGAGGACAACAGGATCTGTTTGTGCTTGGTCCCACTGCTCATACTCAGGACTCATTCAACGATATACTCGATGGATAGGGTATCACATTAAACGTTCCTAGTTAATATTTATACATTCTTAACAATAAGTAAATTAGCTTTAAGAGAATTCCACACAAACTTTTCTAGCTGCTCGAACTAAATAATCCACAGAAATCAGAACTGCAACTCTGTAGTCAGGTTGCAATGAACTTCTAACAACTTAGAAATTCTATTGTTGAGTGTGTACAAAATTGCTAGAGGAAATAAAGCCAAAGTAGCTGTGCTTTGCAAGCCACGGTGAAGGTGAATTTCTCTGGACAGCTTTAAAACTTAAAAGGAATTTTATTGCTTGTTCAGAATAGGTATTTAAAAAGGAATAATAATGGCATGGGTGCTCTTGAATACATAGAAGTGAACTAAAATCAAGTTTTGTATTTAATAAAAATTGCACTTTAGTCCCATGCCTTGAACAAGCTTCTTTGGTTACAGCATTTTGCATGCTAAACTATAGGATCCCAGCAGATTTTTGAGGCTTCCTATAGTTTGTGTGAGACGTTCTGTGAGTAAAGGCAAAAACATTAACATAAAAAAACAAACGGGTAAATACCTAATGGACTTTATGTTAGGGCCAACATATTTGTTAAACAAGAACCAGGACATCATTTATAAAAACATTCTTTCAATGCACATTTAGCACCTTACCTGCATTTCCATCTCCACTGTCAGTTGATTTACTGCTTTCTGACGGATTATTCATTCTTGCATCTGTATAGAAAAAAGAAAATAATTAAATATTTAAAAAATAAAAACTTATTTTTTAGAGACCACAAACAAGTCATTGTTGCAACTGGAAATAAAAAAAACATACAAACTTGGTAAATTAAATCCAAATGATAGATGAATTGACACATCTTCACCTCTGTACACAACAGGAGAAAAGTGTCTCTTGCCCACGTCACCTAGAACACACATTGGGCTGTATTTATAAAACAGGGAATCAGACGTTCCCTCAAACATTCACTGGTGGAGAAACGTCCAGGTCCATCTGCTCCAATGGCAGTAATCGATTCTCCACCAGGGAATGTTTGAGGGAATGTCAGATTCCCCACTTTATAAAACAGAGTTCAGCAAGGAGCAATTTGTACCTCTCAGTTATCACCAATGATTTATTGGGTGGCAATCATTCCACTGATGAACAATGTAAGAGGCAATCATCCAAAGGTATTGGCCACGGACTAATGTACTATGAATTGGGCATAACAAATATTAGCAGAAGTTCCCTGAGACCTGAAAGTAATTTCACTAGTCCCCCGTGTTCAGAAAAGCTGGGTAATAGAACAAGGAACAGGCAAACTAAATTGTTTAGGAGGCGACTGGGGATCTAGGATAAAGTAAAAAGGTAAATGATTAAAAGAAAGAGGTGTACAATGCACTCTGCAAAAAGGATGAATGCAAGGAATCACTTCCGGTATGCAAGAGAAGTGGTACCATCAACTTCCATGCAGATATGTAAGATACAGAGTATTATACCCAATGTTCCACTGTCCAGTGCCTATACATACAGAATAAGAACACATACTGAGAATTAGACCCAGGGAAGAGGACAAGAGAAGTGGCACTGTGCAGAGTCCACACATACAGAGTAAGATATACTAAGAATTACACACGGGGAACAGGACAAGGGCAGTGGTACCACCAATGTCCCTGCAGATATATAAGATACGGAGTATTACACCCAGCTTTCCATTGAGCAGTCCCAATATATATACAGAATAAGAACAGATACCGAGAATTACACCCAGTGTACAGAACAACAGAAGTGGTACTACTGTGCTTAGCTCATACATACATAATAAGAATAGATAATAATAATAAATCTGGGGTACAGGAAAAGTGAAGTGGTAATCTGCAGAGTCTATACATACAGAGTAAGAACAAATACTGAGAATTAAATCCGGGGTACAGAACATGAGAAGTGGTACTGTGCAGAGTCAATACATTCATAATTAGAACAGATACTTAGAATGACAACCAGGGTACAGGACAAGAGAAGTGGAACTGTGCAGAGTCCATACATACAGAGTAAAAACAGATAATGAGAATTAAATCCGGGGTACAGGACATGAGAAATGGTACTGTGTAGAGGCAATATATATACAGAATTATAAACAGATACTGGGAATTACACCCAGGGTACAGGACAAGAGAAGTGGTACTGTGCAGTGCTTATACATACTGTACATAATAAGAATAGATACCAATAATTAAATCTGGGGTACAGGACATGTGAAGTGGTACTGTGCAGAGTCAATACATACTGTACATAACAAGAATAGAGAGCTATAATTAAATCTGGGGTACAGGACAAGTGAAATGGTACTGTGCAGAGTCCATACATACAGAGTAAAAACAGATAATGAGAATTAAATCCGGGGTACAGGACATGTGAAGTGGTATGGTGTAGAGGCAATACATACAGAATTAGAACAGATACTGGGAAATACACCCAGGGTACAGAACATGTGAAGTGGTACTGTGCAAAGTCCTTACATACAGAGTAAGAACAGGCACTGAGAATTAAATCTGGGGTACAGGACATGAGAAGTGGTACTGTGCAGAGTCCAAACATACAGAAAAAGAACCGTAATATCCATATGCATGGTTACCAGCCTTTTGGAAAACCAAACAGACATACAAACACGTGCAGGACTTTGTTGCAAGAAACAATGCACCTGGCAACTATGCAGGAAGTGGCCATTTAGACTCTGCTAAATGAGACAAAATTTAGCAAATTGGTTTCTAGGGCGAGGTGTAAAACATAAGGCGACTTCCCAGCATTTAAGGGTTAGTTGAAATGGCTGCATTGCCACAAAAGGAAAAGTCCCTGCTGCAAAATGTTTATGTCCCAGTAGCCATACAGTAAATTCTTCAGTGATATGGTGTATTAGACATGTGCGGCGGAGGTATTTAGGTCAGGACCAGAACAAGGGCTATGATGGGCGCAGTTGGTGGAATGGACAGGAGATCGATATGTTAGCAGGATGTGCCGTCTCTGCACCGGCTCCCTGACTTTTAGGCCTCGGACATGATTTGCCGCCTCCGGCTAATCCCTCCGAGTCTGGAGCACACAAACCCCATATAGCAGATAAATATAATTTATATTGTGTTGAAAACTGCATGGCTGTTCCTCTTTTCACAAACTTCAATCTCGGCGCCGTCTCCCCATCACCATGGAAACCGCTTGTTTATGAGAGGAAGGATTTCCTCCGAAAAAGTCTCCTAATTTACAGACGATACCAGAGACCGGGACTCTGGAAGATACAGACCATCAATCCTGCTTGGATTTTGGAAAGAGGGCTTTTGTAAGATGGCATCTGCCATTGCGTATAGTCCTTGGGTTGGGCATGGGTTTTGCTTATTCACGGTTCACTTTATAGTCCCAGACCTGCACGGCCATGAAAACAAAAAGAAATCCTGATATGTAATCTAAATTGGCCAGGTTGGGGCTTTTTATGAGGCTAAGCAAGCTCTCCCAGGAAAAGGCAAAATACAGGACTTACTTTCACGTTACGCATTTCGCAGTGCGACTGCAATTCTATATGGAAGCCCCAATGCTTTTTTTTAACAATTGACAATACTTTCTATATTGCCCTGGTCCACTTTAGCAGCGTTCTCCGCAGAAATTATTTTTAGGCTGGGTGGGAAGAAGCTGTAGGTGGATGGCAGCCCCTGTATTCTGACCCAACTCTTTAGTAACCACCCAGAGGTGCCGGGAGAACACAACTTTAGGAATGTAAATACCAGCCTAATTTAATGATGGGAAATGTATACACCTTTCTTTACCTCCTTTAGTACCCCGTGTACCAAGTTAGGTCCCATGTCCTTAAAGATATATTTAGGTATTTGCCTATTACTTCCAAAAGAAGTTTGGTACCTCCAAACAAGGCATTCAATTGTATTAATCATATCCCATGCTGGCACTGAAGTGCAATGACTTCTATGCTTTCCTAATGTCAATGGAGACCATTTTTCATACTTGGTACCAAACAGGCACGTAGGGTAAGCACAAACATCTATTGGAAGTTGAGGTCACCCATCATACTTTTTGGCCAATGGTACAAAAAGTCATCAACAAGAGCACAACCAAACCATCCCGGGTCACTATTTGAATAATAGGCCAATTCTGGGAACCTATGTGATTGGACTTTACCAGTAGAGGATTAAAATTATACAGTATTTATATAGCGCTAACATATTACACAGTGTTGTACAAAGTCTATAGTCATGTCACTAGCGGTCCCTCAAAGGGGCTCACAATATAATGTCCCTACCACAGTCTTATGTCATTAATATAATCTAAGTTCAATTTTGGGGGCAAGCCAATTATCCGGTTTTTGAAATGTGGGAGGAAACCGGAGTACCCAGAGGAAATCCACAAAACAGGGAGAACTCCATGCAGCTAGTGTCCTAGCCAAGATTCAAACCTAGGACCTAGTGCTGCAAAGGCCAAGGTGCTAACCACTGAGCCAGCATGCTGCCCAAGTCTATTGCCTAAGTCTTTTCAGAAGTCCATTGTATTTTTGAGCAAGTGTGAAAATGATGAGAATATCTATAAGGTTTGTGGTTTGTGTACTTCTAGTGCAAATGTGCAGGCGCCAGAGGTACAGGAACAGATTGGAAAAGGGGGACAGACAGTAACCAAAGCACATTTATTTAGTAGCATGCAAAGGGGTTAGAACATCTGTTACGTTTATTTTTACTCTGTGCCTTCCTGTACGGCCGACAATCGCACCTTCTCATTTCTTGTCCTAGTGTTACTGAAACAAGAGGTTAGGGGAAATAAATATGAAGACATTGGTAAGAGATTCTAAGTTGCACCCACTCAATCGAAAACCAAAAAGTTGGGCTTAAAGGACAACCAACTAAAGTATAAAAATATTTTAACCCTGTTCTAAAGATATAATGACCTAAAAATCATATAGACCTATACTGAAATTAAGTGCAATAGCAGTAATAACTGGCACGTTTTTAATAATTGTTTTGCATTACCCATTTTAAAACTGCAGCATTTCCGGAGCAGATCTGAAATTACTCTAGAAAGTAACAGGTGTGAGGGACAAAAGCAGATTCATCACAACAGTGTCATAAAACCAGACTGTGATACACTAATTTATAGCACTTGGTAGCACCAAACGGACTGAAGACGTAAAATAATCCAATCAAGTTTCCAAGATGTCATGGAATCTGGCCAACACCTGCAAAACAACCACACTCAATGGGGACATTAGAAGAGTTAGAAAAGCTTCTGTTGGGCCTAGATTTGCCACAAAGGAAACTGTACCCACTGTCCAATAACAGAACACACATGGGCAAACTGTGTAAACATTATACACAAACTGGACAAACTCTTACAAGCTCCAACATGAAGTGGGGCAGATCCCAGTAAATTTACGCAAGGTATTTTTTTTTTTTTTTACTTAAAGCGGACCTATATTCAACATTTTCACTTTACATAAAAAAAAGGGTGCAGCACTGCCCCTTTCAGTCTTGATCGCCGCAAGCGCAGAGCCTCCCGGGATACCTATGTCAAGCATCTCTGGGGGCTCTGGGTGCTCCTGCACATGCCCCAAGCCAGACATGGGCAGAAGGGACATTATTCCACTAATGGTAAAGAGATTCCGATTTCACGCATGCGCAGTGAGATTGGCTCTCTTTTTTCCCCCCTTTACAGCCAGCCACGTCACTCAATCTTGCACCTCTGCAATGCAAGATCGGGTGACTTAGCAAGAAGTCACGGAAGAGAAGATTTGTGGCGCCCAGCACTTCCTCTGCGCCGGGTGGACGAAGAGGAATTCTAGGACGACGTGAGACCAGGACGCGGGACTAGATCGAGGTAAGGTTCAGCGCCATCGAGGGATCTGAGGGATTTAAAGGCAGTTGTAATTTTTTTTATTTTCAGTTTAGTTTTGCTTTAACTACAAAGGTGTTTTCTAATGCACTCAAAAACCAATCAATGCAGTATAGCAACCTGGAGGCGTACTGTACATCGTAGGTGTACTGAAAGCCCCCAGAAAGGGTTTTTCCCCACTTGTGAAATGGGCTCACAGATTTACCCATAATGATTATATCAGTAAATTTTCTAGGTATCCCCTACAAAACGAGTTTCAGTTTTGAGGACATACTTACAAAAGGTTATCTACTTCTACTAAAGGGAAGTAGGCACGTAAGATTTTTTAGAACACTGAAAGATATACCAGGTACTTATAATTAACCAGACCCTTCAGTCAGGAATCGGTTTGGAAAGGAAATGATGAAGCCATTCTTCCTTCAGATCGGAAACAGGTAGGAATCTGTAATGAAGTTTGTTAAAATCTTTGCGATATACAAAGATCACACAGCCTATAAATGAACGCACTTTGATTTACAGAAAGATACATGAAATCACATAGCCTATTAATGAACAACATTTAATTTCCCAGAGTTTCCCCAATTTAGGGGCAGCAAGTCTTCAGTATAAAAGCGCTTACATGATTATAAACTGAAAAGATTTATTAGCTAGTCAAGCATCAAGAGCAGTGTCTTATTATTTATAACCTTAACAAAACAAAAGATTCCCTTGCAGTTGGGCTACCCCCGCACTGTAAGGATTAAAAGCTCATTTACGTCCAGGGTGAAAATCAAAAAAAAAAAGTTTTTTACTTACCTTTTCCCTCATTCCCCCAGCGACTGGCATACTTTCATTTAATTCTTCAGGCTGTGGGTGGGCCTGAGGTGTCCTCATTTACCATGCAGAACTACTGATCCTAAATTGTAGGGGATGATGTCAGTGCCTGGGGCCACATCACAGAGGGGCTTATGGAAGAGGCTGTGTGGGACCGGCAACATGGAGGAGGAGCCTGGAAGTGAAGTAATAAGGTAACTGAAAACTTTTGTGCTTTCACCAAATGCTCCTGCATTAAAGAACGAACCCTGTTGTAGTTTCTTCAGATATCAAGATTTCCAGTAGTCCCCTGCTAGCTCCTTAAGCCTTACCTGATGAGGCAGTTTGTGGTAGGAGCCACCGAGTACCTTGGGGGTGGTCACAAAAGACTGACGCTCAACTCTAGAGAATGCAGCTACTGAATTTCTAATTACGGGTGTAGCATTTTGCAGCACAAGAAGGGTATTTTTTTTTTTTTATTGCAACCATAAGTTAGTGGCAGAATGACTGAAATTTGGTTTGACTACAACAGAGTTTCTTCTGTGACTTAAAGAACTTCTACGCAAGGTACCACCGATGGTGGTATGAGAGTCAAGAGCAGTATTACCCCTGGAATATTTTTTTAAGCTGGGGGGGTAGAAGCTGTAGGCGGGTCGCAGTCCCTGTATTGTGACCCAACTTTTCAGTAATCACCCCAAAACAGCCAGGTGGTTACTGAAAAGTGTTGGGTGGTGCGACCCGATAAAAAGGGTTGGAGAGAACACTAAAAAGGGAAAAAATGTCACCTAGGCATCAAGGCTTAAAGAGATTATTTGAAAATCAAACTTCAATACCACTGTGTAGTGAAAATATAAAGCTTCTCACTTCCTTATTAACAGTTCGGTGCAGCTTTACAGCTGCATCGTCCCGCCTAAATTCAAAGTTGTGTTCTGTGATGCACAGAAGGTCCACTTTAAACAGAGCCATTTAGAAAGTAATTTACTGAATCCTTCAATCCACTCCTGGGTTGCATCATATAAATAGTAAAATGTCGAGATAGATATATATATATATAATGGATATGCAGAGCAGATCTAACCCAGCTAGGCTGGAAATAAAAGGCGTTCAGCTGAGTGTGTTCAGGGAATGACAGGAATTCACAGTAAGGAGGCCTGGTGAGACCACGACAGTGACGATTCCAAACAACACAGAGCTTCTCTGTTCAGCTGTACGTGCAAAGCCTGAATACACAATGGACAGATGTATGATAATACCAGGTCTTATGGACCACGCATTCACTACAGACAGTTCCTTCCAACACACACAAGAGTATTATTACACTATACTGTACACATTTCCATTCTGCTATCATACCAAATTGTCTGTACACCTAGGGGCAGAGCAAATATATCCAAAAGTAGTAAAAAAGTTTAGCTGGACATTTTTTTACCAGGGTTCAGTGGAACCCTAAGATTTCTCCAGAGGTTGGAAGGGTTGATGGTCTCAAGGTGGACCTACACGATATCGAGCAGGCAGATACCCAAATATTAGATACTCATTATCAGGGTTCTGTTCAACTCCAGGGTCCTTCCAAAGTTTACTAGGGGTTCCTTGAGCAATGTGAGTCTTTCAGGTCAAATTAAATGACACTTTTTTGGTGACATTCTTACCACTGACCCCCATGCTAATATACTGTGAGATGTGGATATAGTAATTATAGCTGTGGTTTCCTGAAGACCTGACAGCTAATTTCAATGTTAAAAAGGTTGAGAAAGTCGGATTGAAAGTGTAAGAATTTGAACTTTTGATTCTTCTAGTACATTTGTGCTGACCTTACATTCTACACGGGGCTGACAATGCTGTAACACCATTGCTGACTTTCCAGAAGAGTTGTCACCCTTTTCTCTTACAAACCACTCTATGAACTACAGTACCCTGTAGTTAACAGTAATGCAGCTGACATTACTTCTGATGTACAGACCATACAGCGCCTTCTCCCCTCTCATTATACCAACGAGTAGTGATTTAGATCTCCCAGCAAGGGCTTCTGGTAAATGTAGTCCGCAAAAAAAGGAAGAATGGTTCCCTCCCCCAGCTCCCTTCTGCATGAAAAGAATCAGAGACCCCGAAATAATGCGACTTTCGGGAAAACTTAAAAATACGGTGTTGTCTGATGAATTTTGGAGAAATTGCTAAGAAATGCCAGTGTTCTGTAATCCATGCACTACATTGCCATGTACTTTAATGTAAAATATGGTTGTCTAAGCATTGACATCTGTAGAATTGTCTATGCATGTCTACAGATGTCAAAAAAAGTAGCTTTTTCAAAAGAAGGAGGACAGTGTGATTTTCTTTAACTTAAAAAATAGGTAAATGTTACAACAATCCAAAATCTGCCTTCACACAAATAAACTTCCCTGAAAGATGAGCCAACACAAATCATATTTTAGCGATCGTGGTTCATAAAAGGTTTTAGTTGCCTATACGACCAAAAAATCAAATCTATCACATTTAAACAAACGCTGGTGTCCTGTAACCACAAAAACCCAACAAGACCTCAATGTAGACAAATTATTGAAAGCACAGCTTTGATTGGGTGATGTGTGTGTTAGCTTTTAAAGTCAATTATAAATATGCAAAAAACTAACAAAGAAGGTACATCCACTTTGTATGAATACATTTTAAAAACCCATCACTCTCACACTTCACTATTTAATTTTAGAACTCCGGGTCAGCTTCTAACTCCTTCAACCAATTCAACGATCTGGTGACAAACAGCACAGCAAACGGTACGATATGCCATTGGTCTCCTCAAGCTGGAAAAACTTCCACCAAGACGTCTTGTTTTTTTTTTACTGCTCCCCTTTCCCGGCCATACACTGCACCGGTTGAGATCAACAGCTGCGTCGGTGTCCGGCATCTGTCAATCAAGCCCTCCCACCATTGCCTATTTCTGCATTTTTGGAGAGCTGGCCAGGACTTTGATTCAACAAGTGGTGAAAATTGTGGTTCACATTGTTTGACATTACGGTGTTAGACGATTTCAAGCCACCCTAAGAATTTCTTTCACACCAATAATATTACAATGTAAATAAATCCCACACCATGCACCAGACCACATAAAGGCACAGTGGCTTGCAAGCCTTGCCAACACAGCCTTCCTTCTCCAAGCCATGGCTGTTTAAGCCCCATGACGGAATCAATGAGCATTGAGCCAGGGAGGTCCAGCGTGCCGAGCCACCCTCGTACATATGCTATTAGTCTACCACACACCCCCTATTACCATATTAAACGGTTATGAAGCACAAGCAGTACCCACCTAGTACGTAGTCGCTGCAGTCCAGCATGATGATGCTACGCCGAGAGCCTTTGCTTGGATTCCTTAACAGGTGGAAAGTAGAATCTGCCTAATAATTCTTTAGGAGACGGACTAATTTACACCGGGAAAAGGGGGAGGGGGGTAAATAACGACAGATATTACACGGGGGAGACCATCACTGTGGCAAAACCGAAGACGAAAAACTTGAAGAGTTTGCACTGCAGAGTTTTTTAGCTTCTCCTGCTAGCTCGTTCTGACATTGTCAAGGCAACTGAAGCGTGAAAAAGTTCCCCTTTTTGTAATAAAATAGAAACAAAGATTGCAGCTGGCAGTTTCCATAATGAAGCTTAATCAGTATGCGGCTGATTAGGGCCTTATGCAAATCTTCCCTCGTTAGCGCAGCAGCCAGCACTTTGAAGTCCGTGAGCAATTCATTTGCAGAGAACACTGAAAGCGCTCCCTGCATAATTTAAATCATGGCATAAATATTTATCAGCTCATTTGCATATTAATTGGTTAGCGCAAACATTCCAAGCAGCACAGCAGCCGGGGAGGAAAAGAAAAAAAAGTGCACGAAAGGTGGGGAGGGGGGGAATTATCTGCGGAGTGCCAGCATAATAATTAACAGGAACAAAATGAAATTTCTTCCACTGGATTGGCTTTACTGACCTAAGCAGCAAGTTGTAAAGTGATAAGATGGGGGGGGGGGATGGCTAAAGGGGGGTTACTGGGAAAAAAGTTATGGATTAGAAGTAATGCTTTATATAGTTTTAAAGAAAACAGGGAACTTCCTCTCTTCTGATCACCAATCACAGGCAAACCTACAAGACCGGTCAGATTTGATTAGTGGCAAAACTTTTTTAGACTTCACGTAGCTGACAAGCAGCACCAAACCTACAGAGGTATGTTTGAGAATTCCACTTCAACATTATAAACTGGCAAACCAAGAAGAAAAAAAAGTTTCCAAAAGATGCACAACAGTACACAGAAGACTACTAGAGCTATACCAGTGACCCGATTTCCTTTTAACGCTTCCTTTTGGATTATGTGTTTATATATATGTGTGTAAATAGTTCTTTTTATATCTTTATTTAGTTACCTATAGCCTAACCGTCCTTAGCAATACCCCTGAAGAAGGCAGAAGGCAAAAGACGAAACGCGTCGGGCTAGGAGGGATCTAGCGTTTCTTTTTTAACGGTTATCGTTAATCATCAGCCATATGATTAGAGAATCTATGTATAGTTAATAGGTCAGGTGCATCTTGGTTTTTAATCAGGACAGGACTCAAATAACTTTTGAAAGCCATATTATGTATTGATGCATGTTCCTAAAAAGTTACATATATCAGAAACAGAATATTACAAACTTTATTGCCAAATCGAAACACCTCTACTTTTCTTTTTGTCCTTTTGGATTATGATTAACCTGTACATTTATACCAAAAACAAAGAAGTCAGGCCAGACAATGTTGGAGATCGTTGAGACAGCAGGGGTATGCAAGGCCTCAGCAGAGACTCTTGCTTCCATACAAAGCGCAAAGATCCTTCCCTGTCACATGGGGCTGGGTTTCAACTATAACTATGGCTGCTTTGTAAGACTAACGTTTTCGTTTTGATGCCCCTGTAAGGCCATTTAACCAATATCAGCTGAGCTTTGTATGGTGTAAAGGAGATATATAGCATTAATTAGAACTTTTCTGGTTTTGGACTATTAAAAGGAAAGTTCCCAAAATCTTTTTTTCCCACAAAACATGAGATCAAATCTCCAACAGGGACAGATCTGATGCGGAGTTGTAGCATGCACTCACTCGAAGAATAGTTTTCCTGTTGCCAGCCAGCAAAAAGTGGGAATACACTGCTATCTGGGACTGCGCTAGAGGTATTTTTACTTACTAACACTTGAAATTTTACTATGATGATTCTTCTTACTGGAAAACTTTGGTTTACAGCTGCAAGAACTGTAAGTTTTTGCATCCTCCTTACCTCCTGCCTAGAGCTGGTCAATGATATGTACAAAAATTGGACTTTTATGCAAATAATATGCTAATTACATGCAAATTGAACTGCTTTGAAACTGAGCCAATCAAACTCTATCTGAGTTTGACTGGC
The DNA here is from genome assembly GCF_032062135.1 of Pyxicephalus adspersus. NCBI lineage: Eukaryota > Metazoa > Chordata > Amphibia > Anura > Pyxicephalidae > Pyxicephalus > Pyxicephalus adspersus. The sequence goes on from NC_092858.1 coordinate 170,715,158, forward strand.
TCAGTTTCAAGGCTTTGTAATTTGCATGAGATTTGAATAAAAGTTGGATTTTCTGCACCTCATTGACCAGCTCTACTCTTGCTTCGGCTTTGTCCTCTATGGGAAGATTCTTCAACTTTTCTCCGGCGTTTCTTTTTACTGCTAAATATCTTTGTGAAGAGTCAGGGTCACAGGAGTCAGGTCTCAGTAGGGGATCAAATCCTACCCATGCCAACAAAACTAAAAAGTTTTTAGTAAAGTTGCACTATAGAAATATAACTATACATGAACTGTGCTACTCAGTCACTTCAGGAAAAATAAAAGCTTCTTGAAATGAGCCTTTGCATTCCAATCTCCGCTAATCCCTTCACAACAAGACCGTTAACAGGAGCGTTCTCTGTGCACGGTCTGTAACTGGAAAAAGGGAGAAAAGAACTTTAGAAGAAAGGTTAAAGCACTCAGCTGTAGATCTTTAGATGAAGAAGAACCAGCATGGCTTCTTGACAATGGCTTGGTTTGGAAAAAGTTTATCGTTAGGTGTGCACACCTAAACCATTTCCTTTTACATACATATAGTGATCTCCCCGGCCTCTTTTAGCAGGGCACACGACCCGGCACTTATCAGTAACCACCTAAAAAAGCCTGGGTGCGTCACGATATGAAGGCCACCACCCGCCTACAGATTCTTTACACCCGGCTTAAAAACAATTCTGGGTTGAACACTGGCATAGATGAACCGAAGAACAGGTTTAAGCAAAATATCCGAAACATTATGAAGGCTGCAATTTGTGAAAACACACAATATGTGGTGCGACAACACTCTTCACAGTTTTGCAAACTCTCTGACATTGGGTTTGATTTAATAAAGCTCTCCAAGGCTGGTGTGGTTTTTGTATGCCAACGACGATGGAGGGTGCTGTTCCCTTATGGGTCAGCCCTGAAGTCTGGGAAGTGCTTTGGCCTTATGGTCGAGTGCTCTCCCTTACTGAGAATGTCTCTTCGGGAGAGCTCCCAACCTAGTATCTGGTGGGTAGGTTTAGGCCAAGCCCACAAGAGAACGGGACCTATCTGATCTTGGTCAGACAGGCTAGTAGGCCCACTTGCCTTCGACTGTGTGGTCTTAGTATCCAGCCCCCATCAGGAGCATTGCGCCCTGGGGAATCTGGGTGGCCCTTCCTCTTTAGAGGAGGGAACACAAATAGCACCCCAGTACATGTTTTTTGTGGTGTGTTTTTGCAGATTCACTTTTTTCCCAGGCACCAGGGTTTTTGTGTAGAGGATCACGATTAATGAGATTTGATAAAAAAAATAAATAAAAAAAAACAGGTTAAAGCATGAAACACGAAACATAATATGAAGGCTGCGATTTGTGAAAGAATACACAATAGGAACCACAATCATGTCGTGCGACAACACTTTTCACAGTTTTGCAAACTCTCTGACATTGGGTCTGATTTATTAAAGCTCTCCAAGGCTGGAGAGGATACACTTTCATCAGTGAAGCTAGGCGATCCATCAAACCTGGTACAACGTTTTATTTAGTTTGGCTTGAAAAAGAGAGCTTTATTTTTAAGGTAATAATGCAGTTTAAGTGTACGTTAGGAAAATTACCTCTTACTTGCCATTAGGCCAGAAGGGGCACAGACAAAAACACTTTAGAATGGTGCAGAATAGTTAGAACCTTTAATCATGTAATGAAGGTGTCCATAAACGATCCCCATACCCCCCTCTTAAGTGCTGCCCATGTCCGATAGTATTCTTTTAGTAATTTTTTTTTCGCTTCTAGAAACTGAACATGTGTATTGCAACCCTATTTATTTTTATTGGTGATCTGTATTCATGGCACCCAGTGGTGGTCACTTGGAATTGAATTGGGCCACAATAAGAACTGGGCATGACTGTCATGGAGGAAAGATCACTCGAGAAAAAAGAAAGTAAGTAAGCTAGGTAGGGTACACTCAGCATTGTCACTATAGAGGAGTAGGAGAACCACTATGCCTTATACCACAAAAGAAAACTGTAATCTAGCCATGGGTCCAGGCTCACTATAGGACCCATCCAGCTTGCAGAATCAAAGTGCAAGCAAGCTGCAATCCTTAGATCAGTGATGGTTTATTGCACCTTTTGCTCACCTCTTTTAAACATGGAGGAACCCCTTGAAATAAGTTTTAGTACTTAACTACTGTAATTACAATGTCCACAGCTCTTTACATTGCTGGGCATATAGATAACCAAACAAGATTGGTGTTCACTGACCTGGAATCGCTCAAGAAACACCTAGCAACCATTGGATGAGCCCTCGGGTTCCACGATTGGAAAAAACTTGTTTAATGTTTTTTCCTGAAGGATAATCCATGCCCTAGGTATGCCATCATGCACTTTGCTCCCTAGTTGGGCTTAATCATGGAGTCACTAAAGGCGAACTTGTCCTTTAAGATTTCAGGGGGTAAATGTAGATTAAGCCTACAGATTTCTTACCCTTTCTTTCCCTTCCATATAGAAAAGAATCATGCAGCAACACGCATGCAATATGGTTTCTCCTGCTGGTTATTATTATTATTACTACACAAAATTTATATAGCACCAACATAATATGCAGCACTGTACAAAGTCCATAGTCATGTCACTAGCTGTCCATCAAAGAAGCTCACAATCTAATGTCCCTCCATAGTCATATGTCTTTATTACAGTCTAAGGTCAATTTTAGGGAGAAGCCAATTAACCTAACTGCATGTTTTTGGAATTTGGAGGGAAACCAGGGTACGCAGAGGAAACCCACGCATGGGGAGAACCTGCAACCCAGCACAGAGTGCTAACCACTGAGCAACCATGCTGGACGATAAGGTTGCCTATAGGGATATAGGGACTGGTGAATGGAACCACAACATTTAGAAGGGGATCAGATTTCTGACCTTCCTGGAAATGTTACCGAGTGCTGCCTTCTCACATTTGTACATAAAGATTTAGAAATGCATGTGTTTAAATGCAAAAAGCTGCATCTGAACTGCTTAGCCTGCAATGCATCCAAATCTCAAAAGAAGCTGCAGCATCATAAAAAAAAATAGGAATCTGATTTTAATGCAAGCTTTGCCATCTACACAACCCCTAAAAACAGGGATATTAGGCTGTAAGCTCAATATTTACTGAAAGGGCTTGAGAACACTGTCCACAATCACATATAAAAATTATCTCTCTCCAGCTATAAATGAACAAATTTGAGTGTGATTCACACGAGCGCCCCAAGTCTGGTGTACAGCAGCGGCAAGGTGAAAGATAAAGCTGAATTCATTTGTTAGGGGCCGTTGGTAAAGCCATTTAATCACACCCCAAGCTGCTGGGTTGGCCTCGGCCCCTGCTTTGTCTGTTTTGGAAGAGGTAAAGGTTAAGCAGATGTTCTAGACAGATGCCTGGCAATCTCCCTGCTCTGTATTCAAGCTGCTGCCAGCTCTCTGCAGGCACAAATAAATGAAATGATGGTGTGGAAGTAGCTGCCAATGCAAGGCACTCTGCAAATTGGAGTGCAAGGAGCGTGCGAAAAATCTGAGACTTCACACTGAAACTTGGGGCTTCTACACACAGAGCTGCAAGAGCTCATCGGGTACAATATTTCTCAGATACAAAAATGACTAAACTATGAAGAGACCTGGAAACATCTGCAGAAAGAGAGAAGGTAAAACAAAAATAATTACAGTAAAAAGGTCCGGTCACTGCTTTAACACTCCAATTATTGACCTGGAAAGAACTACCCCATTCTACATTTAATCCAAAATTTGTGTGATGGAGATGACCCCTATTTTGAAGGTAATGCAAATATAAATGCCAATTGAATTACTTTGTATCAGAAACAATCTCCTATTTATCTCTTGTTCTCCTGTAGCCAATTTGTAGCCCCTTCGGCTCTACAGGACCCCCGCAATGTCTTTATATTTTTTAGGGCAGGTTTCTCGTGTCCCCATAATGTGTGTTGAAAAGGCCAACTGCAGCCTCTCAGAAGCCCATGTGACAAAGCAAATGCACAAATGGGAGATGGGGACAGAGTTCGGTCACCTTTTAACAAAGGGTGCAGTGTTCTCCACGGCCCCTTTTAGCTGGGCGCACCACCCAGCATTTTTCAGTAACTCCCAAGCTGTTTTTGGTTGTCTTTTGAAAAGTTGGGTCACCATACTGGAGGCTGCCACTCAACTTATAGCTTCTTCCCACCCAGATTAAAAAAAAATTATGTGGAGAAGTGGAGAATAAATGGCAGCATGGTGGCTCAGTGGTTAACATTCTGGCCTTTGCAGCGTTAGGTCCTAGGTTCCAATCCCAGCCAGGACACTATCTGCATGGAGTTTACAGGTTCTCCCCGTGCGGGTTTCCTTCAAGTACTCCGGTTTCTTCCCACATCCCAAAAACACGCAACTAGGTTAATTGGTTCCCCCCCAAAATTGACCTTAGACTGTAATAATGACATATGACTATGGTAGGGACATTGTGAGCTCATTTGAGGGACAGCTAGTGACATGATTATGGACTTTGTACATCACTGCATATGTTGGTGCTATATAAATACTGTGTAATATTGGAGAGGTTGAACAAGGACCTGTAAAATAGCATTCTTGCCATGAAGTTAAACTCCAGAAAAGTGAAAAAAAACCTTGTGGTAGGGCTACTCCCACACTAAGGGTTCAATGTTCTTTTAGGACTGAGAAGCACTTTGTTTACCTTACCCGTGGCTTGCTGGTGCTTGGTGGCTGGCCAGGGCTTTTTCCATCCACTCCTGGCAATGTAGAGCACTTGGAAACTGCACTAGCTGGACTACTGGCCATTCATCTTATACGGAGTGCAAGTACATGCAAAATGAAGCACCATTCAGTCCTGGAGTCGAGCTTGGGTGATGAGGTCTAGGGAGGGTAAGAACTATAAAGCGGCATGCGGTCCTGGACCAAGAAGCCTACAACATAAAAACTGAGGATTCACTTCAATAATTCCCAAGCCCTGCAAAGTAAAATCATCATCCAGGTGAACAGATTTATAAGTCAGAACCACAATGTGCTGCTCCAAGTCTCAGAGACCCATTGCCAGGGCAGACAATGGTTTGCAGGAGGTGTGGAAGCATTTGTGTTCTGACTTTCCAAAATTGCACATTTGCATATGAACTACTTTGCTGGAACCGGGAAGGTAACATCTTTGCTAACAGGCTCTCTTTAACCAGGCATGGCCGGCCAAGTGCTCCGACACTCGTCCAGAAATCGTATTCCTCTCTCACACCTGTTGTCTCCTTGCCTGAGGCACGGTTAGCGTGTGAGTGAGGGTCACCGCGGCTCTGATTTCCTAATACAGACAGATAAGTCCTAGGCTCTGCCTCAGGCGGATATCAAATCCTAAAAACCAGCCTGCGGCTCTCTGGCTTTGTGAAGCGGAAGGACGCAGGGAAAAAGTGAAAGGATGTTACATTAAACTCCGACTTTGTTCAACTCTGAAACACTAAACGAGGACAAAAAGGTAGTCTGGCAAAGTCCATAAACTTTTTTTTTTTTTTTTGGACAGAGTTAGAACTGAGCACCTATCTTTATTCATAGACCAAGGATGGCCGCCATTGCTACACCAACACCCTGAATGCATTTATTAAACACACAGTTCCTTTTTTATAAATCAAAGGTCATTATTGCAGAAAGGCACAGGCAATGTCCCTCCTGAAATAAATCTGTCTTACCCACCTGATTGCTAGGGGATCCTGGGGCCAATGCTGAGCTGCGCATGCAGAATGAACTCATATGCACATGCGCAGGAGTTATGTCTTCCTGGCAAAGCCAATCAAGATGCCGGAAGATCATTCATGGGAGCAAGAAATAGTGGAATAAGGAGGGTGGCGTGGTTTTAGTTCTCCAGTTGAAAAAATAAGAGATCGGTTCCTTTACGCTTCGCCAGCTTTCCCTTCAGTCTCAGAGTTGTACATGCTCCTCTCCTGTATCAAAAATGCTTATTGGTTTACTGCACACACTGGGAGCCTCTTGCAACATAAGAAGCTGCAGCAAGCTCAACAGAGCCTGCTTCATTTCCTAGCTGGAGAATTATCTTGCCCTGTCCTCCCCAACCCTCTTTCTTTTATGTCACAATCCCACAAGACTCACATAAAGGACTTACCTACGATGGTCTGAATAGCAATGTTGCATTTACAACATCAACCAGCTTTCCTAAATACACAATGAAAATTGTGCCTGACTACTAGTTTTGCATGGCAGAACTGATGGGAAGATCTGATTGGCTGCTACAGGTTCTGAATAATTTCCATGTTGTGAAACCCAAACCTACCTAGTTGAAGCAAAAATATTAGAGCATCAGAACGGACGGAAAGGAAATAAGCCAATAGAAGTAACCAAATATATCCCGTACATTGCCTATTACAGCTGAACAGCTATGTGGATGCTCTTGGGTTCAAAAGATGCCAATAATTAGCGTTTCCAAACATCTGAGCCCCTCATTATAGCATATGTGCTGGAAAATCTCTATGAGCCCTGACTAATCCATGTTCTATGGAGAGAAGTTCAGTCCTCTCACCACCAAAAAGCAGCATCCACACATCAGCCAAGTTGGCATAAAGAACGTGGCATGCCCCGGTGCTGCAGCCATGAGGACAGGTGGAGTTGTTCACCATCTGTCTATCTCTAAGCGAGACATTCTCATGTGCGTGGAAAGGTGCCCATAGCCATTCGACGGCAGAAGGAAAATGGCTGGTCTTTGTAATGACCATGCCATAAAAATGTATCCTTGTTTTCAGAAGGGAGGTGGTTGTACTCCCATCATGCAATGCTATAGAGAACAAAACTTTACCTAGGAATGATTAACAAAAAATTACACATGCTAATGCTCATTCACAATTTTATTCAATGGGGTTACAGATATTTTGATTTTGTTAATAAATACAGAACTGGGTTTAAGCGTGGCGTGATGTGCACCTTGTTACACAAAGCATAATTTATAGACAGCATGATGACCATATGTCCTGGGGCTGACCAGGGATGCCCCCAAGCTGTTAAAGACACATAACTGGGTCATCCATTTTGCAAAACATAAATACATTTATCAGAATGAGCTGATGTTTAATGCCTTTTGGAGCCACCTTCTGTCTACTCCAGTAATGGTAGTATGGCATTTCTTTGATTGGATTTACAGATGGTGACAACATGGATATTTGCCTCCAAGAGGAGCCCATTGACAGGGTGGGGACCGAGGAGGACAACAACGATACAGAGTGTTGTCACCCTACAACAGACTGCTTAAAAAGTCCTTCATGGATCACCAGTTGTTATTGGGAAGAAAATGACACCTTTAATTTTTTTGGCTATCTGTAAGGGTGACATTCTTCCCATTGCCCAGCAATGTAAGAGGCATTCTTCCATGCTAATGTATAGCGAGCTGTGGATATTAATACTGTCAGGGGATCCCTGTAGACCTGAAAATTATTTAAAGTGTTCCCCCATGTTAAAAAATATGAGAATGTCTGGGATATGGGTTTTTGAATTAATCACTCTCGTTCCATAATGATTGCCCAAATGCTGTCATATGCAGTCGGGAGAAAAGTGTTCTTTCTCGAAATGTGCACCTCTTAGAAGGATTTTTAAATTACTCTTGACAGAAAACAAATGATGGGCATCACGGTGGCATAGTGGTTAGCAATTTGCAGCACTAGGTTCCAGGTTTAAATCTCAGCCAGGACATTATCTGCAAGGAGTTTGCAGGTTCTCCCTATGTTTGCGTGGGTTTCCTCTGGGTACTCCGGTTTCCTCCAACATTCCAAAAACATGCAGTTAGGTTAATTGGTTTGCCCCCAAAATTGACCTTAGACTGTTAAACACATACAACTATTGAAGGGACATTAGATTGTGAGCCCCTTTGAAGGACAGCTAGTGACTCTGGACTTTGTACATGCTGCAAAAACTTTTGGCGCTATATAAATAAGATATAATAATAATGAAAGGAAAGGTATCAGATGCTGCTTCAGCCCACGTCTCTTCCTCTCTATTTCAGTGCTGCAGCCTTTAGTTGTCATTTAAACATTCAACTCTTCCAGGAGAGTCGAAAAGCCTAAGCCCCGTCACACGCTTTGGTAACTTCCTCACACCCCTATGTCACTATAGGACACAGCATTGATGTAATGGTAGATGGAAGGAACCATGACACGCTGCAGGGGGTCACAAGTATGGAAGGAGCTGTAGCCGTAGAAGGGGGTGAAGGAAGGATATTTAGGCCAACAGAAAGAAGAATAATTACGGTGTCTTCCCTTGCAGGGAACTCTTTTTGGAACTTGCTTGTAGCACAAAAGGTTAACCAATGGACCAATGTTCTTATATATTAGGAGAGTAGATTCCAACCCTGGAGACCGGAACATACATTTATGCCCTGTTTTGTATCCAAGCAGGAGTTATATAATGACTTCCTGCTCTTATTCTAACACACATATTCTTATTAGAGATAGTCAATGAGATGCAGATAATTCGACTTTTATACAAATAACATGCAAATACCATGCAAATTGCACTGCCTTGAAACTGTCAGAGATGGTCAATGAGATGCAGAAAAGTTTATGCAAATCACATGCAAATTGCAGATTTGAAATTGAGCCAATCAAACTCTGCAAGAATAGTTTGATTGGCTCAGTTTCAAGTTAGTATAATTTGCATGACATTTGCATGTGATTTAAATAAAAGTTGAATTTTATGCCTAACATTGACCATCTTTTAAAAACCAAGCCAGTCAAACTCTGCAAGTAGCTGAGCTTGATTGGCCAAGTTTCAAGTCAGTGTAATTTGCATGCAATTTGAAAAAAATTTGGATTTTATTTGCATCTCATTGACAATCCCTAATTCTGAAGCACCTTCACAACATAAACTTTAAGCAGTATAACGGTCTACGACAAATAACAGTTATATAATATACAAGTCAGTGGGTAGGACAATGCCCTATGGAACCCAGGGGAAAGGATAGCAAAGTGAAAAAGTTAAAGTAAAAAAGTTAATAAATTATGTCTTCTCCCCAGCCTCTTTTACCTGGGTGCACCACCAGGCACATTTGAGTAACCACAGTGCTGTTACTCAAAAGTTTGGTTTTAATACAGGGTCTGCCACCCACCTACAGCTTCTTCTCACCCAGCTTGAAAAAAGATCTGGGGAGAACATTGAAATATAAGTAGAGAATACCAATCTCCCGCTGTAATTTGCAGGGCTACCTGTCAATCTGACAGATTAGTGCTAGAGGATACAGCCGGCCAATGCAGAAGCAGGAGAAGGTCCTATTCTCAGTTGCAAACCCCAATAGCAAGTGATCACTGGTTTTCTGTTTTAAAGAGAACAAAACATTCTTTATAGAGCACAAAGTTTTGTGCTTTCTTTTAAATGTTCTTGTTCAAGTTTTTCAAAAAAGTTGCCTTCATTAAGAATAATTGACAGGTGCACTTTAATGCTGCATTGCAATAACATAGCACAGCTCTTTAAAGAGGCAGCAGATGTCTGGAAGAGAGGAACGGTCAAAAATCTATAGTGAAAGTTGTTAATGGGAGTCAGCACATATTTTATGGTGGCTTTATTGCTGTTATTTGCAGAATATACTGGCTGTAGGGTCTTTGTAGTCTATTTTCACATAATATTTCATGTGTTACTATATTACCAACATCTGCATGCTATCAATTTTACATACATTAAAAGGTATGACTCATATGAAATTCACATCCATGGCATGCATTAAAGCCACCTGTGAAATACACGTCGGAACGCAACATGACTGCACTTCAGAGTTTGCAAGGGTCAGTCCATCCAAAATCGACATCTTTATCTGCTTCAGAACTTCAAGGTCCAGAATAAGCCAAAATGCAAAAAAGAGGTAACACTGGAACATGGCAGACAATGATGATGATGCCTAGAATGGTCCTGGAGTGGTATGCCCGGTGTTTCTTCGTCTTTTTCACATGGTGGGACCCTTGAAATAACTTTCAGGTCTCCAGGGAACCTCTCCTCTAATTAGTATATCCACAGCTTACAGCATGCATGGTGGTCAGTGGGAAGAATGTCTCTTAAATGGCTGGCCATTGGGAAGAATGTCGCCCTTACAGATAGCCAAAAAGATCATTGGAGTCAGTGGTATCTGACCTGGGAGGCACAAATTACTCATGGAACCCATAGTAACCTCTGGAAGAACCCAAGGGACAGAGCCCCTCCACAGAAGCCTGGTTGAGAAACACTGGTTGTTATACCAAAGAATGGTTTTCTTGGGACCCCCAGAGCCAACATATTTGCACTTCTCAGGGCTGCAAGGCTGCTGTAGCCATTATAAAAGTTTTACTGACCAACATAAACTAGGGCACCCTACTTTGTTTGACCTCCTGAACCTATTCCTCCTACAAAAAGCAGTTTAGTGGTCAGGTCACACCCCCTGGAGGCTGGAAGCCCAAAAGATAGGAGGGTTCCATCTTTCACCTGCCACAAATCTTTTAAAGTGTATGTAATGAAAACATTTTTAGGGATATCGTGGGGAAAAATATCCAACAAGGGTAAAAAAAATCCTCTCATTCTATATAAAACACAAGAAAATACCTTTGCAAACAGTTACATTTCTTTCTTGTAGTTAAAGCAGAACTAAACCCACACTACTCACCTATCCCCCTTCCATGCAATGTGCTGCCATCTTCCTTCTTTTCTTTTTCCCTTACAATCTTTGGCCATGCCGGGATGATGTAACTCCTGCATTCGCACATAGGGGTTCATCCATTTCCAGCATGCGCAAGGGAAGCCAGGAATGCCGGGTCTCCCTTGCAACCAATTCTGGGCTGCACATGTGCAGCTTAACAGAATTTGACAGCTGGGCAGGGATCAGGCAGGTAGGAACAGTTATTGCACCTATGCATTTATGCAATGACCACCTGCCTGAATCCTGAAATAACCAAATTGCCTGAAATTTGCAAAGTGGGACTTTAGTTCCACTTTAGGACAACCGCAATCCATATTCTAGGCATCTGTGTTTGCCTCACCGCTTCTTCTTGGTGCCTGCACAGAGTTGAAAGTCAAATTAGTTGCATGACCTGCAGGATAAAGTTTCTTGTTTGGGTAAAATATTTTCAACAAAACTTGCCATAGTTGCAGCTTTCCTATTACTTTAACGCTAATCATGTGATCACAGAATAGGCAGACCTTAGGCACTAGAAAAGCCAAAAGCAAGCAGGTATCAATGAAGTTTGTCAACGCCCTTGCAATTTACGCATTTGGCAATGTAGATTCCGATGCAGCTCCTTGTTATAAAGGAAGGACACCAATTTAAACTTGCAAAAAAAACAAAAACTTGACATTTAGTTCCCTGAATCAGTTTATTAGATGATACAGTTTCTTCTATTGATTAAAATCAATGGAAGTATTAGTTGACATATCCGGTGTCACCGGGGATTGCAGCAAATTGCTGGTCGGTGCAGCAGCTAAACACTCTGACATTTGTTTGGTGCATCTCTGATTTCCTGAGCAGATGATTGCTCACTCATCTATTATACAGCGCACTCCCGTGTCCCTGGGCAAAGCGGCACTAATAGAATATTTGCATTAATTCGGAGCTGCCCCGGAGCCACTGCTTGTTTAAGTACAAAACTCTTCTCCGTATGACAAAAAAAAAGAAAACCATGGCTGCCGAGTTATTTGGAGAATGATTGATCCAGCCGTATCTAAATGCACTGCAGGAAGTGTCTTTAGTCATGCCGGCTTTTACATAACACAAGTCAATTTCAAGTGCACCTGTCACTCCGAATTAACATTATCGGGCTGGCCGCTGAATGCCTTTTATGGGTACAATACAGGGCATACATTCCTGAAATTACTTATTAAAGAACCACCCCGCTAAGCGCCATTTGTACGTAAAAAGGCCACAAATCCCAACTCCATTATCACTTTAGAAGCGTTACAAGCTAACAATTTAAATGGGACACTTTGCTTTCCTTTTAACCTTCATTATTTAGTGAATAAATAGCATTTGGAGAAACAAAAAATGTTTTTAAAGGAACATTGCACTGAAAGATATACGTAGGCACTCTGTGCTGACCTACTTAAAAAATTGATAGATGTCTGGGTGTCGTTGCTGCTTTCAATACCTCTAGAGCCACTTAGCTTGAGTAAGTATGGGAATTATAGGGCTTAGGCTACCTACACACGTCTGAGGATTCTCGTTCGATAATCGCCCCAGGGCTGATATAGCATGAAAATCTGGCGTGTGTATAGTGTTCGTCGTTCATGGATCCGTCCAGGTGGATCCACGAACAATAAAGTACGAATGATCGTAATTCAAGTGAAGGGGAGAGAGCAGCAGGGTGCCGCTCCATTATCCCTCTCAATTTAGGATCTAAGGCATTTCTATCTTTAATTGCCAGTTTCAAGAGATTTGGTGAAGTTTGTTGTGTTCTCTTTTCTCTTTGCTGGAGGCTCTGACATAAGGAAGCAAACCCCTGCCTATACCAAGAAGGCCACCTCCATACAGATACAGAGTAAAGCATTGTAAGTCAGTAATGGCAGAAAGCACAGCTGCAGAAATACCACAGCCAATACTTGTGGACAGTCAGGGGAGGGGACAGCTTACAGATTTCAGTTTAACAACACACTCTGCAAGTATGCCTAAGCTCCTCTGGTGTCTTCAATGTTAGATCTAAGGCACTGCTGATTCTTATCGCCAGTTGCAAGAGATTTGCTTTGCTCACGATTTTTTGCTGAAAGCTCTGACACGAGGAAGCAAACCCCTGCCTATACCATGAAGATACTAAAGGCATTGTAAATGCCTAGAGCACAGTTGCAGAAAGACCACAGCCAATACTGGTGGCCAGTCCTTTTTGGGGGGACAGCTTACAGATTTCAGTTCTTCAACAACACACTCTGCATTTTCATGCACCTCTATTTGAACAAAACCTGCATCCCACGCCAAATCCTTACAGCCCCTGTGCGGAGATTGAACACTGCCAGGATCTCTGTGCTGCTGAAATGATGAGTAGGAGAGACAGCGGCAATTCAAAGATGGCATACATCTTGTCACATGTCCATCTAACACTCAGGTGACAGGTACGCTGAAGCCGTATCACGGCTATACAGAGCCCCACCGAACTACTGAAATTCTGTGACAGCAGTCTGGAGCAGCCTGTACAAGGAGATGGTTCTAAGCAAATGCTAAGGTAGTACGCTGCTAATTACCAGGAAAACACTGCTCTTGGCATCCCACCGGCACCCGCTGCAGGGAACGTGTGACTAAATTAAGATGCAGCCTGGAGGGGAAGAAAGAAAGTCAAATCTCGATTGCTTCTATCAGGGATGTGTGGGGATTGAACACATCTACCTACCAAGCACAGGCGGTACACACAGAGTACAGCACATGTATATTTCCCTTTCCCCTGCACGGTGCACAGAGGCTGTGTCGCTGATTAAAGGGGGAAAAGTTGAGGAGTAACGTTTATCCAACAATAATTGTTGAAAAGATTCTTCATTCCCAAAAACATTTCTCTACTGCTAATATTGTATTACATTTAAAGCTGAAGTGTATCCTTCAATAATTTTCTCTTCCCTGATTCCAACTTCATCAAAATGTTAATGAGAATTTTAAATCAAACCACTCAAAAAATGTTATTGATTTATTGTTTAATATCCAGTAATTGGGTCTCCAAACCATGTAATACAAGCAGACATTGGGTGGTAGGAGAGGCATTACAAAACAGACAGCCCTAATACCTATTGAGACCCATGGATTACAGCAGGAAAGTCAAGCTGGGGAGGAGAGAGCTAGATGATGATAAATGTTCTGTATTTGCTCCAGCTTCTGATGTACATTGTGAGCAAGTCAGGGTGCAGTGATATCAGAGTAAGCAATTTTAAGAATTTGCAAAAATTGTGCAGGTTGAGAAGTCAGATTTATAAAGTATGATCGGGATATGGTGGAGAAGATGACCTAGGGGACAGAAGTGCTTGCAAACCTAGCCAGTAGTTTGACAGCCAAACCAGCAAGAGCAGTAGGTTTTGGAAGCTCAAAAAACACAATAAAGCATATTACTGGACACATATAAGTAAGTAGTTTGGAACTCCCATCCTTACAGCCTGTGTTATTACCAGAGACCTACAAAGAAAAAAAAATCATTATTAAAGGAATATCTGCTGATGGAAGTCCTAGTTCAGACACTTTCTGTTATGGAGTGACATTGGTGCTCCTGCATGATTGCCCAAAACATAACATTGCAAGATGGCATGCAAATGGTCTAACATTGTCACTATTGGAAAGATGATCCACAGAAATTTTTTTAGCTTCACCTCCCCTCTTACTTTCCTAAATAATATCAGTGTTCTCCCTAGCCTATTTTAGCACCCTAGCATTTTTCAGTAATCACCCGGCTGTTCAGGGGGGGTTACCGAAAAGTTGGGTCACAATAAAGGGGCCACAGCTTCTTACCCAGTTAAGAAGAAATCTGGGAAGAATACTGAATATTACATAATTACCTTGGACAATACTAGAGTTTAAATTGGATTGACAGTTGGGTGACTATTGGGGCTGCCAACATCACATTCAAGATGGCGGCACCCAACATCAGTCTCAGGGCTTTGGGATGTCAGCACAAAAATGACTTTTACAGGTAAACATGCATAAATATTACTTTCACGTGCAAGCTTGCAAAAAGGTTGCTGTTGAAATACCAAACTGAGAGCACAGGGCACAAACCAACAGAATCCAGTCTATGGCTTCCCCCCAGCTTGTGGCTGGACAGTGAAGGTATAAATGCACAACATTTTGTAATTAAAAAAAAAAAATACATAATTAAATAAATGGAGTTTATATATGCCTGGAGTTCAGCTGAGCCTAGAATTAAAGCTGTGAATTACTTAAAATGCAGATTTGCTTTAATAATGAATTCTCACCTTCTTACTAATTGGATAGGACACTTTCTTCTATCCATAAACTGACATGTTTGAATTTTGATATTTTTCTACCAATTCCTACTGTGCTGCAAAACATACAGAGCAGCCTCTGAAATATTAATGTTATTTGTACTCTGAGGGAAAAAAAAAAAAAAAAAAAGTACTCTGAGGGAAAAAAAAAAAAAAAAAAATGGTAGACGGCAAGCGACAGGCAAAAAAGGGCAGCGCCTAACGCGTTTCTAGCTGTGCCCCTCAAAAGCAAATTTTGTGGCTTGGAACTTTGCAACTGCCTCATCACCGGCAAGACTTGTCTGCCAGAGCGCACTTTGATGTGAGAAGACAGTCTGCCCATGACAGCCCATGGGATCACATCACAAGTATTCATGTAGCTCGTCTGCCGACTGCGAGCGAGATGTGAGGAGACTTTAAACCTCTGCTCGTTTAAGTGTCAGAGTACATAGTGTGTGCCCTCTACCGCTGTCACTGAATATGGGGCATGGAGATTCTGGGGCACAGGAGGTGGCACGAAAGGCAGCACATCCATGTTTGGACAATACAAAGCTATGGAAGGAATGTGGCACAGCGGATCAATAAGTGAACTTCAGCAAACACGAAAATGTCTCTGTACTTGGGAGGGCAGAATCTAACTGGCGAGAAGTTTATTGCACAGCATCTGCATGTCCAGGTCTAAGGAACTCACTTACAAAAAGGTAATTATAAGACACAAGCAAGGCCAGGTATAGGCAACAAAACCAAAGCAAGGCCTGAAAGACAAAACATATCAAAAGGAACTTGATATGTACCTCCTAGAGTGAAAAGGTAAATCAGTGAAACTTTAAAAGTGCTTGTTCATATAGTTGACTTGCGGTGCAGTTACCACTTACCGGGCAACTAGTTTCAAGTGCGAAGCTATGCAAAGGCCTAGAGCCTCAACCTCCTGACCAGACATAGCCTATGGCTGAAGACCAAGAGAGTCACAAGTTGGAAAATTTTCAAAGAATACAACATTACAGGTTTTGGAACACTTTGATAAGTAAGGGCTCCTGATGCTACTTCTGGAAACTCTTCAGTGAGTTGCTTTTGGGTCAATATAACCTATAAAAAAGTCATTCAAGTCAAAAACGTGTTCATGGACTCATCAGAACTTTGATGAGGTTGGTGAACTTACATAAATTGGTGTGGAGCCCAAACACAAACCGATACCCCATAATTTTTTTCCTTTTTTTCGGCGGTGAAAGTATATTTAAGAAGTCTACAAGCCTGGTGCCAGCAATGTGAAACCACAAATTTCCCTGTTTTGTCTTACTGTTGAATGAAAGCAGAACTCCCATTTATGGAGCCTCCATCTTCTGTGTATTAGAGGTCCTTCTCCATGCAGGTTGTCCTAAAAATTTCCTCCCCCATAGTTCTCAGGATTATAGAGGTGGTCCAATGACATTGCCACTGCTGCCATTTACCAGTTAGGTGTCAGTAGGGTCCACTTCACAGGCCCCCACTCACCAAGCATAGATAGGTAAAATGATAGACCGATCAGATGTTTTAAGGAATATAAACGATACTTGTTGGGGAAAAAAGTTATACACATAAAGCAGGGCAGGCTGAATAGGTTTGTAGGCTTTTCATTTGTTTGATAACTTTTGCTTTATTTTGTAAGGATATCTAAAGCCAAAAACAAACAAACATTTCAGCCTACAAGTACTTGGAAGTGGTAGCTTCTTTAGGGTTTTTTCTTCTTTTATTTTCACCTGCTAATAACATTCCTGAACAGGCCTTGGCGAGCAAGCGAGGGGCCCCCTGGGGCTGCCAGACTCCCCCAATTGACATCCTCCTTTTCTCTAATAAAAGTAAACGTGCTTCTTGTTTTCTATGAACAGTTTTTAGTGCTTAATCTTTTAGGCCAAGGGGTCTCTGGAGTCACCGGGAAGACTTGACAGCTGTGCTTGTTACCAGGGAGAAAAAGAAACGGTTGATTTACCGGGGATTGGTTGGTTTTGTTTCGGCGGGAGGAATGGTCACCAATAAGCTGGTACCTGGTGTCTTATAAATATTCTTCACAGCAGTTCTCATCCTGTTTCTATAGATCTAAAGCTGGGGAACTTCTCCACCTCCTCCTTCCCGTTTTTCCACCTTCGTAAACTCTATGTGGAGCGTTACGGGCTAGGAGATGATTTAGGACACTACCCATTTTTTTTGGTATTGGGGCTTGGACCTAAATGGTGGAACCTAAGCTGTTGATGAGCCCTGTTTGCCCATTTTGGTTGACTTGAGCCTCCATGCTTGAGCTGGCCTTGATTTTTACTAATAAAGTTATTTTTTTTTATTAATTTATTTGGAAAATGTGCTAATTTTATAAACCCAATATAGTTTGAAGGAACAGATAAGCCATTCCAATAATTTAAATTGATTTGCCTTTATAAGGCTTTAATTGAGTCCCAGATAGTCCAGTGTTCAACTCAGACATTTTTTTAAACTGGGTAGGAAGAAATTATAGGCAGGTGGCAGCCCCTATATTGTGACCCAACTCTTCATAAACCATCCAAAAACCAGCTAGGTGGTTACTGACAAGTGCCAGGTGGTGCACCCGGCTAAAAGACTGGGGGAATGCTGTAGTCTATCGTTTCCAGTCTTGGGAAGTTTTTTCAAATCCTTCCCATTGTTTTAATAACTTATAGGCTCATGCAGTCCCATGTCTCTGTGGCCACATAAATGACTCCATTGTATCTATGGAAGGAGGAATGTTTGTCACAAAGATAGATCTTCAAACATGTCAATCTATTTCATTAATTGGTGGGGTTTGTAGTTTACTCAAGACAAATAAGAATGTTTGCTGTTTCCAGCTTACAGGAAGTGACAAGAACACGACGGCATTTCTAGTAAATGCAACAGGTTTTCGTTGAACTGGTGAAAGTGTTCTTGGCCTATAAAATTAAAACTAACTCAGTCACCTTATTTCAGTACTGTTATATATGCAACATATTTGATTTTTGTTTTTGGGTTCAGATCTGCATCAAAGTATTGGTAGCCCAAGATAGGTAGAATGCAAATAAACCCAAGATCTGTTTTGTTCCTTTTTCCTCCTCATTCCATAATGTCTGTTCTATCAATATCACCGATGGCAATTTCTTGATCACCTTGAATCTCCCGGTTTTTGGTAGTCTGGCACAGCCGGGGTCCTTTTCCTGTGCTCATACAGGGTATCAAGCATGCACACTCAGGGAAAAGGAAGGAGAGGGTACCTCGTACTGTGAACAACGACTAAATGACTGTACGCGTGAGATTAAAGAAAAAAAAAAAAAGCATGGAAATTTCCTTGGCGATGTAACGAGGGCCTACTGTATTCACCATATGTGCGGGGCATGCGGATAACAATGGCAGCCGTGTAGGGAGTGCCTTTGGTCAGAAGAGAACACGGCAGCCTAATAGGAATTCTTTGTTCTTCAAAAGGGTCTCCTCTCCCCTTTTGTGCTTCACTTAATTCATGGCATCTGAGCTGCTCTTGAACTTGACAGGCTTGGAGAAAAAGAATAGGGGGGATGGGAGGCAAAGGGGAATAAAAGAAAAAAGCCTTCAAACGAATTTCCTTAGAAAAGACAGGGAGAGGGGAAAAAAATGATTACTCTTCAAGCACAATCTTGCTAAAGGCACTGGACTTTCCAGAGAGACAGAACCGACCTGAAACTTTAGCTACAACTTTTTTTTTTTTTTAATACAATCTCTAAGCCTTTTATATATTTTTAGCAAGAAATTGGGTATTCATGAGGTGACCTCCAAGGCCTTAATTTAATAAAGCAAAGAGCAGGGTGCACCTGGAGTAAGCCAACTCATCTAATCAGAAATGGCCGTGATGGCAAAACCTGGTCGCGGAGGGTAATGGGATGGATTAGTATATATTTATTCATTAATGGCTTTGCATTAACTAAAAAAAAAAAAAACACAAAAAGAAACAAAAAGTCATAATGTAGACAAGAACCCATTTACTAAAATATCATAAAATTTGTCAAGGCAATGCAATTTTGTAAACATTTTTAAATCTGCTGCTTTCAATAAAATAGTTCCTAGAAATAATGTCATTATTGTATTTCCTATTATAGGGGACAACTTCTTCTTGTTATTCTCTCACATTTTCTCCCAAGGGAGGTTACAAGCAGTGGTGCCAAGGCACATCGTACAAGTATGGTCTACTGGTGCCACCATCAGGAAATTCACCCTGTGAAACGTCATGCAGCAATTGTAGAAGTACAAACAGACAGAAAGTGTAGGACATCAGCAGCATTGAGATGTAACAAAGGATGAAAGAAAGATAAAATCAATATGTTTAGTAATTTATATTAACACATTATCTTCTTCGTTCATACACATTTGAATTATCAAGTGTTGCCTAGATGATTTTGCAAAAACAAGTTCATTTAATGAGAAAATGTAATGTAAAGCAAACCTGGAGAGGATCTGGATAGAAAACATCTGTGGGGAAATCGCAAATGATTTAAAGAAATACATTCCAGGTTTGCTGGATACTCCAGGTTCTCCCACGATAGTTTATCTTCCTCAGTTTTGGAGATCTTTAATAAATGCGAGGCGCATTCCCAAATTTTATAGAGCATCAGAACAAGTGGTAAGGAGAAATTGGCTAGTGGGCATACCTGGAATATCCCCAACTTTAAGGCCCCCTGTTCACACTTACAGTTGCAAAGCTCATGGCAGGTGTATTGTTAACTGCTGCTATGCTCCCAGGAACAGCAAACCACGCTGTAGGTTAATAAGTTCCCTTTTGCAATTGGGGTTCGGTTCTTCCTCTAGAGGAAGGGAAGCAACCACACCACAAAGGCCATGTACACACGTCAGATGATCCTTGTCCGATAATCACCTCTGGGCTGATATCGGATGAGAATCTGGCGTGTGTACAGCACTCGTCGTTTGTCCTGGCAGAACCATGGATAACGAACGAGGAACAATTGTGATGAAAGTGAAGGTGAGGGGGTGCCTCTTGTCTTTCTCCCCCTACCCTCTCCATAGAGCAGAATGGTGCTGTATGTACAGAGCTCGTTCGAGCATCGTTCAGTCTTTTGTCGTTGGAAAGGATTGTGAAAGTTCCTTTCCAACAACAATTACTGCACATGTATACGCAGCCTAATAGCAACACGTCAATGCCACAAACCATGTTGTGCCATGCCACATACATTTGTGCCATGAAAAGTAAAAACGAGCCTAAGAACAATTCACAAACTTCCTGTTGCATATCTAAAGGGAGAGCAAAAGAAAATGCTGATTAAGTTACACAGACCACAAATAAACCTTCCATTCCCCAAAAAAAAAAAAGTTTTGGCTATGCCAAAACATTTCAAATTTGTATACATTTTGCAATTTTGCGAAATATATAGGATGAGGTTACTTGCAAATAAAGCAAAGTGTGACTTTGGAAGGAAATGTAAATATTCCTGTACAATTCTAATAAAATGTAAATATTCAGATTCTTGCATAAACCCAACTTTATTATCTATAAGCCAATTCAAAGGACTTCCATTGACGATTTTGGTAACCCATGTTCCTTTGAGTCAAGTCTTGCCTATGAATGTCTCATGATTGACTGGCACAGAATTAAAGTGCCCCAGGACTAGCGACTAAGTCAGAGAGTAACAAACAGGGGCAAAGTTCACGATCCCGGATAAATATACATAACAAGAGGAAGACCATTTTAAGGCGTTGACCCACACACAACATTTGTAAAGCAAACAGAGGGGAAATCTGGAGTGAATGCATGACCTTTTTATACTCCTTGGTGTCAGTGATCTCTTCACCCCCCTATCAAATAAAACAAAGTGCAAAGCACAAATTTCAATAATGTATTCTATGTAAATCTTGGGCCCCTTATATGCCTGCATCTATGGTATCTATCTGCAGGGCATGTCATCGTATTTTATGCTCAGGAAATGTGTTTTAGGGTAGAAATTTACATCATTTTTTTTGTGTTCTATTAAACGGATTAGACACACATGGACACAGACTTTTATTGTAATTATTTTTCTGGCTTAACGCTTGCATGCTGTTCCCTAGGATGTATGATAAGCGGGGTCAAACAGCAAAGAGAGGTCCATCAACAGGGACATAATGCTGTCACTTGGATGCAATGTCAACGCCAACATTCTAACCAACCAAGCAAGAGCAGGGTCATGCCGAGCAGACCCCCGTGACCCAGGGCCCCATCTTAGCCAATGACTTGCAGGATGCATTAGGCCATCTGCTACAGGAAAATCCCAGTAGGGGTCAGGGCAACCACAAAGGCTTTGGGGGCAGGCTGATGTTCAGAACAAATTCTGTTTCTAAAAGGGGAGAAAATGGACATTGTGTGGCAAGCGTGTTACGAGTCAGTTTACAAAATGAGAGTTGCTTAGGCACAGAGAAAGCAGAGAAAGGCCGTATTGCATGTGCATTGGGCAAAACCCAACCAAAACCAAGATTTTGTGATATCACACACGCATAATATACAAATTCAAACTGAATTAGATTTCCTTCACTAAGTTACTGTATCAACCACATTTTTTTGCATAGTCCTAGGACACCTTTCCTGATGCTGACAACACTGGGTGTCTGTGTAATGAGCCCTGGGCAATACTAGGCAGGCTGTGTGTAGGCTACCTTCAGTAAAGCCCATGTGTATTTTTGAGACTCCATGATTGAACTAAAATATAATGTGGAAAAAACAAGTAAAAGCTCTGACTTGCTTCACATTCCGAGATGCACATTGCAAAAAGCTCCACGATCAGCAAGCTCAAGTGTGAGGAACAAAGCCCAAGGAGTGAGCCAGTCCGCACGCTGGCATGCCGATAGTAGGAGAGAATAAAGCGACAGAAAAAGGAGCTCATAATTGTACCACTTCTTTTTTTGTAAGGTTTAAGCTAGGGGTAAGGTCCAGGACAAAAATCAGCCTAATGGAAGCTGAAAGATTGAAGGTTAAATATTCCTGGACATTAAGTTTCATTAATCTCCAAACTGAAGGTATATTTTGCAGCAAATGATAGTTTTTATTTCTACAAAATGGTCACTAGGTCAGATGTTCTTTAAATGGTGGCTATAACCAGCCATGCCAACACACATCGTGTTGCCGTCCTCATGGGAAAGTCTGCCCAGTCTTTTCACCAGACCTGTTTAGCCGAGAGCACCACCCGGCACTTTTCAATAACCTTTTTTGGGTGGTTACTGAAAAGTTGGGTCACAATACAGGGGCTGCCACCCACCTACAGATTCTTCCCACCCAGCTTAAAAAAAAAAAAACAATCTGTGTAGAATATTGCACCCGCTATACAGTGTGATTGCATGCAAAGAAAACAAAGTGAACTGGAAAGGGTCTGAATGAGATCAGCAGCACAAAGATACAAAAAGAATAGAAAAAACAATAACATTTTTCAAAAAGAAACAAAAATCACCTAGCAGCTAGCTACACTTTATCATCGCTAAGAACAGCCCATGATTCGGAGATGCTATCCCTCTTTTAAGAAACCCCTCCATCCTTCTCATTCAGACGAATAGAGAGCGCTATAGTATTTGAGCTTTTGAGCTTAGCCAAAGATTTTTTATCATGGTCCGTGTAAATGGGGGTGTAGTAAGGTTGTGTCCTTTACTCACATTAAAAGTTGTCTCTTTGTTGAGAAATTCACTTGAGCTAATATGTTAAAGCTAAACTTTTTCCCGTACAGATTCAGCTCCACTTCAAATGTAAAAGAAAACATAAGTCCCCTTTTGCGCTACATGCACCTTTAATTAAACCATAACCCCCCTTTTTCTCTGGTCCCCCTATACCGCAAAGGTCCAACTAATGCAGTTGAAACTTCTGTAAAAACATTGTTTTTGGATGGCATTTAACTGCTATTCTTTTTCAGCAGATCATATTTTTAGCACACCAAATGTCTGGCGATGGGCCAGTGCACTTGTTGTGGTAACTGCTCCTACAAAAGAATGCCAGAAAACGAGAGAATTAAGAAGCTGTATGCAGATCTGCAAAAATCTACTGAAAACTGGCTCTTTGTCAGTTACCATAGATACTGGGACCAGGGTGCTTCTTTGTAACTTTTCTACATGGAGTCTGGTAATCCTGTTACAATGATGGGATGCCGCTTCCACTGGTTGGGGATGAGGGGGGGTTAGAGAACCTTTACTTCCCAGGTTCATATTGCAACCCGAATTGTGTCCGGAAAATGCAAACACTGTTTCAACAGGTTTCGGCAAGTAACCTTTTTAGATGAACTCCTTCTGAATTGTTTCTTGGTGCCTTCTGTGCACTTAAAGTCAACAAGTAAAATCGGTTGGTTACCTTACAATGCAATCCAGAAAACAATGTGACTGTGATGAAAAAGATAAGCCTTTGGAATACAAAGATCTCTGAATCCGAGCCAGGCAGCCATGTGCTACTTTGCTAACAGTAAATAAGGTGCAGCAATGCCAATGTGCCATGTGGCCTCTATGAAGTGTCTCCTGCAACCCCCTGCTCTCATAAAGATAGCTAGTGGGTAAATTAGCCTAATGTGGTCTGCCTCTGGTTTACATATAGAGATTAAGAAGCAGCAAGACAACAAACAGGTAAATGCTTGGAAATTATATATTTACAAGACCACCAGTGACATCACTGAGAATACACCTTATCCATTCATGAGAAAACAGTCACATTCCCGCGAATGCAGCCTATCCAATCACTGGAGACCAGTGACATCACAGAGAATGAAGCCTATCTATTCGCTAGATACCGGTGACATCACTCTATTCGCTGGAGACCAGTGACATCACTTAGAATACAGCCTATCCATTCTTTAGAGAGCAGTGACATCACTGACAATGCAGCCTATCCATTCTCTAGATACCTGTGACATCACAGAGAATGAAGCCTATCCATTCGCTAGATACCGGTGACATCACTCTATTCGCTGGAGACCAGTGACATCACTTAGAATGCAGCCTATACATTCACTAGAGAGCAGTGACATCACTAAGAATGCAGCCTAATTATCTTCTAGATATCGGTGACATCACTGAGAATGCAGCCTATCCATTCACTAGAGACCAGTGACATCACTGAGAATGCAGCCTATCCATTCACTAGAGACCAGTGACATCACTGAGAATGCAGCCTATCCATTCTCTAGATACCGGTGACATCACTAAGAATGCAGCCTATCCATTCTCTAGAAATCAGAGGCATTACTGAGAATGCAGCCAATCCATATACTAGAGAATGCTGAAATCATGGAGAATGTAAGATATCCATTCTTTAGAAACTGGTGACATCACTACAAATGCAGCCTACCTAATCATTGAAGACCATTGATAGTAAGAATATATATAAGACTTATTATGAAAGGTGTCATAACTAATGCAGCGTATAAACTAATTTTTTAGCATAGCTGTAGTAAGAACATTTTTTACCTATTTACTTATTGTGTGGAATCAGTCATTTTTTGAAAAAATACTATCTTCAGTGTTGTAGTTATAGCACAGACTTCATGCTAAAAAATCTGCAGGACTGCACACAATCTCCAAAATCTTCCTTTGATGCTGTAGTTTGAATGATGAGGAGTGTTAGCACAGCATTATGTGAGAAGCAATCATTAATCACAAATAGCAGCCAGAGCAGATGTTACAATAGGGAACACGTGACACTACAAATGAGAAGAGATCCCTCAAACTGGGCACCGAAGCAGAACAGGAAGTAGGGTACCGAACAATACTTCTATGGATGAGGAAAGCAAATAGCACCAAGAATGAATGACTGTGCATGTGCAACTAGCCATGCACTGCAGAATACACACTACTATACAACAGTACAAAGACACGAGAAACAATGTAGGACTAGGCTCAGGGCACCCATGAAGAAGGAAGGGACACAATGCAGGACTAGGCCGGGGCACACATATAGAGAGAAGAGTCACAATACAGGATTAAGTCAGGGTACCCACATGAAGTGAGGAGCCACAATACAGGACTAAGCCGGGGTACCCATATAGGGAGTGGAGCAATAATACAAAAGTAAGACAGGGTACCACTATAGAGAGAAGAGACACAATAAAGGACCAAGATGGGACTCCCATATAGAAAGATGAGCCACAATACATAACTAAGCCTGGGTACCACTATAGAGAGAAGAGACACAATACAGGACCAAGATGGGGCTCCCATATAGAAAGGAGAACCACAATAGATAACTAGACTGTGGTACCCCTATAGAGAGAAGAGACAATATAGGGGTGCCCAAGCTTGGTCCTGTATTGTGGCTCTTTTCTCTCTATGGGTGCCCAAGCTTGGTCCTGTGGAGACAAGAGCCACAATACATAACTAAGCATAGGTACCCTATAGAGAAGAGACAATACAGGACCAAGTTGGGGCATCCATATAAAGAGAAGAGCCACAATATTAAACTGAGCTTGGGTACCCTATAGAGGGAAGAGATACAATACAGAACTAAGCCTGGGTACCCCTAGAGAGGGAAAAGCGGCAATAACTTACTAAAAGTCTGGGTACCCCTATAGAAAGAAATGACACAGTACAGAACTAACTTGGGGCACCTCTATAGAGAGAAGAGGCAAAATACAGGGCTAGGCCAGGAAACGCATAGAGAAGAGAAACAATACATAACTAATCCAGGGTAATCCTATAAAAAGAAACACCACAATACTGAATCAAGCCAGGGCACTCATATAGAGAGAACAGCCACAAAACAGGACTGCACTAAGGCCACCATATAGAGAAGAACAAAAATACATAGCTAAGCCAGGCTACCACCAAAGGAAAAAGAGGCATAATACAAGACTAGGCCAGGGCACACATATACAGAGAAGAACCACATTACAGGACTAGGGTGGGTCACCCATATAAAGAGAAGAACCACAATAGTGGCCTTTAGTGGATGGACCTGCTGGGTCCCTCTAACAGCTTTGCTATTTGCAGAACAGCGTTGACCACGGCTACAATTACAAGGTGATACACCCAAAGTTGATTTATCTCCACTGTGGCTCTCCAAATATTTTCACAGGTAATACAACTCACACGTTCCACTCTGCATTTTGCAGTTGTTCCAGAGTTCATTTGAAATGCAATTAGTTCACGTTTGACTGCAGCATACCTATAAATTCATACTGTGAGAAAGCCCAGGCTCTGTTTTGAAGTCTGGCCAAAGATAATTTGATTTGGCAAGGTTACAAATCTTTGCTTGTGCAGGAATGGAGGTCTTTTTTAGTCGGGTATAATTATGGAAAACATGCGATAAATGCCGAGGGATTTCACAAAGCTAGACGGCGTGCTATTATTTTTAGTCAGGACCGGACCATGCTGTACATTTGATGCTTATATATGATGAAGTGGATTAAATGCTATAGAAGTAACACACAGCAACCCCCCTTCCTCCAATAGAAACTCAACACTGCCGTGCCAATAATCCAATTTCTCATTGGCTGCTGTGGACTAATGTGAATCTTTCTTCTTTCCACCATGGACATACTCGCTTTAGGTAGTCACATACCAGTCTAGCCTGGGCCAATCCAGGCAATAATACCTTGACAATTAGATCATGCAGAACTCCTCCAGGTACACGAAAGCCCACCTCCCATCATCTAAACCAGTGTTTCTAAGCCAGGATTTCTCCAGAGGTTCCTTGGTTCCCAAGTTGTGCCTCTCTGGTCAGTTTAACCGACACCAATGATAGTTTTGGATATGTGCAAGGGTGACATTCTTCCCGATGGTCAGCAGTGTGAGACATTCTTAGCAATGACCACCATCCCTGTCCTCCCCAGCCCCTTTTAGCACCACCCGGAACTTTTCGGTAACCCCCTGGCTGTTTTTGTAAGGTTACTGAAGAGTTGGGTCACAATACAGGGACTGCCAATCGTCCACAGTTACTTTCCACTCAGCTTAAAATAATTTCTTGGTTAAACATTGCACCATTTTTATATTGTGTAAGCTGTGGATATAGTATATATAGCGGGGGTTCCCCAAGACCTGAAAGTTATTTCAAGGGCTCCCTCAAGGTCGAAAAAGGCTGGTTTAAACCATCTGATTATCAAACCATAATTGGATAAATTGATAAAATATCTAATCCTTCACTTACCATGAAATCACGACACTCCAACTAGACCACAGTCTCTTTCACAATCCTTTCCAACAACAAGAGACCGCACGATGTATGAATGAGTGCTGTACAAAGAGCACCGTTCTGCACTATGGAGAGGGGAGGGGGAGAATGGTGTAGCAACACCCCACTGCGCTCTCTCCTCTTCAGTTTTATTACGATCCTTCATAGCGCATCATTCGTGGATACGCCAGAACAGTTCCATGAACGATGAGTGTTGTACACACACCAGATTCTCATCCATAAACAGCCTTAAGGCAATTATTGGACGAGAATCATCTGACATGTGTATGTAGCCTTACAGTCTTCATGCACGCATTCCAAGGTTAACTGCATATCAATACTTTGAATCAGCTGCCTAAAAACAGTGAACCATGCTTGTGCTGTGTTGGTCTTTTGAACCCTTCACCATGTTATGGAGTTAATGTACAAGAGCACAGTTTGAAACTTGACAGAGTATTGTCACCTCATATCCTTTATTATCCTTTATAGAAGCATTCTGGGGTATCCTTTAAATATGCAGCTTAGAAAAGAAAATACCGAAAGCCGCCACTGAAATGACAAGTATAAATTAGGTTTGGACCCAACACTATTACAATTAATTGTTTTGGGCAACAAAATTCTAGTATGTGCATGGACCATTACTACCATGATGAGTAACATCAACAGTGGCCACCCAACGGTTGAAGAAAGAAGATTCCAGACCCAGAGGAAGACTAAAGGGGCAGTGATTGAGTGAAGTAGAGGAACCTTGGAGCATGGAAGGAAAACAAGCTAGAAGTCAAGTATTTCATAATGTGCAAATATACCATGCATTCATATACATTATGGGAAATACTCCAGGGAGAAGAAGCAGGGATTTAGTTCTGCTTTAATATATAACAGCTTATATGATATTAGGTTTAGAGCTACTTTAATATTGAAATCAAAGTAATTTTATATCACCTTTTTACTTAGACTGTAATTGAAGGCAGTGATGGATGTGAAAAGCTCTTTATTACGATATTAAAAACAAGCTAAATATTCCTATAGACAACAAAAGCCAGGGATTTTTTTTACTTGTAATATATATATATATATATATATATACACACACACATATTATATGCACATACACACATACTATAAACGTCTTACTTATAACTCCCGTTTGAAGTTGTTTGGAGTCCTGGTATCATCTGGTAAAGGTGATTTGAGTCCAGCAGCTGAAGATTACTGCATTAGTGGGTTTTATAGAAGAAATGATGGTTTCTTGCTGCAAGGGAATAATACTAGTTCCTGTCACTCTATTCTATCCATTCTACAACATCTTGCTTTGTTAGGGGACCGGATGCTACCAGTATTGTGGAACCTCATTACCACCTATATATATATATTTCAGCATGTAACTGATCAAGTTCTCTAAAGCACAGTTGAGCTGCAATTTGTTGCACTTATTTCCGTATAGTCTAACTTAACTGTTTTAGCAATTTCTATAGATTGCTTTAGGAAAAAGATAGATGATTTCTAGAAGCACAGAATATAACTGGGAAATAAAGCTTTAAAGTAAAGATAACAAAGACTGTTGATCCAGGGAACATCCGATTGCCTCATGGAATCAGGAAATGTTTTTTTTCCTCTGTTGTACCAGGTTTTTTTTTGCCTTCCTCTGGATCAACTATGTACATAGGGTTTTATATCTGGGATTTGTTTATTTCTCTAGTGGTTGCACTTGTGTATTTTTTAAACCAAACAGACTATGTGAGTAAAAAAAGGTAAATCAGTCAGTTATAAAAACATAATTTAGGTGTACAACTTTAAAATGAAATGAAATATAATAGAATGTAAATCAAACTGCATGAATGTGTATATACATCAGAGTCTTGCAACATGGCAGCATTTTGAAAGACTGAGGAGGCTCAACTGGTTGCTAATCAGGCTTTGCACATGTGCATCACCAAATGTGTACATAGGCCAAAACATACCATATATATTGTGTGCAATATATGTGCAAACCAAAGGCAGAATTCAGATTCCAAATTTTTCTTGTAGCCAGACTATCCAATTTTGTTTTAGGATTTTAGAATTTTTTTTTTTTTGAGGAACACTTATAGAAAATTTTAGGACCTCAGGTGCAGACTACATGATGGGCATCATACTACAGATTGTAGATATATAATTCATTACTAGGAACCATGCAGGAAGATTTGCAGGTTTAACAGCTCCAGTACTAAATTTATAAAAGGAAAAACATGGGAAAGGATAGATTGCTCCCTTTCTCTCCGATGCTCAGCCAAATGGTCTTGCCTCTGCCCCTCATTGTGACATTACACTGGGATGTTTCGGAACCCCTACGATCCCCTAGGACCCTGTGATGGGCAGTCAATGAGCAGCATGGGTACTGCAGACCTGACTCGCTCACAATGCAGAGCAGAAGACCTAGAACCTCCAGGAAGCTCTGCAGAAATTGTATGATCGTCAATGGTGCCAAGGACATCAAAATTTAAGCTCCTCTGAGGCAGGAATGGCTGTTAATGGTCCTCTTGTGTTCTCTGTAAAGTGCTGGGTTGACTTTCAATAAAAAATGCCTTAATAAATGAGCTCCATAGTGTTTTGCAGTCGCCAAGTTCCTACCAAACTGATAAGCTGAATAAATCAGCCACACAGAGGCAGCTCTACTGTCACGGTGCATCCACAACGTACACAACATAACGACACTTACAGACAAATTGGGAGTCTGCAGTTCCTCACGTTAAGCTTATTTGCCTTTAATGTAAGACACAAGAAGCTCTCGCCATGCACACTGCCACTTCTCATCACATCGCAGTAATAAGATAATGCGTAACAGCTTGAACTGTGAATTCAGCTCCGAGATGCTGCATCATCAGACAGGACTAGCCAGGATTCCAGGATTGGCTGCTTCTGGCAAAGCAAAAGCGTGTTCCTATTTCTATTCCATGCGTTTTGCAAAGCTTTTTGCATTATATCCACAAAACCACATTTCACTGGACCACGTCACAATTCATGCACTTTGAAAGCACTGTGATTTTTTTTAAAGATACTATGAACCTAGGCCCATGTTGCAGCAGCAGCCTAGGCCAATCGAAAGGGAAAATCTCCAACAAAAACACGGCAGCAATAAAAGGAAAGGCCGACAGGGCTTCTAGCTTTGCCGTTTTTATTTTGCCTGTCATGCTGTGGATGCCTTCATCTCTGACTGTTGCCATCAGTGAGGAGAAATGAAACTAAGCACCAAATAGTATTAAATATCCAACATATTTTTGGGTGTTTCTTAGGGTTCCTTCACATGGACTTTAAACCTCTAAGCCGCTGATTCTCAACCAGGGTTCCTCCAGAGCCTGCAATGGGTTCCTTGAGCAATTTGTGCCTTTCAGGACCATTCAAATGACACCAATGATCTATTTGGCCATCTGTAAAGGTGGCTTTCTCCAATCTGGTAAGCGACGTAAGACATTCTCTCCAATGACCACCATGGTAATTTACCGGGAGCTGTGTATATAGTAATTATAGCAGGCATTCTGTAAAGTCCTGGAAGTTATTTCAAGGGTTCCCCTACAGTAAAAAGGTTGATAGACCTTGATATGGTCTACTAGGTAGTTACTACGTAAAGCTTATATGAGAGGTTCCTAGACCTTGATATGGTCTACTATGTAGTTACTACATAAAGCTTACATGAGAGGTTCCTAGACCTTGATATGGTCTACTAAGTACTCAATACGGAAAGCTTACATGGGAGGTTCCTAGACCTTGATATAGTCTAAGTAAGTCACAACTTAAGCTTACATGAGAGGTTCCTAGACCTTGATATGGTCTACTATGTAGTTACTACATAAAGCTTACATCAGAGGTTCTTAGACCTTGGTATGGTCCAAGTATCCCACTACATGAACACCAAAAAGGTCTTCCTTGTCTTTTCTAAAATCTAACTTCATGGTTGGGGACATCTCTACCACCCAATCTGGGTCCCATCACCCCATTTTTTTTTTGGAAAGTGGGGGGAAACCCACACAAACACAGGGAGAACCTGCAAACTCCATGCAGATAGTGTCCTGGCCGAGATTTGAACTTGGGACCTAGTGCTGCAAAGACCAGAGTCCTAACCACTGAGCCACAATGCTGCCCATAGAAGCCAAGTAAAGGCCCAAACATCCAATATAAAGTGATCATGTCACCCAGATAGAGATAGACAAAGGAGGACGGCACTTCCTGTTCTTGTAAAAATGGAGAAGACTCACCACCCAACTGTTATGTGACGAATTAGCCAGGGGACAGGGTTCAGAATTTTATATGAAGTTCATTTTCCCCCTACTATGGTAATGATACACAACTCTTTCTCTTTTTGAAAACTCTGTATCCTGTTTGGAAATTATTTTCCTAACTAATGCTGCATCCAAACATGCTTAGCTACAAAACTGACCTGTTAGGAGCAGACTACACAAATACTGGCTTTACTAAAAAGTTAGCGCATGGGGTGACTCCTAAAAGTTTGCTGAAGCCAACTCGACTATAGGACAAGGTTAGGATGCTCTGCAGCTTCAGCTATTCTGCAGTTTGTATACTGTTTGGGTTTTTGTGATTCTTACTGTGCCCTCCAATACACAATTCAATCATTCATTACCCCTTCTGCAATTCTTACCTGCCTGATCACAACCCAGTTGTTAAATCTTCCTAAATTGCACATGCATTTGATGGCAGGGAAAACTGGGAATCGCAGCTTCCTTTGCTCATGCTAGGAATGAACGAATGCATCATCCCCACCAATCAAGATGGGCAAAAACCGTTTTCAAGAAAAAGGGCAACCAAAACAGAGGCGCTGGAACAGGGACCGTTGAGCATTATGTGTTTAGTTGTACTTTAAACACGTGTTGTGAAGAAGTACAATTAATACGTTTCCGCTTTCCATACACCTATAGTTCTTGTGCATACAACCATAAGTGCTGGAAAACGGTTGCCTATATCAGAGTTCAGGAGGTAAAACAACCCTGGTAGGCTGTAATCGCACCGGAAA
The DNA here is from genome assembly GCF_032062135.1 of Pyxicephalus adspersus. Lineage (NCBI taxonomy): Eukaryota > Metazoa > Chordata > Amphibia > Anura > Pyxicephalidae > Pyxicephalus > Pyxicephalus adspersus. Next base: position 170,747,145 of record NC_092858.1, read on the forward strand.
TTGACCTTTGTGACCAAGCCCAATGCGATTGGCTTTACATATACATTAATGTTACAACTCAAAGTGTGTACTTCAAACACACTTCAGTTTCCCCTCAATACAAATTATCTCAAATGAACAAAACCGGGCCTATTAAGCTGTACTTAGTACATTTGTGGTCATCAAAGTCCCCATGAATACAGAGGACGGCACACTGTGGCCGCTAATGAGAGTGGGAACTCAGTGTGTCGCCTCCAAATCTCCTGTCTACCGAGCGACAGTGTTGCTAAAATAATCAGTTTTGATGTTTGGGATGGGTGGGGGTCTCTCGGCCTGTTAAATACATGTTTGAATAAAGACTCACACTGTTCACGGATCCTTGGAAGAGATTCCTATCGACATGAAGATCTGCAAACATATTTAAAGGGCCACTAGAAGCAAGAGATATTGTTATCCTAAACCAGTGAATGGCAAAACATGTGTGAAACGCGATGTAATACGATTGGTGCAGAAAAGAAGAACACTAGGAGTGAAGCCATTGAAAATAGTAAATGGAAATGCTTTGTAGTGAATTTTAATTAATGATTCCTCTACCTTTTATGAATTTCTCTTTTAGAAAAGTCAATTTATTGATGCACCCAATGTATACATTAAGCAAAAGTTAATCCAGGGTGCATTGTAAAGAGACAAACGTGATGGGGTCCCAATTGAGCTAAGTGACAGAACCTCTTGAAAATATAGCTAAAGGGAAAACGGTCCATATATTTGGATAAAGCAATTGCTTTGTCCCCGTTCATAAAACTGGGGTTGGTTTACTGAAGGAAGATGATCTTCATCACATTGCAAAATGAATTATGCCTTTTCAAGGTATATATCACATGGTTTAGTAATCGAGATGAGGCTCGGATGACTTCAAACATCCAATCACGTGCAAGGAAAAAATCAGGTATTTTTGCAACATTTTGAACCATCACCACATTCACCAAGCCAAGCCAATTATCTACTGCACTGTTATAGTTGAAACCCTTACATTGCTTTAGTAAATGAACTCCATTGACTCCCAACCGTGATGATCACTACTGTCCCGGGAAATAAATGTGGGGGTAAAGCCTAAGTTTTAAAGCGGAACTAAAACTGCAATACTCCCCTACCCGGTTCCCTCATTAGGCGCTGCAATGTTTCTTTTTTTTCTTCCCGTTTTGATTGGCTGGGCCAGGATGATGCAACTCTTGCTCAGGACCTTGGGCGTTCATTCATTCATCGCATGCGCAAGGGAAGCCATGATTGCTGGGTTTCCATGCCAAGCGTATGCATCAGGGAGGTACCTTTGTACAATAACCACAGTCTTTAATTTTAATTTAATTTGCAAAGAAAATTTGGTAAATCTCCCAATGGGGAGACTGCTGTAATAACCCTTTACAGAAGGGATTACCCTTAAATATACATCGGAGGGTGGAAAAGGCAAAGTAAGAAGTCAGAGTTGCTTGATTCCCATAGTTTAAAAAAGCTCATCATTTTAAAAAGTACAAATAAATTATTTTGTGTTCAATACATCAAATAGCAGCTAGGCAAAATACAGGAGAGAAGCCATTAAAAAATATAAATAGATTGTAGTATAAAAACTTTGGCAATGGAAAATTTCTGTCAGCAGAAGACACAACATTCAACATTAACTCAAACAATGTTCTTCAACGATGGATCAAGAACAGCATTAAACTTTCACCTTTGCATTCCTAACCATTTTATAAAAACATTATTCGAGATGAATAAAAAAAGACTTGCGGGAAAAAATAAAAGTGTATTTTCACCTAACACACAGTTATTGTTGAATTGTTTAAAGCAATTTTTGATCGACCTTCACATTGTTATAAATTTGCTTTTCCCATGTTTGTTATTGCATTTAATGTAGAGCTCAGTAGATTAGCCATTAAAGGAGCTCCCTGGAGGTGTCTGTAACATGCAAAATGATTTGACATTGCTGGAAAACCGGTCTAAGTCGTGGAAAGTTCAAGGATTCCTAATGCGACTAAATACACTTAGGGAAAAGGAATCCTCTGAGCAATCCATTAGAGGTATGGGTGCTGGTTTGAACAGGAAAATTGGGGTACTTGATTCAGATGACTTTTACAATGAGCAAATTACATTTCAGGGTGTATTAGGGGAGTCACCAGGAAGAGAAAGGAAGTCCTTATTCTCCTATTAAAGAATTGTGGGGGGTATCAATTAAATAATTCATGGCAGGTGGAAGGAGGTCCTTGATTCCTCTATATAGAATTGTGGGGTCACCATCACTAGAGGGGTCACCAGCGGGAGGGAGGAGGTCCTGATTTTCTGCAATAGAATTGTGGGGGGAATCGCTAGAAGAATCAGTAGGAAGAGGTTACAATCCCTCTTTATAGATAAAATTGTGGGGTATCACCAGCAGGAGGAAGAAAGTCCTGACCCCTCTGTATAGATAGAATTATGGGGGGTAGCATTAAAGGGGTCACCACCAGGAGGAAGTTGTGATTCCGCTTTATAGATTTTTGGGGAGGTATCACTAGAAAATTCAGTAGTTGGTGGTTACGATCCCACCTGAATTCTCTATATAGCAAGCATTGTTGGGTGTTTTACTAGAGGGGGTACCACCATGAAAGAAAGTCCTGATTCCCTTCTATAGAATTGTTGGGGGTATCACAAGAAGAATCAATGGCAGGAGCAAGGAGGTCCTGATTCTTCTTTATAGATAGAACCGCAGGGGGTATCACCAGGAGGTCCCGATCTCCATTATCAAGACAGAATTATGGATTGTACCACTAGAAAAACCACCAGCAGAGGGAAAGAACCTGATTCTTCTTTATAGATTGAACTGTGAGGAGCATCCACTGGAGGGAATACCAGCAGAAGGTACTGGTTCCCTATATAAATCAAATTGTGGGGTGTAACACTACAGGGGGCGCTAGCAGGAGGAAGTCCTGATTCTCCTCTTATAAATTGTAAGAGGAATCAGTAGGAGGGAAGAGATTTGGATTCCTTCTTTAAAGGAGAAAAATGTGGGGGTATCACTAGATGAAACACCAGCAGAAGAAGAGAGATCAAAATTACTCTATATAGAAAAAAAAATGTGAGTTGTAACACTGGCGGGGTCACTAGCAGGAGGAAGGAAGTCCTGATTCCCTCTAATTAATTGTGGGGTGTATTACTAGAAGAATAGGTAGGACGAGGGAGGATACCCCTTTAAAGAAAGAAATGTGGGGGTATCACTAGCAGAAGGAAAGAGATCAAAGTTACCCTATACAGAGATAATTGTGGGGTGGAACACTAGAGGGGTCACTAGCAAGAGGAAGGAAGTTCTGATTCTCCTATATTGAATTGTGGGGTGTATCACTAGAAAAATAAGTTGTAGGAGGGAGGAATCTTCTTTTAAAGAGAGAATTATGGGGGGTATCACTAACAGAAGGAAAGAGGTCCTAGTAACCCTATATAGAATTGTGAGCTTAATCACTGAAGCGGTGAACAGCAAGAGAAAGGTCCTGATTCCCCAATATAGGTAAAATTGTGGGGTGTAACAAAAGAGGAATTCCTAAAAAGAGGAGTGTTAGTAGAACATAAAAATATGCAAAAATTTTAAGAGCCCATCAGAACAGAAGACACCTGAAGTTGAAATAGCCGATGCGATCAACCAACACACTTCCCCCCTCCAGTGATCCCACACAAGCAAAACAACCAACTGTCACTTCAAAACTCCCAAATGGGCAAAAAAACAAAAACAGGCTGCACCACAACATGACAACTTTTCTCTGCCTTTACAACTCTTTTCTTATATATTTAAATGTATGTACATACTGGTCACCATAATTAGCACACACAAGTAAAAACAGCTTTCTGAATTCAGGATAAAAGTGGAAGTTATATTGCTCGTCACTCAGAAACCCACCAATGACGAGCAGTGCATATGGTACTGCTACAAATTGCGCCTCAAAACATATCAAAGAAAGTGGAAAAACAACAGATCTGTTAGAATGATCAACAGATTATGAAAAACAAAAACTTCTGTGCTAATGGTACCAACAGACCACAACATTTTTTTGATTTTGCTCACTTTTCTACTTTATCAGGCACTGAAACTATGGTTTCTGTCGCCCCATTAAAGTAGAAGAATGGTGGGAATTACAATGTATGGGGGTATGGCCAAATAAACCCTACAACCAAGTCACAACAGCATGCAGGTTCAAGCACAGAAGTGTGAATGGCATCATTGTATCGGCCAGATGAGTTATTATTTAGAACAATGCCTGAAATACAAAGACCACCATTATTTTAGGATAATGGGTGAAGGTACACAACGCACACCTGTTAGCCCCTACAAGCAACTGTACACCCAGAATTGGTGGTTTTATAATACAGATGCAGAATGCACCCACAATGGCTGTACTGTCTCTCCGGTCTTTAAGTCCGAGTACATAAAAGTTGTAGATTTTCTATCCTGCACTGATAAGTGCTTACAAGCTAAACACATAATTATACAAGATGGATACGTGGCTGATGAGACAATAGTCATACTATGGCCACACTAGAAGACCAGACGTTCATGATATACAGTTGACCACTAGGGCATTAAGAATTTATTTGCTTTGTTCTTCCGACTAATCCGTTTGGTATATGGGTTCACCATGAAACCAATTACACGTCTAGTCCTTCTACCATGGTGGACAAGACTTACGTCAAAATGCAAAGATAGAAAGACACCCAAATCTTCCAGAGGAGGAGCCAATTCCTCTTTATAGTGGGGGGTATCAATAAAGGGGTCACTACCAGGAGGAACGAGGTCCTGATTTCTCTTTATAGATAGAATTGTTGGGGGTATCACTAGATACATGGATAGATGGATCACAGATGGAGGGCCTAGATTGTCAAAATAGATAGAATTGCAGGGGGAAGGGGGGATTAATGGCAAGAGGTCCTGACTCACGATCTATAGATAGAATTGTGGGGTGTATCCTTAAAGGAGGTCACTGGTCCTGATTCCTCTCTAAAGAACTTTGTGTATGGGGGGGGGTGTCATTCCTAGAATCAAGCACAAAAGGAAGTAGGGTCTTGGTTCCCCTATATAGATAAAATTGTGGGGACATTATTGGAGGGCACCCATAGGAAGTCCTGGTTCACCTATATGGAGAGTTGTGGGACCATTTCTAGAGGGATTACCCATGCGTTGTCCTAGTTCCCCTATATAACTAGGGGGATCACCCATGGGGTGTCCTGGTTTCCCTATATAGATGGACTTGTGGGGCCATTACTAGAGGGATCACCTATAGAATGTCCTGTTCCTTTATGTAGATAGAATTGTGGAGGTATTACTGGAGGAATTACCAGTAGGGGATCCTGTTATATGGATAGAATTGTGGGGACATTACTAGATTACTACAAATCACACATAGGATGTGCTTGTTCACCTATATAGTTTACTAGAAGGATCAGCTATAGGATGTCCTGATTCCCCTATATAAATTACTAGCGGGATCACCCATAGGACATCCTGGTTCCCCTATATAGGTAGAATTGTGGGGACATTACTAGACGAATCACCAGTAGGGGATCCTGTTTCTCTATTATGGATAGAATTGTGGGGGTTTCACTATAAGGATCAATAGAAGGTCCTGGTTTCTGACATGGGGTGCATCACCTGCACCAATTAGAAGGTTTAGTAGAAACATAAAAAATAAACAAATATTTTAATAAAACAGATATCCAAAATGAAGTTAAAATAGCTAAGAAGATTAACTAACTCACTTTCCCTCCAGTGATCCCACACAAGCAGCACAATCTCCAACAAAATTCTACAACAGGGGGGCCCAATTTCAAATTAAACTCTACCGTGCACAGGAGTTATTAAATACAAGTTTTTATTGTTGGTAGATCATTTTGATTTGGTCATTTTAAAAGTAGCTTGCAAGCCAAAAAAGTGTGGGCACGCCGTTCTACAACATACGACACCTCCCACGGTGTCGAATGACTGGTGTTCCACATTATGGTTCATATGGCCGACCACTTATGAGTCCCATATTGATGTAGGGGTGCATGGGTTTGGAAGGAACCAATGCTCGTTGTGTCTGCAGAAACTCAACATCCTAGAAGTGTAGGTACTGTTTGAAGGCCAGAGTTCATACAAGGTAGGGAGCTTTACTTTTTTACATTTTTATTGGTAGGGATGAGTGACAGTCGCTAGATTTGCAATCCTGGCATACATCCGTAACGGAACAGACTTACAGAAAACACAAGCAGAAAGCAGCCGCAGCATTTCAAGGGTTTTTTCATATGAATAAATTTGTGTGTTTCACCAGGTTAACACAACAGTGCCACCAGCAATTTTCTCCTACATGGAAATTCCCTCTTCCATCCTTTGAAGCTGTAACAATAACCTGTTTGTAATAGAAATTCCACCAAGAATACTTCAACACCTACATCCCATTTACAATGCTGGAAAGGATTTCAAAAAGGCGTGAAACCAACAACGTAACGTGTTGAAAATGCATACAATCAAACCAACAGTATACATTACCCTATTATCAGCGCAACAAAAGTGAAAGTGCCGGGTTTTCTTTTATTGAGAACCAAGCAATATACGATGCAAAAACCACTGATCAGTCAAGTAACTCACCATAAAATAACCATTCATATTGAAAATGAGTATCTGTGATATTCAGAAAGTACATCTGAAGGGTACTTGAAGCTGAAAGGAACTTTAAAGCTGAACACTAGGCAAACAGATAAATACAAAGATAAAGTATGCATATGGGAGCCATTGCACCTCAATTCAGTCCTAAAGCGTAACTAAACTCAAATTTTTATTTTACATAAAAAGGTAAACACCCTTTTATTTAAAGTAAAAGTTTTATTTATTTTTTCCCAAAAAAAAGGGGTATAGCACCTTCCCTTTCTGTCTTGATCGTGGCGTCCCGAGATGCATGACTTAGGTATCCCTGGAGGCTCTTCTGCTTCTTCTGCACATCCCCTGATCTCTTGCGCCTCGGCAGGAGTTACGTCAATTTGGCTCAGCCAATCAAAAAAAGCGGAGGATAGTCTCGAGAAAGGGAAGAAGCAGGAAGATGTCAGTGCTCTGTGGCGGAACCGAGCTTTAACATTTTCCCCTACTAACACCAAAGACGGTGATGGATATTTGCATCCAATAACTATCATAATCCAAATTCAGGTACCAAAAATATTTGAAACTAATTCCTGTACATCACAGCTTTTTTTTTTTGCCTAATCTTTGCTCACTGTTGATGTTTTTGTGGTCAATTTAAAAGATATTTTTGATGTAATCTATCCAATTAAGGAAACCATAAAGTGAACATTTAATGAAATGATTTTAAGGAATTTTAATTATCATTAAAAAAAAAACCTCACAAAAGATGAGTGCTGCCATTTTATTTCAGATAGTAAAAAAAAAAAAAAAACCCCACAAAAAAGCAGTATCAGAACAAAATTGTATAGATAATATAATAGTATAAAAGAACACTCTGCAAAGGTGCAATAAATAGGTTGGGTGGTGGACGGATTGCGAGTTAAAAAATATTTTGGAGTCTTTCAACAATGACAAAAAGAAAGTCATCAATTACTTCATCCTTATGAAGACTTCCGAACAATGGGGAAGGAACACACATGACACTCCCCAATTATAGTTGTGACACCGTGCCTTTTAGAAAAGGGTAACCACAAAAAAATAGATTTCAAACCAAGCCAGGCAAAGGGTTAGGATAAAACAACAATAGCCACTGGTTAGAGGGTGGCAGAACCTTTTAACACTCCCCGATCGAAATAAAGAAGGCTGAGCAAGCAGCAAAAAAAGTCCAGCGGTAATTACTGCTTTGCTCGGATTCTTTTCCGCTGCATTAACAGGGTGGGCTTCATGGAACAAAAGTGGCCCCAACCTCGGCAAACTCATTCCAGGGTGACTAGTTGCAGGAGCGAAACAAAAGTCAAAGAAACCGGCCCGGCAAAGAGCCATGTAGCCATGAGCTTGGAGATATTAAAGACGTGCCTATTGTATTTCACTATTCACCCAGCGACCATTGTACAACACGTGCCATGTTAAAAGCCATGGGTGGTAGCTTGAAGGCAGTATCAAAGTAGGTCAAATCAACACCCCCCCAATCTACTACTCCAATGAAGAATTTCTATACAAATTGATTTGGGGTATGTATGCAGATGTGCGACAAGGAGCCCTTCCATTAAGAGGAAAAAAAAACAAAGTGGGCAGAGCGGTGACCTGGACAAAAATGTTTTACATGTGTACACAGCTTAAATCTCTTTTTTTATTTTTGAAAAAAGTTTTATTTTAATCTTCAGTACATTTTAAAATACCCTCCTGCCTCACAAACGTTTACTACAACTCGATTACTTTTTTTTTTAGAATCGCCTCTAAATTTAGAAACCAAATAATAAATAAAAATACTGCGGTGGCAGAAATTGTGTTGATTTAACCAGGGACGGCAAATTACTACGAAACCTCTCCAAGGCCAAAACGCCTCCGGCAACAAAACTTTTATTGAGCGCGAGTGTCCAAAATATTCATAAGTAATGCCACATGCCGACCGACGGCAAGCGAGATCATCTCTGCACAATGCGGGCCAACCC
>NC_092858.1:170756412-170773892 GCF_032062135.1 Pyxicephalus adspersus
TTAGGTGTTTTGGGAAAGGGCTGTAAAAGAGAAGCTTCAATTTCTATGGAATGTCCACAATAAAGTTATTCACTCCATGTCTTGGTGACCATTGTCTCTTGGAACAATTCTAAAATACTGAGCAGCCATCATTAATGCATTGAAAGTCAGTTGTTTTGTGACGACAGAGGAAATTCCCTTATTTTGGAGAGATGTTTTATTGTGAAAAAAGACAAGAAATAAAGGCAACTCTGACATGATCCAAAAAAAAAAAAAAAATGCATGCTCCAATTCACTAATCCTTATTAGAAAACAACCTGTCAAGTTCTGGTAAGTGAATAAACCATCTAATCAGCCAGCTTCCTGTACGCTATAATAAAGCCTGATTGGTTTACACCATTTCGTCCTACTTTTTCCAGTCTGCTGTATAAAGAACAAGAAGCTAACAAAGACAAACCGAGGAACTAAAATACAAAATATTCTCAATGAATACAAAACCATAATTTACATCGCAGTTTTTGCTTGCATCTGGTTGACGAGGGTAATGGAAACTTTCCTTGTCTAGGGTTGGTGGCTCCATGAATGATCAGCGCCAGTCTCCAAATATTTGATCTACTAATGGTATCTCATTATGATGTGTTACCAGGATGACAAAGCCGTACACACAATGGGCGATGTTCGCCATAAATCACAGGATGTACAGACAGCAAGAATACAGCCGAAGAAATATGCCGGCTTCGAGTTGCATTTTTTTCTTTCCTCTCCTTAAAAATCGATAGGCTTAACACTAAAAAGCAGTGAAGGGAGGCTTGCAAGGGAGAAATAAAAACGTAAAGGCCGGTCTCAGCATGACTCAGTGAATGTTCCCCGTCTTGTGTCAGGCTACCTTGCTGCTCCCAGCAGTCTTCTGATAAGGGACCTGGGATTAAAAGATGCATGCCTGATCTTTTTACAAGCTTCATTTTGGGTTCTTATGAACCATTTGAGACCAGAAAATTGCTGGAAAGGTTTCCGAGCTGATAAATTCTGAAGTTGCACGATCGTTTATGGACGTGCTAGAAAAAAAAAAAAAACAAGAAAAAAAACGCCAACGCAGGACTTTAGGCTGAAAGGTTTAGTAACAAATAGAGCACAGTGCTACAGTATTCACGTAATGTTATTTGCAGCTTCCCGTAATAATTCTTTATATGCAGCGTGTGTAAAGGAGTACGTTTGGTTGTAGAAGGTTAGCAAAAATTTAGCACTGTGTCCCACAATGCAATATGGGTTATTCAACAACCTATTGAGAGATGTTTGCATTGCATTTGCAAATGATAAAGATGCATGCGAGTCGCCCAGAGCAAGCCGACAGTGCTGGCTGTTGGACACAGTGGGACTGTGCAAACTCCTCCAGGTTTGCTGGATAACCCAGGTTCTTCACAATGACCACCCATGATAGTCTATCCTCTCCAGTTTTGGAAAGCTTTGATAACTGTATGCAATGTTCAACCCAGAAATTTTTTTTAAGCTGGGTGGGAAGAACTTGTAGGCGGGTGGCAGCCCCTGTATTGTGACCAAACTCTTCAGTAACCAACCAAAACAGCTGGGTGGTTATTGAAAAGTGCCGGGTGGTGCTCCCAGCTAAAGGGGTTGGGGAGAACATTGGTAGGTATCCAATATGTCCAAGGTATGTAGCAAAGGTAGATGAGATTTTGAGTTGGGATTTGTGTCCATCGGACAGTCAGCAACTTCTAATCCTGTGCAGACCTGCTTAAGGATATTTAGCTTGCAAACCCACTGTGTAATTAACTATTTTCTTTTTTATTAACGCCTTTCCATAATTTCCATTTTTTTGTTGCTCAATGATGTTGACTTCCTACAGCTTCTTTGCAGCCATATCTGGTTTCCCCAAACAATCAGAACAAATTCTAGGACTTCAGTTCACATGCAGCATTAGTTCATGTGATCCATAGCAATTTTGGGTTGAGTTTTTGCTCTTTGTGAAAAGTAATTTTGCAGGTGTGGAACAGACTGACCCAGCAGAATTCAGGAAGTGCCTAGATGAGGAAAGCCATAGGACTACCTAACAAACAGATATGGACCGGTAAGCTCATGTGGTGCCTGGCACTCTCACTACTTTTAAGTAAACGAAAACTATGTGCTTGTGTCACTTTTTAATGTTCATGAGAACATTTGGAGCTTTTTTACACCAAAATGCATCATGTGACATGGGATTGTAAAGATTTCCCTTTCAACTGACGTGAGCAGCAAAAAGAAGGTCAAGGTGTCCAAAAAACTTTATACTAATGCACTGTAACTTTGCGCCGATGCACAGAAGGAATAATAAGACCTCCTAATGCACAAAACACATCCAGTATGAAGGAACCTCAGAACTTAAATTTGGATCCCTTATTAGAAGGTCTGCTTTCAATGGAGAGAACCACCAGCTCCCCCCTGCCAAATCCCCAACTAGATGTAGGTAAAGAGCCTACCGGTCCATAATAAAGTTAAATTATACCTCCTGTCCTCTTGGTTCCCCCGAATGCAAATCAGACGAAAGCTAACAATAAGACCCCTTTGCAATGGCCTGGAGCATCTCCACATGGTATTTGGTCTGCTCTCCACAGGCTTAAAAGGGTGGGGATGTCACAGCAAGCATCAGACTTATACAGGAACGCTTTTCAATCTGGGAAGGGCCCAGTCAGCATAGGTGGATCGTTTACCCTATAGGAATGTTATTTTTAATATAATAAGACCAAAGAAACCAACAGAAACAGATGCAATTTTTATGGTTTGATTTGGCAATTTAGAAAACAATTTACCAAAATCTAGGGTGTATCTCTGGAAGCCAGGGAACACTGGAAGATTTGAGAGAAAGGCCAAATTGAGCCAGGGTAGGCATGGCGGACAACAAGCAAGCTTGAGTAAGAATAGGTCTGGTTAGGAGGATAAAAGACTCACCTGAATCAGTACAAGTCTTGCAAGAGAAACATTCTTAGTAAAAGTATGCCTAGATAGAGAAGGGGTTATAGTCTGATTAACAGTAGACCTTGCCAGGTGATAGGAGGGGTATCCCAATTTAAAATAAACCTTGTTAAGTGGATAAGAGACTTGCCTGAGTGAGGGTAGGCCTAACTAGGGGGATGGGGTGAAAAATATGAGTCAGTACAGGCCTTAATGAAAGGTTATCCCGAGTCAGAAAAAACTTTGCAAGGAGAATGTGAGTGAGGGTAGACATTGCAAGGATGTGAGGCTTTCCCGAGTTAGAATAGGCCTTGTTAGGTGCATAGGAATTAAGCTAGGTGGAAGAGAGGATAACCTGAGCAAAAGTAGGCCTGGCTCCATCAATAAAATGGCAGCCCGAATGATACTGGGCATTACTAGGTGAATGGAAGGTTTGCTTGAGTATGTGTAGTCTAGGGAGATGAGAGGCTAGCTTGGAAGAATAGTCCCTGCTAGGTGGATGAAGAGGTAGCATGAGAGAGCAGACCTGGCTGGGTGGAGGAGGGCAGTCTGAGCAAAGGTAGGCCTGGCTTCATAAATTAAAGGGCAGTCTGAGTGAGACTAAACTTTGCTAGGTGGATGGAAGGTTTGCTTGAGTATGTGTAGACCTTTCCAGGTGGATGAGAGGCTAGCCAGAGCGCGACTAGGCCTTGCTAGCTCAATAAGAAAAAAAGCTTGATTAGGAGCAGGCTTTGCTAGGTGGAAGAAGGGGTAGCATGAGAGAGCAGGCCTTGCTGATTGGATGAAGGCTAAGCAAAAGAAAACAAACCTGACTAGGTGGAGAAGGGCAACCTGAGCAAAGGTAGGCCTGGCTACATAAATGAAAGGGGAGATCAGATGAGAATAAACCTTGCTGGGTGGGTGAAAGGTATGCTTCGGTACGTGCAGGCTTTTCTAGGTGGATGGAAGGCTAGCCCCAGAGAGAGTAGGCCTAGCTAGGTCAATATGAAAGCTTGATTAGAAGCAGGCCTTGCTAGGTGGCGAAGAGAGCAGCCTTAGCAAAGGTAAGCCTGTCTACCTACGAGTGAGACTAGACCTTGCTAGGTGGGTGGAAGTTTTGCTAGAGTAAGTTTAGGCCTTGCTAGGTGAAAGAAAAGCTAGCCTGAGTAGGCCCGGCTGGGTGGATGAAAGGGCCGCCTGTATTGGAGCTGCACTATGCAACAGAGAAGCACATGGGCTGCAGCACAGATATAAACAGGCCTGAGAGGAGGAGGCTGGATAATTACTAAACATGAGAGGCTGGGGGAGCGGCACCATTACAATAATGTCCTCCTCCTCCTCCACAGTGAAATGTTTATTCAAATCAGGCCGCACCATCCACAGCAAGCACTCCGGCCTCATTAACCCCTGACTGCCGGGGCCCATTGAAGGGCCACAGAGCAACCACCCACAGCAATGCTGCCAGCATAAACCCTGAGCTTGCTACAGCTCCGAAACCGCCAGCTCAGTTCCCAGAAATAACCCTCTGTCTGCCAATAGTAACACCATGAGGCTACGACTGCCCACCAATAACTCAAATCTAATGTCTGTGTATTTTAACTCCATCAAAACCACAGCAACTATTTAAGTCTTGCGATTTTTGTCACAGGTTAGGTAAATACCCCTTGGATGCCAGCTTGCCACAACCACAAGCATGCAACTTCTACCTCAACAGCCACAAACAACGACTACTAAAACTTGAGGAGCCCCAAAAACTTTACATTTACAGGCCCGTTGTTTGCATTCATCTAACCCCCTGGCAGCCACAGGCCAGTATACCACTCTGTTGACCCTTCTGACCACCTCACTGTCTTTTGCCACCCTTAGCTGGTGCAGGTCTGTCAATATAACCTTTGAATGCATGGATACAGAAGGTGGATAAAATAGACAATACAAGTACATGAGATTTTATTACACACATATATATGTATATATATATATTATATATATATATATATATATATGCGAACTACTTCTATTGCCACAATATTGTCACTACAGAAAATGAGCCTCTACCCCACGTGTACCAACCAGCTATATACATTCAGCAGTTTTGTGGGAGTCAGGCTAATAAAAGGCAATTTGCAAGTGGCGGGTTACTGTAATGAGCAGCATTTTCCCCAGCTCGTGGGAGAGGGGAGAACTGCGGAGCAGGAACCCTGCCGCGCTCCGTCTCCCCTTCACTTTCATTATGATGGACGTTCGTCGTCCATCAATTCACCAGGACGGTCATCAACAAGAAGAACAACGAGCACTGTACACACATTGGATTCTCATCCGATATCAGCCCCGAGGCAACTATCTGCCGAGAATCATGTGACGTGTGTACGTAGCCTTTGTCTGTGCTTCTGCAGCCCACCACTGTTTCACCAACAGAATAAATTGTCCATGTTCTACACCAGGCTTTCTCGACCTGATAACAAGAAGGACCCTTCCTCATTGCTCACGGAACCCTTAGCAACCTCTGGAGAAACAATGGGGTTCCATAAATCCTGGTTGAGAAACACCGATCTAGACCTTCTGCAAGGTCACATGGAACGCCAACAAAATATCAAAACTAGAAAGTCAGAACATTGTGACGGCTTGTAAGTATTCATTTGGGCTTCTGAAACCCATAGATACAACCCAGTGAATAATTTACCATATGAAAAAATGATCTCAAATATTCCATTAAAAAAAAAAAAAAAAAAAAAAACCCCACAAAAAAAAAAAAAAAAAAAAAAAAAATCACTCTCCAATGCCAAAGATCTGAAGATTTCAGGTACAGAAAACACACATCGCTGCACTCCAGATGCATCTTTCGAGAAATAATTTTATCAGTCTAATTGTTCGGGTTTTCTTTAGCTTTAAAGGACCCAATCACCTTATAAAACTCTGCAGCCCCTGATCCATCTGGTCTTATTTTTGTGTTTGCACTAAAGAAATGCATGCATAATCCAGCAGAAAATGGCTAATGTGCCACCATGTCCTTTTCCTGTCTTTGCCCTATTTTCATCAAATGAAGCCTTTGATATCTGGTTTGGTTTATAAAACTGGAAAACAGCTACTTTATTCTGAATATATTGATAGTGGGGGAAATGTATGGCCAGTTGGGTGACCAAATTTCATGTACAAGCTTCAGTCCGCACCATTGGTAAACGGGACGGAGATGTTCTACTCATCACTGGCCCATGATACCAGCCAGTTTTGAACAACCCAAGAAGCTTTGGTAGACACTTTCATAAAATTCCCAAGTTAGAGCAATATTAATATTTTTACACAATATTTGTATAGCGCCAACATATTATGCAGTGCTGTACAAAGTCCATAGTCATGTCAGTAGCTGTCCCTCAAAGCAGGTAACATTCTAATCTCGATATTATAGTCATATGTCATTATTACAATCTGAGGTCAATTTTGGGGGGAAGCCAAAAAACCTAACTGCATTTTTAGGGGGAAACCCCCCAAAACACAGGGAGAACCTGCAAACTTCATGCAGATAGTGTCCTGGCTGAGATTAAAACCAGAGACCCAGCGCTGCAAAGGCTAGAGCGCTAACCACTGAGCCACCGTGCTGCCCTTGACGGGAGCCGTGCTCCTTACCTGCCTTAACATTTTTCGGGCTGACCTCCACCGGGAAAGTCTACAAATCCCAGCACTCCTAACTCAAAATATGGGATTTTGCCGAACGAGGCATCTCACTGGTCAACCCTCTCATCTAGCAAAGTGGCATCAGAACCATAATTCCTGGCAGCCAGCCGGATTCACCAGACCACAGTAAATGTCAGCCGATTTTTCTTGCTGTCTCCGTCCAGCAGATGCAATGCTTAAGACATGGCTGGACAGTATGGAGGCAGAACTGTGAAATATAAAGCACATGAAAAATCAATCTGGAGTTTTGCCTTAAATGCAAAACACTTTGCCTGCTGGATCTTCTTTTCTACAAAAGATACCGGGATCTACAACATTTGTGTACTAAACACCTTCACAGGACTCATTAACCCCAATATTCTCCCCAGCCCCTTTTAGCTAGGCGCACCACTTGGCACTTTTCAGCCCCAAGCCCAATGTTTTTGGCTGGTTACTGATAAGTTGGGTCACAATACAGGGGCCACCACCCACCTACAATTTCTTACCACCAGGCTAAAAAAAAAAACTGGACTGAGCACTGAACCCCATCGGTTCTTCAGCATCCATGGATTAAAAAACTCCATGCTCGAGCCGGATTCTTTTTGCATAAAAACATCTTTTATCGACAAACCAGCTGGGGCAATCATTCATTTGCAGTTTATCTCCGAATTCCTAAATACAGGTCCAGCTTGTTGGTACAGAAATAATGGCTCCTTTAATTGTCTGCAAACCGTACTCAACTTCCAAAGAAAATTATAGTATTTTAGGTAAATACATAGGAGGGATTATAGCAGTTCACTGAACGTAGACTTCTACAATCGTCTATGCAGAGTTTTGTGAATTCTTCATCTGGTGGCTGCCTGCATAGAAGGGACGGTTTATTAGCATCGGTGCTGAATGACTGGAGCCAAAGGATCTTATTCTGACCAGACTGAACATTTGCACTTTGTAATAATGGAACACACAATATTGCAATTCAGTGTTCAATGCATTTGGTGGCAATGGCACCTCCAACAAACTCTGCCAATGCACAACACCCATATATTAACAGGCCTATCAATCGAGTACTTTAATTTTTCGATTGAAGCGTCCTCACAGCCTTTTAAACCTTGGAACTGGTGCAATAATCCACACACCCAAGGGTGAAGGGGCCCTAAAGCTAGTTGTAAATGTGAGATGGTAGTCGGAGTAACTTTCTATATGTACGACTGCATTAAATTGGAACTAACGTCCAACTATGAAAAATTGGCAACCAGGCTGGTGATTATGGCATAGGGGACAGGCAATGTCCCATAACCTAATAGCAGTCCAGCAGGATATGCATTAAAAAAAAAGACTAAAGATTGCTTTTAAAGGGCACCGTGAATTAGCCTACAATAGCACAAACAGGACGGCAAAGGCTGCCGAATGAAAAAGTGCTACAAAGTTTGAACAGCCGGGGCCGATATGCATTACCCTAAATTTGCCGCTCATATTCATCCCGCTGGTGGGCACAGCAGGGGCCCCGTTTTAATTACTGGTTGTCAGCCCGCACCAACAAAGCAAAAAGCCAACCTATTATTTTCTTAATAAAAAGCGTAAGCGGAGTTCCAAGGTCGCAGCAAATGACCAGTGTCACATCCATTGCTGTTTGAGGCAGACATACATTATTATAGGATACACACCACGGGGCAGAGTTTGTAGCCATTCATAATGCAGGAGCAATTATCCCGAGGCCTCATCTGCTGGCCTACAGCACGTTGCCCCACCACCAATCGTTTGCTGACTCTGCGTACCTTGCAGGCCGGGCGGGCGCATTTCCTGGAAGCCCCGTAATCACCGTGTTTATGAACACAAGCAATAATTCTTTGTTCCTTCATGAAAAAAAAAAAAAAAGCACATCTGATTTTCTTAATGAATGACTTCCCGCCACAGGGACCCAATCTACGTGGATGAATCATGCTGGACTTCCAAATTACAATAAATGTAAACTTGAAGGGGATCGGACAGCAAACTTTATATTCATGCGTCATACAGCAGGCTCGCTCATCTAACATGTGGGCAATGCCAGAATATTCTAATATTGATGTATCCTGTATAATTATTAAACTATATTCCTAAATCGCCAACAAATTACGTGGCACTGTACATAGAGGTTGGTAATGACAGTCGGATACAAACAATGACACAGGAGGAGGAGAGGACCCTGCACTGAAGAGCTTACAATCTAAAAGACTGAATATGTAATGATTCTGGAACTTTGCAAGAATTAAAAGATTCATAAGGTCCTTTGTATAATTAAAATTTGTATTGAAATGTTTTCAATTGATTTGTAGGATGGTATAAGCTCATAGGAACCCAGAGGTAATACCCTATAGACATAGGTAAAGGTACGTGTGTACATCTGTATGTTAATTCTTTTTAGGTAATTGGCTTCACCCAAATTGACCATAGACTGGATTGGTCTTCCTCGTCCTATTCGGCTTGCTCCTACTTTCTGCTCTTTTAAAACAACACTTAAAACACAACGGTTCAACCTCACCTACCCGTCTTCTTCCGTCTCCTAAACCCTCATTGCTTCTCACCATTCCATATCCCCCTCCTATTGTGTGATACTTCCCCCACCTCCTAGAGTGTAAGCTCTTCGGGGCAGGGTCCTCTCCTTCTCCTGTGTCACTGTCTGTATCTGTCTGTCATTTGCAACCCCTATTTAATGTACAGCTCTGTGTAATATGTTGGCGCTATATAAATCCTGTTTATTATAATTATTAATAAGTAATAATAACAATAATAATAGACTGTGCTAATGACTGTAGTATGGACAGTATATTGTGAGCCCCTTTAATGGACAGCCAGTGACAGGACTATGGACTTTGTACAGGGCTGCATAAAATGTTGGCGCTATATAAAGACTGTATAATAGGAATAATATACATTAAAAAGATATAAATTTTTCTATGTCCTGTGGTGGACAATAGAAGCCTTCTGACCATGAAGGGGTTACCATCAACAAATAAGTCCAGACCAGAATTTAAAAACGGAGCACTGGATACTGTCACTGGATATTTCCCCCCTCCTATTGTGTGTTCTTTCCCCCACCTCTTAGATTGTAAGCTCTTGTGGGCAGGGTCCTCTCCTCCTCCTGTGTCACTGTCTGTGTCTGTCATTTGCAACCCCTATTTAATGTACAGCACTGCGTAATATGCTGGTGCTATATAAATCCTTAATAATAATAACTGTACTAAAGTTAAAAAAAAACAAAATCAATGGCTGGTTAAGAGAACCTGCCTACCAGGAATCCGTAATCAAATATTTACCTTCACGTTAAAACTAACAGAATAACACTCAGAGAGAGAGAAAAGGGGAGCCCGACAAGACAAAAGGCTAGCACGGCCAAATCACTTAAAGAACAAATTGTAAGCTCTTTGGGGCAGGATCCTCTCCTCCTCCTATGTCTGAATCTGTCTGTCATTTGCAACCCCTATTTAGAGTACAGCGCTGCGTAATATGTTGGCACTATATAAATCCTGTTAAACAATAATAATAAATTGCTGGGTCATATAAAAATTTAACAAAACGTAACAAAATCAAAAGATGATTACGGCGATTACGAAGCGGAGTGGCGTGCTTTTTTTTTTTTTGCAGGATGCAAAGATAATCTAAAAAAAAAAAAAATGGTACAATTTGCCCTCTGACCCCGAGCCTTTTGCAGAAATACACTTCTTTGTCCCTGTGATTTCACACAACAATGAAGCACGTATTAATGACACCAGCTATTTAGGAAGGTAAGGAAAAGGGCCGGCGAGTGCACACAGGCCCTGATATGTGATTTTTCTTTTTTCTTTTAGCTTTTGCAGGTTTGTACATGTTTTCCTTATGAATGTCATCCATGCGGTTAAGCTTTGTTGTACTCTTGCTTGCTGTAACTGGGGAACGCCCCGAGGGGTGGAAGAGAGGGGCAGAACTGGGACACTATAGGTGATTTAAAAAAATACAAAAAAAAAAAGCAAGCAAAAGAAGCAAGGAATACATTTATCTACAACTGTTCTGAAATGCCTCAGCCGTTACAAAGTAAATCTTTTCAGGTTAGCCAAAATAAAAAGAAACAAAAAAAAATAAAGATTCAGGTCCCTTTAAAAAGTATGCTAAACCCAGAGCAAGGAAATGAATATGTAAAAGGAGAGGGGCAGGAAATCAGATCTCAAAACATGCGGAGGATTTAAAAAAAAAAAAGAAAACGATTTGCAACGCCAAAACGACATCAAAGGCTTCACCTTTGTATTTATTTTTGCATCATTTAGCTTTTTTGTTTATTGAATATTCACCAAAGCCGTCCGCCTAATGCATATTAAAAAAAAACGCACACCGGTTACAAAATGACTTATCAGATATTAGCGTTGCACAGCAACCTCATCAATCCAGCGCCAGCCCGAGCGTAACTAAACTACGGCAACACATGGCCAACCAAAATAATAATAAGTGAATGTGTTGAGTCTCCTTGCAAAAATATCAGACAACCTAAAAACAGGTCACGTGTAATAAAAACGAAAAAAAAAAAACAAACGGCCGCTGTGTATTTTATTAAAAAAATAAAAAACCTTCTCTCGGCAGACTGCTATTAAATTCTCTGCGTCCGCTCGCTATAGACGCGGAGCAGAGAGCAAAAGGTTAAAAATGCAGCCCCTTTGCTATCATTATTATTAATATTTGCAACCCTTGAACTGAAGTTCACCGTCTGCATCAAAAAAAAAAAAATCGCCAACATAATAAAACACAAGCAAAATAATATAATAAAAAATAAAAAAATGACACCCATGTACAAAAGGAGAACATTTTCGTTGGTGTTGTAGAGCCGCACCGTTCGCCGTCGGTCTGGTAAGGCTCGGAGACGGCGATAAGGCCAAGAGGTATCGCTAGTAAATAACGCAGCATAATAACAATACAAACAGGCAGCAAGGAGAAGAGAATGAGGGCTATTAATAAATAATGTCATATCAGGGGGGGCAGATGGAGGGGCACGGATCACATTAATAATAATGAGGGGCAGATAGATGATAGGAGGGTCAGTGATAATAATAATGTAGCCGGGGATTGGGAAGGGGTAATATATGATGTAGTGAGGGGCCGCTAAACAAATATTGATGAAATAGAATAAATGGGGTGGATAAGTAGAGAAATGAGAATATAATTGAGGCGAAGTTAGAAGAGGCGATAATAGAAGTAGCCGATTCTGACTCATAATCTAATGGCGGGGGGGCGGCCATGATAATGATGGGGGTAATAACAGAAAAAAACATAGAATAATAAGGAAGATTTAACCATTCTCTTAGATTGTAAGCTCCCCTACCCCTACTGTGTCACTGTATCTGTCATTTGCAACCCCTATTTAATGTACAGCGCTACGTAATATGTTGGTGCTATATAAATGTTTATTATTATTATTAATAATAATAATAATTGTAAGGGAGTAAGAGGGGGCAGTTAGCTGCTCATCATACAAGGCGGGGGAACTCTTGCTGGGTGTGAGGATAAAATACGGCTGATAATAACGTGGGGTCAGAGCGGGGTAATACGGGGTCGTACGGGAACATCGCCATTTCACATTGACAACCAAACTTCCAATTGGTCAGCCGTTCCCCCCAAAGATGAATGGAATAATAATACATAAGGCGTGCAATGATATAAAATTGAGATCCCAATATGGCTAGAAAGGTTACTCCTAATAATCCCAAAATTGTAACACATGACGTCATGATAATAAATAAAAATGCACAATATATTATACATATATATATATATATATAAAAGATCCTCCATATATATAAAAGATCCGATACAACAACAGCAGGTGAGTATAATAATAACCACATTCATAATAATAAGCAGCTACACATAATACAACCAATAAGAAATCAGCCAAAAAAGTGATAATAAAAAAGTAACAATAACAATACAAGGTCTGAGGTGTCACAACGTCTTATAAATAGGAACGTCGGGCACCGTAAAAATGATGGATCTGGAGTTCTGAATAATTATGAGGATGAATTATAACAATGAAAATATACACTCAGTAGGGAGTAATTCCTAATGAGATTCCCTACAGGTCGTCAATGAGCATATAAAAGGTATAATAAAGGGCCAGCAGAGATTAGTAATAGTTAGGAGGGCAATAAAGGGGATATTAATAATCAATGTGGTGCTAAATATCGGGTCGTTGGCTATGGATAATAATGGGTGAGAAGAGAAAAATAATATCCTCAGAGATGAGAAGGATACAGGGAAAACACAATAATAATGTAAAAGAAAAAAAGGTTAAAAAAAATATGGGGTCCGATGATTTTTAGGCGAGGGGACGTCGGAGTCCGATTACCAGGCGAGGGGGGCGTCGGGGTTCGATTATCAGACGAGGGGCCCGATTATCAGACTAGGGGACGTTGGGGCCCGATTAACAGACCAGGGGACGTCGGGGTATGAATAGTAATAGATAAGCTGGGCACAGGGTGACATTATCAATAATGAGTGAGCAGGGCACAGGATGGCATTAGTAGTAATGGGAGAGCTGGGCACAGACTGGTATGGGTAATATTCAGGGTAAACTTATTAGTAATGGGTGAACTGGGCACAGGATGGCATTAATAATATTTGTTGAACTTGACACCAAGATAAAAAAAACTTGGGTCAGCTGGGCACAGGAATACCAGGTAAGGTAAATAGTAATAGGTGAGCTGGGCACAAGATGGCATTAATAATTGCTAAACTGGACACCATGATGAAATACTTGGCAAGCTTGGCACAGAGTTAACAGGTGGCATTAAAAGTAATAGGGGAGCCAGGCACAGGGTGTCATGATCAATAGGTTTACCTGGCACAGGGTGACATTACAAATGATAGATGAGCCGGGCAAATTATGCCATTAAAAGTACCAGAAGAGCTGGGCATAGACTGAGCTGGGCACAGGATGGCATGAATAGAAATTGATGAACTTAGTACCGTAATAAAATACTCTGCCAGCTGGGCACCGTGTTGACAGGTGGTGCTAATAGTAACAGGCGTCCCAGGCCATAATCAATAATGGGTGAGCCAAACACCAGGTGAAATAAATCAATTACAAGTGAGCTGGGAACAAGGTGACACCAATCAATAATGGGTGAGATGGGTACACGGGTTGGCAAACATTAATACGACATAGGTAGGTGAAGGGGGATAAAAAGTAAGAATGTGAAAATGTAATAATAATAATAATAGAAGTTAAGGGACAGCTGGGCAGTGAATGGTATTGATAAGTGGCAAGCTGGGCACAGACTGGCATTAATACATAGCAAGCAGGGCACAGACTAGCATTCATTATTAGGGGCATGCCAAGCAGAGACTTGTATTAATAAGGGGCATACCAGGCACAGGGTGGCATTACGAGGGGCATACGAGGCACAGGGTGGCATTACGAGGGGCATACCAGGCACAGGGTGGCATTACAAGGGGCATACCAGGCACAGGGTGGCATTACAAGGGGCATACCAGGCACAGGGTGGCATTACAAGGGGCATACCAGGCACAGGGTGGCATTACGTGGGGCAAACATGGCACAGACTGTCATGATGGCAAACTAGAATAACACAGGACTGATCCAGAAATGATACAAATAGCAATAGATCAGCACAGAATAATAATAATACCGGATATTACCCGGGGGGGGGTAATATTGGGGATATAATGAGGGCTTTGCAGAGATTTATAATATTACAGCACGGTCACATGACATAAAATATGGCAATATAACAGGCCCCCCCCAATAATTATTACAGGGGGGGTCCTATAATAATAATCCCAGCAATGGTCATATAACAGGTAAGGGGGCACAGGGGGTATAAATAATATTAATAATATTATTATTATACCCCATGGAGGCATATTATTACCCCCTGTCAGGGAGGGGGGTATATACCCCAATATTATATATTAGGTGTACAGGCCAGGTAATGATGGAGGTATGGGGGGGTAATAATAATAATATGGGGGGTAATATTAGGTAAGTACAGGTCAGTCCGAATAATAATAATGATGGTGGGTGGGGGTGTCCGGGCTCAGGACCCCCCTTTCCTCCTCCTCTTATTGTTCAGTCACGGATTCCGGTGAGCCCCCCCTCACGTTGGCCCCTCAGCCCCCCCTCCGGTGAGGAGAGCGGGCTCGGTTAGTGCGCGCCGCCCGCACTGAATCCCGGTGCCTTCCCCCCTCCTTTTCTCCCGCCCGCACGGCCGCCGTCATTAGAATAATCCGGACTACTAATAAATTATGCTAAGCCGCCGGTGTGCGGATGAATATGAATATGTAAAACGCGGTAATGATTACCTGCTGCTGCTGCCTGCGCTGCCGCTGAACTCTCATCTTGACTCGCTGCTCCTCCGTCCGCCATTTTGAATATTTTAACCAAAATCGCCCGGCCGATAATCCCTCCCCCGCGCCGGCCCCCCTCACGCTAATGTTTCTTTTTTTTTTTTTTTTTTTCCTTCCTCGCGATCAACGTGCTTTATTTAAACGCGGACAAAGGAGACAAATGAACTCGAAGCCCCGCCTTTTCTCTCCCCCCCTCCTTGTCAGGGCAGAGGCTGCAGGTGTCCGGGAAGGTGGGCGGGGCCGCGCGGGTTGATTGTTGTGTAGGGAGGTGAGGTCACCAGGAACGGTTGTTGCGCATGCGCGTTGGGGGAGGCAGGTGGTAGAATGGGCTGCTATTGTGCAACCTGTGGGTGAGGGCTGGGCAGGTGCTGTGCTTGGATGGTCAGGATTTCAAAGAGAACCTGTCATGAGTAATAAACAGATCAAATGTGTAATATATGGAAAGGGCCTGAGCTTTTTTGGGGGGTAATTCTTATACCCTCTCAAATATTAAATGTGGAGGTCGACATAGCAACCCAAATACTAAATAGTTTCACTGATTCAGTGCCCTCCATTACATAAACAATGTATTATCTGAGAACATTTTTGCACTTTAATTGCCCTAGAATGCACACAAAACAAAAAAAAGTCCGCCAATGTGTGTTCAGGTGACATTGTATGCAGAACAATGGTACACACATGCGCAGCCAGTAGATGTATGCTGGGCGGGTGAAAGTGGCGCGATGTAAACAAACTTTCCGTGATGGCATCCACAGTCAGCGGAGCATTGTAGCTGGACACCGCTTGTCCTTCTTTCCTCGTTCATTGAGAATCTTTCGTTATAAAAGACGATTATCAGGTGTGCATACGCAGCTTTAATCGTGACTGAAAGCTCATAGTTTACAGCTGAAACCATCACTGTTTTTTGGAAACAAGTATTTCAATTTCAGTGTTTTAGTTTTGTGAATTGATCCTGTTTGTCTCTTTTGAAAGAAAAGCTTCCGATTGGCTGGATGTACACAGAAATGCACATGTGCATGTTACCTGTGCACATATGCGGGAGGGACAGCGGCCTGGCCAATCACAGTGGCGGAAGATAGCGTACCTGAAGGAAAACCTGAGGAAGATGTGGTCACCAGATGTGAGGCGGACGCTATAAAGCTGGATGAGAAGTAAATATAAAAGACTTTTCTCCCTCTTTGAGTTGTCACATTTAACATATGGTCCCACTGGTATAAGGATGCATTGATTTGGTACTGGTCTGTTGCTTAGTAATCCCCAGATCAGTGAGAGACCCACACTTCCAGGGGTGATGATTGCCTTGGCTCCCCCGTAACATCAATGGTTCCTCCCAATGACCTCCATGCCATTATTGTAATATGCAATGATTGAAGGTCAGCAGGAGGAACCAACGAGGGTTGCAGGGAAGCCCAGGAAATCGTTATTTTGGAAGGTCTTTAATTCACACATGACAGGACTGAAATATATTTACAGTTTAATTTTTTTTTTCATCTTCAGTTCCCCACACTGCTTTGGATGGAAGCTGCATTCTTTTTAAATTACCCAGGACAGCTTGAAACCATTTTTGCATTTAAGTTGTCACACTGTGACAATATACTGGGGGCTCTAATGCTCTTTTCACCTTCAGAGCCACAGATTGAGATAGAAAAAGCACCCATAATGATTGCACCGGTTTATCTCGGCCGGTGACAACACCAGGGGAGAGCCTAAACCTGCACTGACCGGCATAGAGGAGGGTTGTCAGCAATGATTGCACTGAATCCCCTCCTCGGCCTGCTGCAAACTCAACAGGTTGACAACACAACAGAGCAATTTTACTGAAGACGATTTTTTCGTTGTCACCCTGGTGATACAAGTGCTTTCAGAGCTGTTAGATTTTGAAAGATTAACCAAAGTTTTGTAATAAATAATAAAAAAAATAAAAAAAGAGAGAACAATAAAATTAAAAGAACTGATTTTAAATGATATTTCCAAATTATAGAGGGTCTTAAGTGCAGACTCTGACACTATTGGGGAGCTGTACAGTGGCAGTGGGTTGTTGTCACCAAGTCATCATTGACCATAATATTAAACCCCAGTATTGACGTTGGTGACCCCAAAAATAACCCCCAGATTTGGTGCTTTAGAATGCAATATTAGCCCCCCTTGGTTAGATTAATTGACCTCAATAAAAACCCTTGCAGTGGTAATAGTGACCGGAATATTATGCCCCTATGGGGTCTGTGAGTATAACCCTCGGCATTGGTGTCCACAGTATCAGTACCAGTGACCAAAATAATAATCCCTAACATTGGTATCAGTGACCGCAAGAATAACCCTAACATTGGTATCAGTGACCACAATAATAATTCATACTATTGGTATCGGTGACCACAATAATAATTCATACTATTGGTATCGGTGACCACAATAATAATCCATACTATTGGTATCAGTGACCACAATAATAACTCTAACATTGGTATCAGTGACCCCAATAATAATCCCTAACATTGATATCAGTGACCACAATAATAATCCCTAACATTGATATCAGTGACCACAATAATAATCCCTAACAT
>NC_092858.1:170773900-170774452 GCF_032062135.1 Pyxicephalus adspersus
ACAATAATAATCCCTAACATTGGTATCAGTGACCGCAATAATAATCCCAACTATTGGCATTAGTGACCAGAATAATAATCCCCAATATTGGTATCAGTGACCCACAATATTAATCCCTAACATTGGTATCAGTGACAACAATATTAATCCCTACTATTGGTATCGGTGACCACAATAATAATCCCTAACATTGGTATCAGTGACCACAATAATAATCCCTAACATTGTTATCAGTGACAACAATAATTACCCCCAACATTGGTATCAGTAACCACAATAACCCCGAACATCAGTATCAGTGACCTCATTATTAACCCCCATCATTGGTGTCTGCAATAGTCCCCTGATTTGGTATCAGTGACTGCAATATTAGCCCTCATTTTTGGTGTCAATGACCACAATAGCAATCCCCAGGGTCAGTATTACACCCTATCTTTATGGCAGTGCAGTAAATCCCTGCCTCTCCCAGCACTGGTGTTCATTGAAAGTGATGTTTAACCCCCCACACCACCCCTTCAATGGTGGTCAGTAGCAGAGTTTGTTCCCCCTCCC
>NC_092858.1:170776396-170803733 GCF_032062135.1 Pyxicephalus adspersus
ATGTAACGTACTGAGTGCAGGGATCAGGTGTATGTAACAAACTGAGTGCAGAGATCAGGTGTATGTAACAAACTGAGTGCAGAGATCAGGTGTATGTAACATACTGATTGCAGGGATCAGGTGTATGTAACCTATTGAGTGTAGGGATCAGGTGTATGTAACATACTGAGTGCTGGGATCAAGTGTATGTAACATACTGAGTGCAGGGATCAGGTGTATGTAACATATTGAGTGCAGGGATCAGGTGTATGTAACATACTGAGTGCAGGGATCAGGTGTATGTAACATATTGAGTGCAGGGATCAGGTGTATGTAACATACTGAGTGCAGGGATCAGGAGTACTTAATGTACTGAGATCTGGGGTAAGAAGCTTTCTTGCTTAGCTTTTTGCTAAGATGGAGTGGTACAATTGTCTGAGAGCAATGCTCATGGCTGTATAGAAAAATGTTTCTGCCTGAAAGTAATATGTCAAACAGCCTAAACTTAACACAGCTTACCTTAATGCTTAACTTGCCTTTCCCTGAATACTTTGGGTAATGGCACTTAGAAATACCTAGCAGCCTAATAGCATTGCTTTATAGAGTAATCAGGTGGCAGGCAATGCAGATTGTAAATGTGAATAAATCAGGGCTTTGTGACAATGTAAATACAAAGATGACAGATTGGTTCAATGGTCACTCACTGAGCAATGCTATAAATGAGCTTGGTGCATATTACTGAAGAAATAAACAAAAGGATCCCAGCACTGGAATGTACATCAGTCACAACCCTGAAGTGGTAACCCAGTGCTTTGTAATGTCATGCTATCCTGATATATACTATACAAACTTCCTTCACTGGGCTGCCTAAAATCTATTTTTTTCTTTATTCAGAGGGTGAGCTTTTGGTTTTAGGTTATTTTAATTTTTAATTCATTTTTATTTTGTATTATTTTGCCTTTTTATGTATTTGATTGGATTGTTCTTTTTTTCTGTCATTGGGGACCAATTTAATTGTTTTTTACCCAACATTTACCAAACTTTTACCCAAAATTCACAAATGTTTTAATTAATTGGAAAACCTTTAAAAGTTATTTCACACTATTTGTGTCCAATGTGAAAAGTGTTTACATTTTGGGTAAAAGTTGGGTGAATCTTGCGTATAAACATTTATAAATAGACCTCACTCTTTTTTGGCTGAAAGTAGCTTGCTTAATCCTCAGCTAATTAAAGCTAATTAAATTCCTTCATTACCATAAGCACTAAATTACCTGTTCCTGGCTGCTCTTGTGCTGTCCTTCAGCAACAAGCCTGGGTGGTGCAAGCATCATTACTACGAGGGGGTGCTGAGAAGTTCCTGGCTTTGCCCAGAAAAAAGAGAGCCAGAGTTTTGTAATAACACATTTATTCAGCATTTTCCCCCCTCTGACTGATGCACTTGGTACAGCGTAGTTGCAGCTTTTTTAGTCCGTTCAAAAGGATCCCTTTAGTCAACTTTCCACGGCGTTTCGTCTTAATTTCCCCCTTCAGCTGCTCCAGGAGGTTAGCATAATACTGTCTGGTGATACTAGAGCCCTGAGGTAGGTAGTCCACCAACAGAATACCGTCTTTGTGCCAGAAAACGGACGCCATTACTTTTTTTGGCCGATTTCTGGGTTTGGAACTTCTTCGGTCGTGGGAACCTGCTGTGGCACCCTTCCTTTGAGTGTTCCTTGAGTTCAGGATCATAGATGTGAAGCCAGGTTTCATCCTCAGTCACTAACCCAACCAGAAAGTCCTGTGCAGCTTCAAAATGGGCCAAAACGGCTTTGGATGCTTCAACTCGTTCCTTCTTCTGATCACTGTTCAAACATTTCGGCACAAGCTTGCGCATGTCTTGGATAGTAATGATAACAAACCCAACACGCTCCTGTGAGATGTCAAGTTTCTGGACTATCTTGTTTGCGGATATTCGCTGGTCCTCAATAATCAGCTCAGGGACAGCATTGCAGGTTGCCGGGTCAGTTGCAATTGGGGGTCGCCCACTGCGGGGCTCATCTTCAACAGTGAAATGCCCAGTCTTGAAACATGTGATGACATTCAGTGTGAATGTCTTTTGCTGACTTTCCCTGGAGAAACAAAAACTTTATGACAGCCCATAACTCCAATGGCGTGAAACTTGCTTGTGCCTCTGCCATCACAGCTTCTCACTGAAAGAAAAAACAGTTTTAAGTATCACAAAGACCTGATATTTGCACAGTTACATACTAAGATATTAGGCTGTCATATGCCCCCACACTTTTATATTTCATCTGGAAGGGGGCAAAGCCAGGAACTTCTCAGCACCCCCTTGTTTATGCTCTTTAGTAGGTTTGTGCATCCACCACTAAATGTGGTGGATGGATGCAATGGACCTGATTTATTAAAGCTCTCCAAATCTGGTAAAGATTGACTATTAGAGGACAGCATGAATGATCCAGCCAACTAATAGAAAATAATTTTTAGGAAATCCTTTCCAGGTGTGCTGGATCACCCAGGTTCTCACATTATAGTCTTTGTTCTCCAGGAAAGATTTAATAGATCAGCCCCACTGTCTGTGGGGTCTGCACCTTACAGCCGATGAGCTGCCTCCTGACCTTGTCCTGGATTTGCTCTCTGATCCCTGATGAAACTGAAGCCAAATCAGTCTATTAACCTTTCACCCCCATTATTGCTTAGACTGCAAATTAGCGAACACCTAAACTTTCACAATTCTGTGATCGAGGGGGTCCCAACTCCACCTCTCAGATTTTCTTTGCCCCACACCTCTTATCATCCTAATAGAAAGTATTTATAGTTTGCTCAATTTTTCTTGCAGTGTGTTTGAGGCATCGGGCCTGACTTAATAAAGCTCTCCAAGGATAGAGAGGATACACTTTCATCAGTAAAACTGGGTGATCAAGCAAACCTGGAATGGATTTGGTCCGGAATTGAAAACACTTGCTAGCAAATAGCAAATTACTTTGAGGAAATCTACTTCAGGTTTTCTGGATCACTCAGCTACACTGATGAAAGTGTATCTTCTCCAGCCTTGGAGAGATTTAATAAATCAGGCCCAATGTGTGAACTGGAGTTCTCCTAAAGGTAGATTGTGCATAATGACTGGCAGAAGACAATGATGCAGGTATGTTTTTCCAAAAAAAGTAATTTAATGTATTTCAAAGACATCTTGTATAAATACCTCTCGATATTACATTTCAGGCTCATAATATGCCCTAAGACAGAGATTAGAACAGGAAGGGGCAACACTTTGAGCCAATCAGGAGTATTTACATGGTGACTAAGTTAGGTTAAAAAAAGACATAAATCCATCAAGTTCAACCCCTAGGGAAACAAACATATCCCAGAAATAAAACCCTATGGACATAGCTGATCCAGAGGAAGGCAAAAAAACTCCTGGTACAATTTGCTTCAACAGAGGAAAAAAATCCTTCCTGGTTCCATGAGGCAATTGGATGTTCTGTGGATCAGCAGTCTTTGTTATCTTTACTTTAAAGCTTTAATACCCAGTTATATTCTGTGCTTCTAGAAATCATCCAGCTTTTTCTTAAAGCAATCTATAGTAGTTTCTAGAATACTTCCTGAGGGAGCCAGTTCCATATTTTCACAGACCTTACAATGAAGAATCCCCTGCACAAATCCTCAGGAACATACCAACAGGAGGAGAGAGCAGAGGAAGCAACCTTTTTCCCTTCCTTCACTGATTATTACCATATTAGGGGCGGGGAGATGACCTAACTGTATTGCCTAAATGCAGCAGCAAAAAAGTTAGGTCACCAGGCTGGCTGTGCTCCTAAGAAGAACCTATAGATATAAACCTTAGGAATAAGTTGTGATACAAATCCATTGGCAAATAACACAGCTCTCCTGTATGTATTAGAAGTGATAGCTCTGTATGTGAGGGTCCATGTGAAGGAATAACGTCCTTGGTGGCCTTCCTATGGCTGAAGGGCATCTTCATGAAGTCCGAGGTCCACCTTGGAGTCCGTGGTGAAGATGGGTACCTGGGATGTGGCAGTGACAGGATCTTGGACCTGCAGAGTGCCTTCAGTGCATACTTGCCAATTATGGAAAAAGTTGATACATCTTTCCACATCTTTGCAAGAGATAAAGGGCGGCTTTGGCTACGTACACACGTGCAATGGTTCTAGTCCGATCATCGGCTCAGGGCTGATATCGGACGAGAGTCTGCCGTGTGTACAGCGCTTGTCATCCATCGGTCAAACCACCGTCCTGGTGGTTCCACAGACAACGAACGTTCGTAATACAAGTGAAGGGGAGAGAGCACAGCGGGTTGCCCCTCCGTCGTTCTCCCCTTTCTATTTAGTAGATTGCTTCTGTATGTACAACACTCGTTCATGCATCATGCAGTCATGCTTTGTCATACTTTCCAACACCTGTGGGTACAAGAGGGGTAAGTATAAAAACAAGGGGAATTTACATTTAAATTAAAGGATGTTAATGGTTTAGGTTTGTTTTTGCAGCGATGGTTATGATTAATGTTAATTGTAAGGGTTAGTATTAACATGTTAGCATTAGAGTTAGTGTGTAAAGGTTAGTGGTAGCAAGTTAGGGCTTTAGTTTAAACTACAGAAAAAGTTAGTGTTGGGGTTACCAGGGAGGTGAGTATAGAAAGAGCTCATATGATACGGGCAGCATGGTGGCTCAGTGGTTAGCACTCTGGCCTTTGCAGCGCTGGGTCCCAGGTTAGAATTTTGGACAGTACACTATCTGCATGGAGTTTGCAGGTTCTCCCTGTGTTTGCTTCGGGTACTCCAGTTTCCTCCCACGTTCTAAAAACATGCAGTAAGGTTTTTGGCTTCCCCCTAAAATTTACCTTAGACTGTGGTAATGACATATGACTATGGTAGGGACATTAGATTGTGAGCTCCTTTGGGAGACAGCTAGTGACATGATTATGGACCTTGTGCAGCGCTGTATTATGTTGGCGCTATATAAATATTGCGTAAATATAATATGAAGGTTAAAGAGAGGGTAAATGTTATTGGATGGTGGGGGTAGTTTAAAGGTTGCATGTAGAATTAGTGTGAGAGATTATTCCATAGTTAGCACAAGTTATATTGTAACAAGGGTAGTAGGGTGGCAAACTTTCAAGCAAATTTAGTTTTAAATTCCCAAGGGGAGATCCCAGATACAGAAAATGGGGGTAAAACTCCCCAATGGGGCAATGAAATCAGATATGTGAACCTACAGCCCTTCTTTCTAACCCAACAACAAAACAAGAAAAATAAAGTTCTGGCTAAAGTTTTAGTTTGCTATACATAATAAACAGCTGCAAATAACATCTGCACTGCTATTCAGGATGCTAAATCTGAATTAAACACGGTGTGAAATAAAACAGCCACTGACACATATTATGAACAAAGGTGCTTACTCATCATGCCTATGACTAAGCACCTTTATGTGTGAAATGCGTCAGGCGTTGCAGCTTTTTTTAGTTCTTGCTGTGTTTAATCGGGAATCATAAATATACATCCTAAATCGCACTGAATCTGTGATTGTGGTATCTGTAATACTGCAACGTTTACCTGCTGACTTTGTTTGCCTGAGTTTCTAAATAGATTTTTTTTTTCAATGAAGAATTTACTCATTTAGAGTTAATTTTCTGGTGATTTTGGTGTCCTGAGAACCTGAGCACAGGTCAGCAAGAAACCCCAAGTGCTCCCTCTTCTAAAATTAAGATAACGCATCCAATGGGGACACCTGTTTTCTTTATAACTTATAGGAAACATACTGCATCTTGTGTTACTATACCTTTATTGGGTGTAGGTTTTATGTTTACAGACATTCTACACACACATGTGCCCATGTTTCCCTGATAATTGCGTGTAGAGCCAGGCACACACTCTTGTTGCATGGTGTGTGTTAATACACCAGTAGGTGTGCATTCATGCACAGGTAAGTGTTGAGGAGGATATTTAACCCTTCTATCCTGGCTATGGCTTGTTCTTCTGTCTTGGTCATCAAATCTTGTTTGTTCAACCATGTCTGTCTGCCTCCTACCTTGACCTGCTGCCTATTTACTGACTGTGGTTACCACGCAGTTTTGAACTTAGAAATTTTTTAAAGCTGGGTGGTAAGAAGCTGTAGATGGGTGGCAGCTCCTGTATTGTGACCCAACCACTCAAAAACCCTGAAAAGTGCTGGGTGGTGCACTCGGCTAAAAGGGCGTGGGGACAACACTGGTTACCAACCATACCTAAACCTTTGCCTATCAATGGAACACATCTGTCTGCCTCCTGCCTGGACCCTCCTTGGTAATGACCTATCTTACCCAGAGCCAACTGTGCCCTTTGGACGTCTCTTCCTCTTTCTGTCTAGATTCCTTTCTGTCCTGGTTCCCAATGTGCAACTGCAGAGGATAAGACCTAGTACTCATCCACAGCATTAGAATGCTCTCTGGGGGTGGTGGTCCATCATTCCTTGCATTGACCTTCTGGGGTCAGGTTGTTTCCACCATAGGACAAGCTGCCCATACCAGGCATACCACCTGTTTTAGGTATAATATATACATGAAAGATTTCATTGGGGCTCCCTGCACATTTATGTCTAGGATACCATTTGAAAGGAGTCTTATGCCTCCCTCCCCCTGGAGCCAGATCTCTCCTTTTCCCTTTGATGCTCCAGGTTATAGGCAGGTGTATGTGATAGCATTAGAGACCCAAGCCCACATGTACAGGGAAAGAAGGAAGCCAATGAGATGGAGAGAGAACATAATTAAAAGCATTTTTTAATGGACACTCATTAAATATGACCACCATCACCTTTTCACATGACAGGCACACACATTGCAAGGATAATTTTGGATATTCAACGAAGCTTTAAATTCAACATAAAAGTAAAGAAATGAAAGCAGTGTATTCATTATAATATACAGAATTTTTCCTTGATTAAAGGAATGATTAAATGAAACAAAAAGGTGCAAATATTTTTCAAACAACACATATTATTCACAGTGCCGTCCACCCTGCTGTGTCTGAAGGCACGAGGGTAGCTTTTGACCTCTTATCTAGACAGATTATCACTGACAATGTTAGAAATTAGGGGGTTCAAATTGTGTCCAAACGCGTTTCGCCCTTCTTTAGAAGCATGATGTTGGATTGCAGTCTGCATATAAACATATGGATATGGTTAAATATCAAAAAATCAATGAAGCCTTAAAACCCATCCCTGGGAAAGATAATGTACTGCTTTTAGAGATATAGAGATTGTCAAGATGACCTGCTTAAGTTAAAACCAAGCACCAGAATTGGAAGAAGGGTGATTAAAGTCAGTGGTCACCAACCTTTTCGGTCCTGCAGACCACTAAATTTACTGTCTCCTGACTGTGCATGTTCAGGGAGCCGGGTGTCAGTCTTTCCCCATAGTGACATCATGATGCCAGAACCCTCACCCAATCTCGCATCACAGATCTGAGCCTGCAATGGGAGAGTGAGTGGGTTGTGTCCAGGGACAGAGCCTGCCCACTTCCCTGAGCCTGGGATTTGTACGGGGGAAGTGGCCCACCATCGGGGTCCTTCTCCTGATCCTGCTTAGGACTGCACAGGACAGAGATGCTGACCATCAAAATTTTCTCGCAGACCACTATTTTTCAACCGCTGATTTAAGTGACATTGAGCATGGAATGGTTGTTTGTACCAGGTCTGAATATTTTAGAAACTGTAGGAATTTTCACACTCAACCATGTCTCAGTTTTACAGAGAATGGCACAAAAAGGTAAAATATCCAGTTTATCCAGCAGTTCTCCGGGTAAAAATACCTTTTTGACACCCAAAGTCAGAGAAGAATGGCCAGACCGATGATAGAAAAGTAACAGTAATTCCAACTACCATTAGTTACTTCCAAGATATGCAGAAGAGAGATCTCTGAATGCACAACATGCCCAAACGTGAAGCAGGCTACAGCAATGGGTGACCACGTTGGCGCAGAACAAGCACCTGAGGCTACAATTACATGGACTCACCGAAATTGGACAACAGATGATTGAAAAAATGTTACCTGGTCTGAAAAGTATCATTTGTGTTGCTACATTTGGTTGGTAGAGGTCACAATTTGGCATCAACAACATGAAGGGATGGATCCACCCTGCCTATTTTAACCACAGTTCAGACTGGTGGTGGTTTACTGGTGTGGGGGATATTTTCTTGGCACACTTTGGTCCCCTTAATACCAATTCAGTATCATTAAAATACCAGCACTCATCTTAATATTGTTGCTGACCATGTCCTTTTCTTTACTTTCTCTCATTCTCACACCAGTATATTTTTATAATGCTACACTTATCAAAAAAACAACTATTATTAATATTTCCAATCAAGATGTGATTGACTCGGAAATGATTGACCCCCATATAACTCATTCACTTAGATTATGAACCTGAACTGATCATATTCTACCCATGTTAAATTATATCAAAGAAACATCTATGTACATACATCCATAAATCCTTATTGATGATAAGAATCAGAAAAACCTGATATCCTTGAGTCTGCAATGTGAATAACCAAAGGCGGATAAAGCTTAGATTGTAACAAATATCTGCAAACCATACAATCCAAAATAATGTTAATAAAATCATCAAACCAACCCAGAGAAACACAAGCAGGGGAATGAAAATCTGGATCACAATGTCACCTATTATAATAGCAGCACAACTTCCTGTGTTCAAGAGTAGTATTAACACATTTTAGTAAAATAACACTATTATTCTCCCTTATTTCTAAAATTGGCAATCAGCTAACATTATTATATTTTTGTAATTGATTCCCAGAATGTGACTAAACTGGTGAATATTGCATTTTAAGGTTTTACTACCAGCAAATTGAACAGCCTATTCGCCAGCAGATAGCATTCATCACTTTGATATTAGCAAATGCAATAGGCCACAGTGGAGATCATCTGTTTCATTCACTATGATCCCTGAAGCATTCACCTGTTTTATAGGCTGCTGATCACTATTTTTAGATATGGTGATCGGTTAGTCAATTTAAATCAATAGAGCTGCTAGAAACCAATTTAAGAACCTTTAGACCTGTAATGTATACCTTTGCAGTTCTCTGCTCCTGTCTCAGACTGGGAGCAGCAAAATTCACTTACACCCGGCTGTGGCTGGAGCCATGGCCCGAATCATAAACAGCACCGCATGGCCAAAAAGACTCATATTTTGAGAACTGCACCATATTCTGCAAAAAATGGTCCCCCATCCTGTTCCATTCCTTTAAATGAGAGAAGCTGGGACTGCAGAAGGGTCATTCCATCACAGAGATCAAAGCAGGTTACGTAATCGAATCACTCTTCCAACTACAGGTAGTCCCCGGGTTACATAGGAGATAGGGCCTGTAGGTTTGTTCTTAAGTTGAGTTTGTATGTAAGTCAGAACTGGACCATTATTTAAATAAATGCAATTAGGACAGATGTTTGTCTCAACATATTATTAGGCAGAATGGTGTCAGTTCCTGTAGAAAATCCTTACTGTAAGTTAAGCACAAACAAAGCAAAAAAAAAATTTTTTCGAGCCTAGACATTTATTACTTCTTGAGCAACTTGTGCTTTGATATGCAAAAAAGAAACAGCTGCAGAGTTTGTCCTGGTCATTAATGTGTTATAGGAGGTTGCAGGAGAGCTCAGTCTCAGCTGTGTTTAGCAAAAGATTTCGTCTGCATGTCATGCAAACCACCCCTTCCCCCATCCAGCCTCCGTCCTGCACACAAGGAAGCAGGGAAGCCCCGTTCGTATCTAGAAGTCGTCTGTATGTCTGATGTCCCTATCTCGGGGACTACCTGTATTTACTTTCAAAGGACAAGGGGGCACTCTTTGCATCTGGAGGAAAAGAAGTTTAAGCTCCGGATAAGGAAGGGATTCTTCATTGTAAGGTCTGTGAAACTGTGGAATCGGTTCCCTCAGGAAGTATTTTCAGCAAGTTCCATAGATTGCTTTAAGCAAAAGCTGGATGATATCTAGAAGCACAGATTATAATTTGGGACTAAAGTTCTAAAGTAAAGATAACAGAGACTGTTATCCAGGGAACATCCGATTGCCTCATGGGATCAAGTAGGAATTCTTTTTCCCATGTTGAAGCAAATTGTAGCAGGGTTTTTTTTGCCTTCCTCTGGATCAGCTATTTCTATAGGGTTTTATATCTGGAATATGTTTATTCCTTAATAGTGGAACTTGATGGACCTATGTCTTTTTTCGACCTGACTTACTATGTAACTGTGTTATAAATCTGGCATATATAATTAAATTTTATGTTATGAAATAAACTCTGGCAATTGCTTAAAATACATAATGCTTTAACAAACCAAATGTGATTCAGTATTGAGATCTACAAAGTGGATTTATTCCTCTCTCCATAAAGGAGTCTCTATAAATGATCCCAGCAGGGCTCGCTGGGAAGATGCGACTATGTAAAAGAATTTTATTCCCATTATCCACTTTAGCTCGTAGTAACGACAAGGCGAAATCTCCAATTCCCGCAACGATACAGGTGAGCAGAATTTCCCTTCTAGACTAAGCAAATCTTTTGTGCTTTTGATTTTTGTTGGAAAATGATGGAGCGTTTGACTTAACAGTGTCATCCAGTCAAATCTTTCAATGATCCTTGCACAATGCATTTTCAGTAATAGCGAAGCTAACTTCCTCCCGCCTGGAGCAATGATTATCATATACAATTGCGCTTGTTCAAGGCAAGGAAAAGTAAAAGACGGAAAGACAGCAATGTGATAAAAAAAGAAATATGTAAAAAAATGTTAAAAATGTAGTTATTATATTAAACAGGATTTATATAGTCCCAACATATTAAGCACCACTGTACAATAAATAGGGATTGCAAATGACAGACTGATGCAGACAGTGTAAAAAAGTTAGTAAAAAACATTTTAATAGAAGTACGTCATGTTTTAAAGCTTAATTTTACCAGGGACATGTACCCACGTTTCTATGACACCCCCAGCAATTTTAGTTAATTTTAGACAATTACAGTCTAAAAATTACACTGTTTAACAAACCTAATTTTACTTTGATTTAAAGAAAAAGCATTTTTTTTATTTTTTTCTTTCACTAGGGACATATTCCCACTTTGACACCTCCAGCAATAATATGGAGCTTTGCAATTAACTTGTGCCAATTGATAGTGTAAACAACTGCCCATTCCTAGTGATTTCTTTCATAGTTTTTGAGGAACTACCAAAGTCCAGCCTGAAGAAAGACAAGGCTTTGAGGATAGAGGCCACCAGTCCTACAAGCCCGGTGAATGCTTTACTGAACTGAAGATTTATTAACAGCTGCTGCATTCTGTGCAGAATTAGGTTCTTCATTTAGGTAGGAAATTACATTTCAAAAAATGATTTTTATTCTCTGTCCGGAATATAGCTATAACATTCCCAAATTAAAAGAAAGTTTAACAAATTCATTTTTCACATTGTATGTGAGCCAGAGAAATTTACATTCCTGCCATGGCGCTTTATCATTGAAACATTAACAAAAGAAATAAAATTTTTTCTTCATTTTGAGATTAATTTTTAATGTCACATCCAATCACAAAATTAACAAACAACATGAAACAAGATGAAAAAAAAGCTGAAATATTAATAATTGGAAAAACAGAAAGAAATCTAAAAATCAGGACTTTAACTGACATCCTATTCAGATTGAAGTTCATCCCCTATGATTGAAGAAACAGAGTGGATACAAATGTGACCACATTACTTTGTATTTCACTATCTCTTTATAAACAATTGAGATGAGTTACTAAAGGAATACATGTAGTCCCCGAGTTAAGGACATCCGGCATACGGACGACGCCTACGGGCGGGGCTTCCCTGCTTGTTCGTGTGCAGGACAGAGGCTTGATGGGAGGGAGGGGGTTTGCATGACTTGCAGAAGAAGTTCTGTTCTGCAAGCTCTTGTAACTCTTTTATGACCAAGACAAACTCTGCAGTTGTTTCTTTTTGCATAATAAAGCACACGTTGCTCAAGAAGTTAATGAATATGTAGACTCCAAAAAGTTCTTTTTTTTTGCTTTGTTTGTGATTAACTCACAGTGAGTATTTTATACAGTAACTGACACCACACTACCTAATATAATGTTGAGACAAACATCTGTCCTAATTACATTTATTAAAATAATGTACCAGTTCCGACTTACATACAAATTACATACAACTTAAGAACAAACCTACAGTCCCTATCTCCTATGTAACACGGGGACTACCTGTATAAACTGTTCATTTAGCAAATTATCTTGTTGCAAAAGATTATACTTGGTGAATGTGGTGGAAATGTACTTTTCAATGAATATTGAATCAATAAATACCAATTCGAAATCAAATCCAGAATATTGCACATGATTGGATGTCTGAAGTCAGCAGAGCTTCACTCTATTAACTAGGGTAAGTGAATTATCTGATAATTCACCATTTAGAGCTGCGTACACATGTTCAAATATTGTTGCTGTAAATTATCTTTCATGATCGTTTCCAGTCCAGGAGTGACTGATGAACGAACGAACACTGTACACAAAGCGTCATTCTGTTCTATGGAGGGGAAAACAAGTAGCATCCTGCTGTTCTCTCCCTCCTTCACATGTATTGTGACTGTTCATCAACGGTTGCTCAAGTATTCGTCGGGATGGATCTATAAACCACATTGGGTGACCAGTCAGACTCTCCCCTGACTGTTCATATCGGGCGAGAATTATCTGACATTTGTACATAGCTGCCTATAAACCTTTGGTAATTCAAACCCATTGGACCTGATTTATTAAAGCTCTGACACTGAAAAAGATAGACTATCAAAGGAAAACTTGAGCGATTCAGCAAATCTGGAATGGATCTGGTCCAGGATTAAGGATCCATTCCAGTTTTCTGAATCAACAATGTTCTCCCATTGATAGTCTCTCTTCTCCAGTCATGGGGAGCTTTAATAAATCCGTCCTATTGTTTCATGGGGTCAGGTTTTTGTTTGACGGCAGAGTTGTATTTACACAGTAGCTTCTGGCTGTCATTTTGACAGCTGGGAATCGCCTTAAAGTCTGAGAAGAAGGACAGGGCCTACTATAGGGGTTTGTTGGCGATCTGTAGCATGTACAGCTGGTTTAGGTGACAGTCAGCCCTCTTATTAAGATTTGTGTTTAACATTTCTATATTGAATGAACATGGGTCTCCGCTAGCCCTGCCTACCTGCTATAATCTGCCTGCATTGCAACGAGAAGTACAGAGACCAAATGATGGTGTCATTGGATTAAATATCAGGTGTGTAATGAAAACAGATTTTATTTAAAAATTTAAGTGGGGACAAAGGGGGACCCTAATTAGGGAAGGCTTAATGGGCCTGATTTATTAAAAATTTTCAAGACTGGAGAAGACACACTTTCATCAGTGAACCTGGGTGATCCAATAATCTGTAATTATTCTGGTTGAGTATTGAAAACATTTGATAACAAATACCAAATGAAGTCCAATACAAGTTTGCAGGATCTCCCAGGTTCACTGATGAAAGGGAATCCTCTCCAGCCTCAAGCCAGAGCTTTATTAAATCAGGCTCAATATAAGAAGAATAAGTTTCAGCTTTTTTATATTCCTGCTAAAAAGTTCCTTCCCAGAAAGTTGGCGATATGCATGTGAATGGGAGCGCACAGCTTTGTGACGGATGTTGTCAGCGTTTGCGCTGGAGCTGCTACCTTTCCCTTTTTCCCTTCAGAGATCTCTCAGGTGTCTTGTGTACGAGTCGGAAGACATGGACAGACGCCATCATCTCCCTAGTTGACAAGTTGTATCCCAGGAGAATCTCTGTGCTCATCCCTCTCATCTCCCTTGCTCTGCTTTCCTCCTGTCATCTTTTGTAGTCCTTCCAGCTCCGCATTGATGGCACAGTCTGTCATTGGCAATGCACAAGGCGCTTTCCAGCACTGCGGCTACAGAGGAACACAGCCATGAAAAGCTCCGGTAATTGAGCTCCCATCAAAAAAACTGACTGCAGTCATGCATTTTTTTTTTAATTTCCAAGTTTGGATGATGAGCAGAGAAAACTGAAAATGTACAATCCATTCCTACACATAGGTACATAGTAAGTCAGGTTGAAAAAAGACATAAATCCATCAAGTTCAACCACTAGGGAAATAAACATATCCCAGACATAAAACACTATGGACATAGTTGATCCAGAGGAAGGCAAAAAAACCCTAGTACAATTTGCTCCAACAGGGAAAAAAATTCCTTCCCGATTCCATGTGGCAATCGGATGTTCCCTGGATCAACAGTCACGGTTATCTTACTACTACTATAGAACTTTATTTCCCAGTTATCTTCTGTGCTTCTAGAAATCATCCAGCTTTTTCTTAAAGCAATCTATGGAACTTGCTGAAACTACTTCCTGAGGGAGCCAATTCCACATTTTCACAGACCTTACAGTGAAGAATCCCTTCCTTATCCGGAGATTAAACTTCTTTTCCTCCAAACGCAAAGAGCGCCCCCTTGTCCTTAAAGTGAATAATTGGGAAGAGAGTTCTCTATATGGACCGTTTATATATTAATACAGGGTGATCATTCCCCCCTTATACTTCTCTTCTCAAGGGAGAATAGATTCAGTTCAGCTAATCTCTCCTCATAGCTGAGCTCCTCCATTCCTTTTATTAGTTTAGTTGTAGAGTTTCTTTTTTTTTCACTTTACCCATGAATGATGTGCCAGAATATGTGCAATGCAGGTGAACAACGGGGGACTTTGATGCATTTTGTTTTGAAATTCTGCAATGCATTGATGTGAATAGGAAAACATAAACTAAAAGTTATGCATGGAGAGATGTTTTTTAGAACTTTTCTAAGGGTATCCAGCTAGCCATCCAGCTAAACACACAGCCAGGAAAGAAAAGTCCCGACTGCACCAACTTTCCTTATTAATGTCACACCCAATAAAAAAGTGAACAAACCTCGTGAAACAAGATGAAAAGAAAGTTTGAAATCTGAAAATCAGGACTTTAACTGACATCACATTCAGATTGAAGTTCATCACCTTTGATCTGCAGATGGAAGAAACTAATTGGATACAAATGTGACCACATTACTTTGTATTTTGGTATCTCTTTATAAACAATGAGCATGAGTTACTAAAGGAATATAAGCTGTTCATTTGGAAAAGCAAATTACCTCGTGGCAAAGGATTGTACTTGGCAATTGGTGGAAATTTACCTTTTAATGAATAATAAATCAATGAATACCTATACCAAACTTTCCTTATTTATTAAAAAGCAACAAAGGTCACCCCTGTAAAGCGCTAAAAAATAAAAAGTCTTAAAAAAATTGATTTTGGGTTGGAAAGGTGATTTAAGTGACTTTGAAGGTGGTATATTTATTGGTGCCAGGCAGG
The DNA here is from genome assembly GCF_032062135.1 of Pyxicephalus adspersus. Classification (NCBI taxonomy): domain Eukaryota; kingdom Metazoa; phylum Chordata; class Amphibia; order Anura; family Pyxicephalidae; genus Pyxicephalus; species Pyxicephalus adspersus. Next base: position 170,791,775 of record NC_092858.1, read on the forward strand.
TTGGTCTGAGCATTACGGATTAGAAAATTTCCTTGAACTTCCATGAGTCCAGAAAATCGGTTTCCCGGTTACCCCGGTTGAGGTAAATAACCCCTAGTGCCAGGGATCGTAATGATTTCCTTGATCTTCCGAAATTCGCCGAATTAATAAACCTCTAGTGCCCTGGGATCGCAGTGGAATCTCAGGGCTGGAATCATTCTTGCAGCCCTGGGAATCCTGATTGAGATCCCTTGCACTAGAGGTTAAATGGAGACGAGTTTCCCCATTCAAAACCTGTAGTGCTCTAGATGTTTTGAATGAGGAGACTCGTCCCCATTTAACCTCTAGTGCCGGGGATCACACACTTAGCTGATCAGCACAGCCTGCTATCTTTATTTTTTTTTAATTCAAGCTCGATCGGCTAATTTACACCGGCCATTCTCGCTTACAATTTTGGTAAGCGTGAACTGCCGAATTCGCTGCGAGATTGAGTTTTAAAAACTCGCTCGCTCATCCCTACTGAGCATTCCAGAAACTGCTGATCTGCTAGGATTTTCACATGCAGCCATCTGTAGGGTTTACAGAGAATGGTCCGAAAAAAGGGAAAATATCCAGTGAGCATCATTTTTCTGGGTGAAAATGCCTTGTTGATACCAGAGTTCGGAAAAGAATGGTTCAAACTGATAGAAAGGCAACAATAACTTGAATAATCACACGTTATACCACAGGTCTGCAGAAGAGATTTCTGAACACACCACATTGAAGCAGATGGCCTACAGTAGCAGGAGACCCCACCGGGTGCCACTCCTGTCAGCCAAAAACAGACACCTGAGGCTACAATTTGCATGGGCTCATCAAATTTGGACAAGAAAAGATTCCTTTGTTTGATGTTCCTCATTTTCTGCTGCATCAATTAGATGATAGGGTCAGAATTTGGTATCAACAACATGAAAGCATGGATCCATCCTGCCTTCTATCAATGGTTCAGGCTGGTGGTGGTGTAACGTTGCGAGGGGTATTTTCTTGGCACACTTTGGGCCCCTTATAACCTACTGATCATGGTTTAAATGCCACAGCTTGCCTTAGTCCTTGTGGAGTTTGTAAAGCCTACCACCTACTGGCTGCAAATGGTAAACATGAAATATGCCTGCAACATTTTATGGATCCAGTTGATTTTTCATGTAAATCTAAAGCTACTTTTGTTCATACGGTGGTAAATGGTTAGAACCTATCCCTGTTTTTTCCTGCCCTCTCTATATGCACTGGTGGCAATAGGACACGTTCTAATTTTAAATTGAGACTCATCTAAGGGGATATGTAAGGATTTCTTCTCACTTCTTGTGGTGTCTCAAGACAAGTAAAGGAAACATTCCACCAATGGGACACAGACAGCAAAATATTACTTTGATAGGTCATAAAAAGAAAAGAAAATATAAAAAAAAATGACACATTTCTGTAGAGCTCCATCCAAGAAAATGATAAAATATTTATCAATTGATGAAATAACTAATGCACATTTTGTTGTAATATTCACCTTTAATTAAAGAAATTCCCCTGCAATACTTTTTTCTGCCACTACAATATTCTCATATTGAGGGCTGGCATCATTCAACCCACTTCCACTGAGACCAGGTCATCCTAGACTCCTATTGCCTCTTTGTGCTGCTTCTTCATTTCTTATTCCTTGTGTTATGTAAACAAGAAGCTGATATCAGGTCTGACTCAGGAATTTACTGCTTGCATTTAAATATCTATTTAATGATTGTGTCCTTTACATCTGAAGTTCCTCTTTAACATCTTGGCAGCCCACAGATTCTGTACCTCTTCTCTTTGTTGTCAGCTCTGCGTCCTGTGAAAAAACAGAATTAAATAAAAAGCGTTTCCCGCTGCAGTCAGACAAACTCGCGGCTCACGTTTATCTTGGTGAATAATGGCCGTGTCATAATTATTTTACAGAGAGAAAGAACAGAACATTGGAAGTACAGCTCAGCACTTTACTGATCCATCTCATCACTAAATTACATCACTGGAAGCTGCCGCGGCCTCCTATCAACTTTTATTTATTGTAAAGCTGTGACAATGAAATACCATATACGATCGCTGGCGATTACCTGGAGGAAATATTTTAAAGGGCAACTCCAGTCCAGCAAGATAAAAAAAAGTCTCCTTCCAGGAAGTTACATTGGTCATTGCTGCTGAAAAAAATGAAATTAATTGAATATATACTCGAATATAAACTGACCTGAATATAAACCAAGGTACCTACTTTTACCTAAAAAACCAGGAAAGCAATATTGATTCGAGTATAAACCTAGGGCACAAAATGTGGCCATCACTCCTTTTACATTTATTTAAAAGTGAAAAAGGTCTGCTTATATTTTTTCACACTTTTTAAAGGTTTGAGTTGGTTATGATCAGTCACTTGCTGTTAAATGATCTTTTGTGTATCATTGTTGTCCACATTGGTGCAGCACCACCCCCTAATTCTCGAGAATGAATGGCAGCGCAAAGTCTCCCAGGATACCTGTGTCACGCATTCCGGGAGGCTCTTGGGTGCTCCTTCTGCGCATGCCCGAGCATCTTGGGCATGCGCAGAAGAAGCCTTTGCGTGCAAAGAGAAAAATTTTCTGATTTCACGCATGCGCAGTGAGACCAGCAAGTTTTTACCCATCCTACGTCACCTGATCTTGCGCCTGGGTTGGGTGACGTAGGATGAAGAACCCGGAAGAAGAGACAACGATGGTGCTGCCTGGACCGCCAGCTTCAGGACCGATGCTGAGATGATGCGGGCGTGATGCAAGACACGCCCGGATGGATCGGACTGCTCTGCGGGATTGATGGTAAGTGTATTTTTTCTTTTTTTTAGCAGACTTTAGTTTAGTTCCTCTTTAATGAATTGGGACATCCTAGGAAAAAGCCAATGGGTTCAGAGGGGTTTGATCGTTTGGGCTGGAGAGAATCTGGATGACCTTTGAGACTAAGAACATCTTTTATGGATTTCTTCATCCATCCAGATTATCTGGTTCTGATAAAACCCCAAAAATGTGTGGGATTTTCTAAAGAACTAGTAGCAGCCCTGGAAGGCTATGCACTCAGCAGTGATAAAGACCCCAAATGTGGGGGGAGAAAGGGGACACCACCCTTGACCCACCTCTGTGGCTGTAACTACTGATATGGGAGGGGGAATAAGCACACCCGTCATCATGTCCACCATTGTAGGGACATAAGGGTCTCTTTAATTGATCCTCCAGCCCTTGTCTCTTGCTGAATGACTGCAGATCTCTGCCTACCAGCACCCAAACCTCTCACCCCGCTCACCCTGACTATGCTGCCAACCTGCTCCCTGGTTTGAAGAATCTTATACCCCTGACCTTTGCACAGCAGGACTACACTTCCACATACTACTGAATACTTTGCTTATTGTGAAGGTTCTTCCACTCCGACCTCAGCTCATCCTATCTATGGCAGTATGGTGGCTCAGTAGTTAGAACTCTGGCCTTTGCAGCACTAGGTCCCAGATTTGATTCCTGGCCAGGGCATTATCTGCAAGGAGTTTGGAGGTTCTCCCTGTGTTTGCATGGGTTTACTTTAAGCATTTCCTCCCACATCCCAAAATTGGCCTTAGACTGTGGTAATATTATATGACTATGGTAGGGATATTGGATTGTGAGCCCTATATAAGCGTACAATAATAATAATATGCTCCTGCTTGCTTCCTCGTAATTCAGACTTAACAAACCTCCTGCTTCTGACTTCTACTTATTGGGACTACTGATCACCTACCAGAGTCCTGAGTACCCATTATTTTATCTTCTGCTTGGTATACATTTTGCCGTATCCCTACTGGGTGTATAATGGGGTCCCCAACCTGGCATCTGCCTGCACTTCAACATCCTTATCTTCAGAGGCTCTGGTGAAGACCTAGAAGGTAGATAGATGATTAGATAAATATTCTTAAAGATATTGATAATCAATTGATATTTACAGATCAATCAACAAGCTGCTATAATATAACATAATAGATACATTGATAAAGCTCTGGTGCGTTTCTTCCTCTATACATCTTCAAATCTTCTCCTGAAAGCAGCAGGATAAAGATCAGCCAACTTTTTGCGGCATTTATTTCAGGTTCCCTGACAGCGGGGCTGTCGGACGTCTTTGGCACATTTTTGAAGCTTCGGCAGTATAATCTGAAATGCAGTCGGAGTGGCGGAGCCCAACACCGGCTGGGAAGCACAGACACACACCTGTAAATGAAAAACTAAATCCGCCCCGGAGTGCGCGCTTATCTTCCCTGATGCAGCCGGATTATACGGGGATCAGAACTCCACGGACTAAAACTTGTTTTTGATACTTCCCCCTCCTTCTCTTTCCACCAACCTTTCCCCGCAACGTATGTTGTCACTATTTTCCTTTTTCTTCTTCACTCTTAGAATGAAGATTTTTAGTTTTCCTTACATGTGACAATTTTTGTTTTTTGTAGATTTTAGCACCTTTTGCTCAGCTGATGGCAAAGGCTTCATCTTTTTTTATTGCGGCACTGAGCTGCTTTAAATTAAGAGATGAAATTCTGATGAAAGAACAGATACAGATCCTTGTCTTTAATAATACACCCTTCCATGAACTTATCAGTCTTTTCTACAGCAAAACTCAAACTCAAAAAAGCAGCACATTTTTGGTCATTTTTGGCATCCTTAGATAATAAACACAAATACGTCCTTAGAGCACTTTGCAAGGTTGAAGTAGGTGTAAATGTGAATGACAGGTTTGCTAAAGCATCCTCACCTTCTTCATGGCCACAATTTATGGGTTGCAAGTAGCTGGAATATTGTTCATTTATGGTCCATGGTTTGTATTTGCCCGGGGCCCCATTTTATCTTTGTGTCTTCATTCACTCCAGCAGTGGCCGAGCTGCATTTCCCAAGGCCTGATGGTGATGATAGACCTGAATGCTGAAAAGGTCACATCTGAACCCCAACAGGGTGACAACTCTGTCCCTGTCTACCAGTTTTTCTTCTTTGTTGTCACCCTGTAACTATAAGTGCCTGAACATGGATTGTCATAGCAGGCTTAATAGGGTTTATTTTATTAAAATGTACAGATATTATATTATTGAAAATAACCTGAACATTTTTTTCTCCATAAAACTTCACAGAGAGACTACAGCGTGCAAAATGTGAGGTTACTGAAGCTTTAGGATGATCAATTACATTCCAGAGCCCCATTTGTAATGAGATTTGTTGTCCACGACGTGTCCTGCGTGACCCGTGACTTGTGTCTAGACGGCTAGTGATGTGGTTCTTCTCTACCGCCCCAGGTGACCCAATTCTCCGTTCTTCTACCGGTAACTCAGGGACAAAATGAAAATATTTAAAGGTAAAATTCTGACAGCCGTGCTGAGCTATGAAATCAGCTCCATAGTGGAATCACTGAAAGAAGATGATAACATTTCAGTAAACTAGTAAAAGGGGTCTTTGTCCACTGTGACTGCCGTATAAAGCTTGACCTAACCCTTTGTTAGGTCTTTATAGTTGATTTTGTCCACCTTAGGATATGTGAGGTTAGCCAGAACATCGGTTGTAATAACAGAACAGCGTGGTCAAGAATACATCTCCTGGACCAGTCAGCTTCCATTGATTTGAATGCGGAGGCATTCCAACCAGAGTGAACAGAACCTGGTTTTGGTTGTTGGTAGAAGACTTGAGATGGCCCAATAACCTTATGGTGATGAGAGAGCATAAAGAGGAGCTGCTAACCATGTGGTAAAAGAACTATGAAGGAGGCCCTATGCACCTTGGCTCCTCAACTGCATCCATAGACTGGAATGGCAACACTTTCCAACCACCAACCAACCAAGCTAACGGTCACAAAGCAGATAAAGGATTCCAAAGACCAGCAGACGATGCATTGCAATATGTAAGAGACTAGTACTGCAACTATTTATTAAATCAGTAAATGTAGAAGTGATTTTTCAGAATGAAAAAATGAAAAAGAAAGCTGGGTTTTTTTGACAGTAAATAATTTTTATTGTTGTCAAAGTTTTTGATACATTATCGGTTTTCAGTCATACAATAAACAATAGTAGTAAGTGGTAATTCCTATTGTATAGTCATGGGGTATAGGACCAACTAGTGAGACAGATTAGATCCCTAGATATTCAGTCATAATAAATGAAACGTCTGTTGCCCTAACGCGTTTCGCCACGCGGCTTCCTCAAGGGATTGATTTAAAACGTTATCACATGGTAACAAACAGGGTTGCACTTTAAGGTAGGTTTCCTTGAGAAAGGGAGGGTAATTGGATGAAGAAATTCAGTATTATTAAGCAAGACAGAGACTGCTGCTGGAGAGCTAATGCAATGTGGGTGGCAGGAATGATTGGGGTTGTTGGCAGGAGACTGGAAATGGCCCAATTACCTTGTGGTCTTGAGAACTGTACCACAACCACACTCAAAGGCAGTGGATATTGCTAAAAGCTGATCGATCCCTGGAGCATATAGAGGAGCTGCTAACCATGTGGTGAAAGAGATATGAAGGAGGCCCTATGCACTTTGGCTCCTCAACTGCATCCAAAGACTTGAATGGTAACGCTTTCCAACCACCTACCAACCAAGCTAACGGTCACAAAGTAGATAAAGGGTTTGAAGAGCAGCAGACGATCCGTTGCAACATGTAACAGGCACTGCAACCACTTATTAGAACATTCAACAAATGCTCATACCAATACCTCCTCCTCACCACTCCTGGGAACATAGTGGTGCAAATTCCGCACTTGGGAGCACATAACCACATGGCTATCAACCACCCATCTGAATGTAGCCTCAAAGCAGACCTTATTCTTGTTGGTGTGGGAAAGCATTGTCATAATCAGCAACTATGCTGTGCATTTGGCACATGTAACTTTTTGTAGGCCAGGTCCAAGAACCTGTCACCACTGCATCCTCCAAAGCCACCATCTTTGCCTCCTACCCTCCCAGGAGTGCAGTGATCCATTTTGGCCATTGGACACCACTGATGTACCCTGTGCACATGCACAGGAGATACATTATCCTCGGTGCCTGGCTCTATTCTTGGCACCACCAGGCTGTATGGACTGCAAGATGCATGCATGTGCATTGTAAGAAAAAAAAAAGCAAAGGAGACTTGTTAGAAAACCTCTACTTTTTGGTGATTTATTGTTTAGCAAGTTTAGGTCCACTTGAGGAAATGTATGTCCCATTTGTATAATTCGTACCATATAATACTATCCTGATCATGTACAGTATGCTCCAGGCCATCAATAAATACCTAAACACAGCCGTAGGCACCTAGCCAGTAGTGTATTGGTTGACCGAACCACTAGTGCCAAATTCAAGACAGATTCTCCTTCGTTAGTTAGGAAAACTTGGTAACTTGCTCTTATGTCTGAGCTGGAAATCAATGAAAATGGAGAGTAAAGTTGGTCAATGAGATTCCGAAATTTGACCTCTATACAAATCACATACAAATTGAACTGACTTAAAACTGATCCAATCAAACTTTGTAGCTTCCGAGTTTGATTGGCCCATTTTCAAGTTGAAGTAATTTGCATTCATTTTGCATACCCAAGTCTGCATCTCATTAAGCATCTTTCTCAAGTTTTATAACTCCATATGATTGCTGATGCAAATCTATGCGTGACATTCAGATATATGCATTATACATGCAAAGCGGCCAACTAATGTATCTATTTGTTTGCAGCGAGGAGTTGAAAAGGGTAAGTAGTTTTGAAGTTTACAAGGGAAAAGAACATTTGCATTTTCTCTTTGCGACAAATAAGAAACACTTAATGAAAGTGGATGCAAATTAGCCGATTTTGTTGCAAAAAAAACATACAGAATTAGAATTATGAATTAAAAAGGGGAAAAAAAACATGAATGGCTAAAAGTTTCTAAATTTTGGGGGCGTTAAAAAATGTAATCAAACTCTATTAGTTGGGGAAAAGTTCAGCGGGGATAATGCATTAGGTAATGATGGATAATTTATTCATTTGTATAAAAGTTTCAGAGAATTAAACTTTAAAGTGGACTTTTCAAAAACTTCAAAACTTTGTATGAATACATTTAGGATATAATATACGTAATCACTATTATGGCTCTAAAATGGTCCATCATTAAAATTCTGATCTTTTTCTACAGTCCAGTGACTTTGCCTAGGCTGAGATTATTCTGATGCAGACAGAGAGAAGCATTTCCTGAGTTACTTCTCCACTAGTGATCAGAATGTAACATTGTAGCAAGTCACAAGGTGAGAGGCTGCAGCTGCACTGCATCTAAGGAAGAATAGTAGGGAGGAAAATTAAATTGTATCAGATGTATATTTGTAGCGTGAGATCACCTATGGCACTGCTGCCTGAAGACTTTGTGGTTCCAAAGCTTTTCTGGTCACTGTTCTCCTTGCTGGAGAAAAGCTGTACCTGAGGATCTGCAGTGCAAGAATCTCTGTGTTTCTGCTTCATCCATCCGGTGGAACTTGGCTTCTTCCCTTCCCTTTCTGTTTCTGTTTTTACCCTTCTGTTGCTTAACCGTTAACCTACCAGTAATCAGATCACCAGTCGTTGGGGGGCAGCTCAGACACTGCAAAACCCTGCTAAGTGGACCATCAGAATGAGGGGATGTTAGATCAGTAATCTGGAAAAGATCAGATGCAGGGAGACCACGTCAAAATCCTGGTGACTAGCTATGGTGGGCCCTCCTTTTCCTTTTTTTACTAAAAAAACACCATTGTTCCAGTAAAGCTTTCCCTTTTGGTGTGCCCTCCTGCTCATCTCCTCTGGCGGCCCCAGGTCCCCAGTCCAAACACTGTAAGCTGATCATTTGCCCCTATAGCAAGCCCTGTTTTGCCCTTTAAGTGCACCCCTAGTGGCCACCTCAAGAAGTCTACTTAGCAGTATAGCACAGTGTCAACAAAATCCCAATATCAGCAGGCCACTTAATAGAAAGGTACAAACTAATTTTTTTTTTCAGTTTTAGGATGACAGAGACAATTTAAAGTGCATGATCTCCAATAAAAGCCATATAAAGAATGCGTCCTTTCCAACTTGCTTACCTTAATCATCAACTGATTGCTCCAACTGTAGACTTTTAAAATACAAACAAAATGTCTTCATAAAATGTTGGCTGGATCAGAGCCCAGAACAGCTTTATAAATAGGCCAAACTATTGGAAACGTTAAAAATCAATATATTCCATTACAAAACTAAAATCTGTGAAATATCATTCTTGACCTCCCATTAATAGTCCCCTATATGTTTTTAATTTTCTGATGCAAGAAACACACGCACAGGTCGCAATGTTAGCTCTGACCCTTCACCCCTGAACTTGTGCTGGCTACGTCCCATTCCGTGTGTAGAGTAGGCTCGGAGGCGCGCTCCTAGTGACATTAGCTTTGTTACATACTCTCTGACACTCGCATTGATTTTCCGCTATCTGCAGTAATTATGCTTTTCATTAGTTGTCACAAAATATATTTCAGATAATTTCCAGCTACTAAAGTGCTCTATTATCTGCTAGCGGACACAGATCAATACCCAACAAGTGTAGATCAACCCCAGAGCTCGGGAATTACAATTAGGCGGTGCTGTGAGCGTGTTATTGTATGATTTACCGCTAAAGAGGTCATTTCGGCAGGTTTCCTCGTCCTGTTTGTACAAAATTATGTCTTTATTGAACACAGCTGTTTATTTAATATTACAGCAGGAGAATCTGTGTTTGTGCCAATATCCAGCTGCCTTGATGCAAGGGAGTGAGCTGGGATATCCCATTACCGTTATATTCTGATCGGCTCAAGCGCCAAAGAGCTCCGGTCATCTGATTGTTCGTCATACATGATTGAGTGCTTTGGTTTGAACTGGACCCTGGGCCTGATTTATTAAAGCTCCCCAAGACTGGAGAGGTTACACTTTCACCAGTGAAGATGGGAGATCCAGCAAACCTGGAATGGAGCTGGTCCAGGGTTCAAAACATTTGCTAGCAAGTAGCAAATGAGCCAACCCCACTAGCAGGGTTGGCTAACTATGACGTGTCATAATATTAGAGGATAGATCTTTTTTATCTTTCTACTTTTCAAATAGCAAATCAGCAGGTTTGCTGGATCACCCAGCTTCACTGATGAAAGTGTATCCTCTCCAGCCTTGGAGAGATTTAATAAATAAGACCTAATGGATCTGGTTGTCAATGCATTGGGCCTGTGTTGAATAATGCAAATCAATATTGCCGGTGTGCACGGGTCCTTATGTTCCTTTTGTTGTGTATTTAATTGTTTGTGAATCTTTGCTTTACATTTTTTCCAACTTTAGGTTAATGAAGCACTGATTTGGGGAAGAAGAACAGGTCCAGGATAGTTGAAAGGAGCTTCCATATACTTCAGGAGCCATTCAAAGACCATTGCACCCCTAAAAGTTTTCAGTTCACTTTCTGCTTTGCTCCAATGCTTTGCCAACATGCATGTTTTGCTCCTAAACTAGAATTTTGCTGAAATTACCAGGAAGTGAAAACATTTCCCTCCTTAGATGAGAGTTATTGACTGGGGTTAGGTAAACTTTATTGGCATTACAAGCTTGGGGACTTGTGGCTAGCACTCTCTCCCTTGCTGTGCTGAGCCCTAGATACAAACACTAGCCAAGATATTGGAAAGAGTTTGCATGGCCATGGGTGACATAGTTTGGCTAGCACTCTTGTCATTGAAGCAGGAAGGTCCCAGGTTCAAATCTCAGCCAGGTCATTATCTGCATAGAGTTTGCAGGTTCTCCCTGTGTTGTGTGCGTTTCCTCCGAGTATTCCAGTTCCCCACACATTCCAAAAACATGCAGTTAGGTTAATTGGCTTCCTCCCAAAATTAACCTTAGACTGTAATAAAGACATATGACTATGGTAGGAACATTAGATTGTGAGCCCATTTGCCTAACAGCTGACGACATGACTATGGACTTTGTACAGCGCTGCGTAATGTTTCCTCCATGTTCATGTGGGTTTCTTCTAGGCACTCCAGTTTTCCCAAAAACATGCAGTTAGTGTAATAGCTCCCCAAGAAATTGTCCTTGCCACATGTGGAAATTCATCAAAAAACCAAAGTGCAATATGGATCCATAATAAACATAATAAAAGAGCCCCAAGACTCCATAAAAACCACATTGTACACCTACCACTTTTTTATGGAGCAGCTACCCTTCTAATTATTTCTTACTTTTTGTTATCATGTCCAAACTGCATAGAAAATGTAATATAAATGTGCAAAATGAGCAAAAATTGGGCAATACACGCATTTACATGCTCTAAAAATGGGGCATTTGTATGCCCTAATCCAGTATGCATGTCCGCTTATGTGGCTTCCAGGCCCCAACCAGATAATACTGTACAACGCAAATAAAAGTAACACAAATACACTGCACACATAACTCTTTATCCTGGGCTCTTTAATGTGGCCTTTAAATCTCCCTTTTCTCCATACAGTGAAATAAAATCCGGCATTAAGTGAAAAGTCTGCGCCGAGTCCCGCAGTGCATTATACCCAGAGATACTTCATATAGGCAGTCATCCCATTAGCAGCAAAAGAGCCTCAAATAACGTGACACGCTGGAGGGAGTCACAGCTGAGCAGTAATTCACAGCAACTAAGCAGCTTAGTTCATATTAAAACCGCCGCGTTCCAGGCAGACAACTTTCATTTTTTTAAATCTCTGCAACTGTGTGAAAAACAGGTTAACCCTACCCGGGGGAATGGGGGGATAGGGTGGAATACTGGGATCCTTGTCCAAGCTCTATCAATGTATATTTTGTTTCCTAAAATTCTAATATCAAAAAAAAGGATGGAAACCCAACCACTAATATCTCATAGAAGCATTTAACGTGGTAATAAAATTGGAAAAGTCAACATTTGTAAAGCTGCAGATTTCATAGGTGTGATCGTGCCATTAGGGTGGTTTAGAGATTGCTTGGTATTGAGTGACAACGTTTCGTTGTTTTC
>NC_092858.1:170804157-170848087 GCF_032062135.1 Pyxicephalus adspersus
GGACTGTCCCTCTTCATACCTCCCAACTGTCTCTGATTTGGAGGGACTGTGCCTCATCATATACCTCCCAATTGTCTCTGATTTAAAGGCACTATCCCCAAAATATTGGCTGCCTAACACCCAATTAAATTATTTATTTCTAGTAACAGTGTAGCCCTAACTTACAGTAGAAAAGATCCTACAGTGGAATTGTGTCTGGAGTAAGCCTTTTGTTTTACTTAAGGTCTGGGTGGCATATTCTTGCCATATTGTTTGATGCCTGACTATGGAGGCTTCCTGTAGGAAAGATGGTTGCCGAATCCCAGGCTCCTTCTTTAGCTGCTCATTTGTGCACCAGGGCTTCATTGGGGAGCCCTGGAAATTAGAATTTTGGCAAGGTTCCCCTTTAGTAAAACCAAAATAAACGTGCAATGTGAGGGTCAATTTTGAGCTCATCCTTAAGATAGTTAGGTACAACCAAGCTATTGACATTTTTTAATGTCTATATGGCACCCAATGGAGAGATACTGGGAAATCCATTGGAGTTTGCAATCATGAAAAGGTTACCAACCCCCTGCTTTAGTCCATCACCCAAACAAGACACGACAGGTAGTTGTGATGACAGGAAATTGTGTTTGTGAAGGACACAATGCATAACATCCCCTCTAATCTACATCACCATAATGACAGCCTAGCACCCTATAATTGCCCCGACTAAAGGTGAATGCTAAGGTGCCTAATGGAGTGGCCATAATGTGGCCAGGACAATACAGACACAGCTATTAAAATGTTACAGCTTCCTGCCCATGTGGATCTTTAGCAGGGAATATGTACAATTATTATCAGAATCTCCATAAAAAGAACCAGAAATTCCCTGGGCACCAGCAGATTATATTAATAGCTATTATGCCCTTTTGGGTTATAACTAGATATCCAAGGTTTTAAAATTAGCATAACAATAATATGAATATGTATTAATGGAACTTGAAACTAAAACTGAACTCCACCTAAAACACATCAAGTACCTATATAGGAGCTGCTTTACCTGCCAAAGGATTTATATTTCTGCCCATGCAGTCCTGGTCGACTTCAAAGAAGGAATGATTGGTTTTCCTAGAGTATAGTTTTAATGATACAATGATCTTTTAAGCCAAACTAAACTCAAATGAGTAAATATTGTGTACAGACAGGTTCCTTAGTGCAGAAGGGACAAAATACTATACAGCAGGAGTAAGTAATGTACAATGTATGTTGTATATTTTTAATCACCATATGTTGTATACTGAGTTGTATATCCCCCTAAATATCACATAAATATGCGTGATGCACTGCATGCCATGATCCTTTCTGATTATACACTGGACTATACTCTACATACTTCTTACTTCTCCATTTTGTATGGTGGACTGTTGGTTACGTAGTCCTGACCCCTGCACTCTGTATGTTGTGCACTCCTGATCCTTGCACTCTGTAGATTACATACTCCTTTACCAGTGGTCGCCAACCGGTGGTCCATGAGAAAATTTTGGTGGTCCATGGCTCTGGCTGGTGTGGCCCCCGGTGCGGTCAGGAGAAAGACTTCTCTTGGGGGGGCACACCGACCAGAGCTGCGGACCAGGTCTCCAGTACGGATGACAGGCACCCATGTGGTGTCGAGATGCCCAGCATTTCCTGGCATCATACAATGAGCTGAACATGTGTAGCTCAGCATACTTGAAAAAAAAAGAAACCAAACAGGCAGATAAGAATGTTTTATTGCAATAAAAATTCTGCCTAATTGCACATTTTTATTTGCGGCACTGAAGGACTGTGTTACTTATGTGCTCTGTATACAGTGGAAAGGCTCCGGTTTTATTTAAAACATAACTATCCATATAATATAAAAAAAATCACACTTACTTTTAATTTTGCAGAGCCCTCCATGCCTCCGGAGGTTTCCTTATTGAGTCCCATGCCATCCTTCAATCCTCGTTTGTCCCAGCATGGAGGAAGCACTAGGCACCACCATCTTTGTGCATCTTCTTTCTTCTACTGGTTATGTTACCTGATCTTGCACTGTGCAGGCCCAAGATCGGGTAACGTATCCTGCTGTAAATGGGAAAGAAAAGAGAGCCGATCTAAAGTGCAGCTCTCACTTTTTTCCACTTGAAGGAAAAAGCCCCTTTTGCACATGCCCAAGATCAGACGTAGGTATCCCAGGAGGCTCTGTGCTCATTTATAGAAAAATAAAATTTTTACTTATTTAACCTTTCATATTAAGTAAAAATTTTGGTGATAGGTCCACTTTAACCATTCTCTTTTAGGCTCATCCAACTGGCAATAAAAACAGGCGACATCCACGGCATATGTGTCCCATCATTCTTTTCTCAGGGTGCCCAAGCATGCCCCAGGTCTTTCATAATTCAAGAAATGCCCCTGTCCTTTAGCAAATCCTGTGATTTATTGACAAATCATCTATAAAAAATTCACCACCTACTACCCTAATACCTCTTGTGTTCATTTATCTTCTTTTTTATGGTGCATGCCAAGCCATGAACCCTAAACAGTTCCGTGCCCCTTATTTGCCAAAGCACACAGCATTTCCTTGCCACCCCATAAAATGTTCTTCTAGGTCAACATCTCTGATTATATCCATATGGAAGAAATGTTGTTTCCTTTTAAATGCAAACTCTTAAGCTTGCCCAAGCTGCATCTTTAACCTTTGAACTACTCAGTAATCGCTATCGATTTTTGGATCAGCCGCCAAAAATCATATAACCGTATAAATCATCTAACACAAAAAAGAAAAACAGATTTGTGCTTTGAAATAATACTATGATACAGAAAACAAAAGTAGAGGAAATACAGAAGTGTAATAATTGGCCGGTACGGCATGCTGGGACGTGTAGCTCATCAGCTGCCGGTGCCCCGCAGCTCGTCCCGCCCTTTCTTGCCCCCAGCTGCTCATGGGCCCTCGTGGTGGAAGGGCTGAAATATTTCTTTGCATTACCACTGCAGCACAGAGGAAAGTTGAGCTAATCCTCTTTTTCCAGATAGAAGAGGGGGGGGGGGTGCTGAGATCGTTATCTTTAGCTGTGTGCCGCCTGCCCGTTCCCTTCTATCTTGCAAGTTCCTTCTCGCCTAATTGAACATCAGATCTCCACAGCTCTGGTTCACAGCAATCTTTGGGGCCTTGTCAGGGGAAAAAACACACACACGTGGAATTGCAGAAATAGAAAAGCCGAATGATGGACAATGACAGACCGCGAAATGCGTGTTCATTTATTAACTAACGTGCTGGGTGCTTTTTGTAAAAAGACAAAGGCAGAATGTTTGATCTGGCAAACTAGTACACGTTCAACATTTTCAAATTTGCAGATTTTGTTCTAACACCTGGTGGTCCTGGCATGAGGGTCGTTATACGGGCACTTTGTAGGGTGACAAAACTCTGTCTCCAAATTGAACGTCTGCATTGTCACCTGGTCTGGTAATGGAGACTACAAATAGTCGTGAACGTGTTTTTTGCACAAGCACGGCCTGCTGTGGTCACCATCAGGAAACCACATTGAGAAATGCCATGTAGCTATTGCTGAAGTAGATGTGGGCAGAAAAAGACTGGAATAAGGTTGCAGGCGATCACTATCACTGACATGTAAATGAAATAAAGATCTGTTGCCAACTTTCTGCTGACTGGTCTGATCAATTGCCGGTCGGTGTATGTACATGAGCAATGTGCTATTCAATCATTTTTCTCAGGTTTAATCTGATTGTTCCTTATACGACACGACGTGTGTACTTTAGATCTATATTTACCAACACAACCAAAAATGTGTTGTACACTATCAATCATCTGCTGATTTCCCTTTACTTTATATTCAATCATTTTATCAGATAGGAACTGAAAATGGGTCCATGTGTGTCGGGTGTTTCGGGAGTTTTCATTCACTTTGAATGAACAGAATTCATGACTGTTAGATGGCAAGTTGTTATTAATTCTTATCAATTTGTTCCTAGAAATTCTTGTTTAGCTTGTAAAAGAGAAATGACACTGAGAGAGAAATGAAACTTGTGTAATCTTAGGTTTGAGCAAAACAAATGCAGTCTATTCCCATGTCCTTTAGATGTAATTGAAGTGATGAGATCACTGATATACCGGAGATATGCTATGTAATGGCATGGTGGCTTCCATTCTGGTTTGTGTCTGATAAGCCTGGGTTGCCTTGTCCTATTCACACACACATGGGTTGAAGTGCCCCTTCCACTGCAATCTTCTAGGTTTGTGTGCACCTCTTCAATGCTTATCTGAGCGTTACTAATGCAAACCTGTGAAATACAGAATTCCCAACCAATCCTAAGTGCTTGGCTGCCCCTGGCTTCAATGCTGACCTAGAACAAGCATGCAATAATGTCAGCATAGTAAAGTCAGGCTTTTTACACAACTTTTGCATTCATAATTAAAGGTTTTGGATTGGAGTGATTGACAGTCAATTAGTGTTTTGAAAAGAAGAGATCTAAATTCCCTTTAAATGTCCTTTTAAAAATAACTTGCTTCCATTGATGACCTCCTGAAAATGGTAGATGCCTGGCAGACAGAAAAAGTTTTACTTAATTGTCTGGTTATTGTTCAGCTCTTTACATTGTTCATAGCAATGTCATTTACTGACCCTCCCCCAGAGGAGTTTACAATTTACCCTAATATAGTCTAAGCCCAATTTATGGAAACCCAATTAACACAATATGTTTTTGGAGGAAACTCACTCAATGCAGGGGGAACATACAGATTCCATTCTGATAGTGCCCTGGCCTAGTCTTGACATGGAACCCTAGTGCCACAAAGCAAGAGTGAAGGCCTCTCCAAGAACATGTATCCTAAGATGTCCAGGCCAGAAAATGTATAGAATCAGGAATCGGATTTTGAAGGGTTTGCATGGGTATTGCCAAAATGGATAGTATTCAAGTTTCCTCTAGTCAGGGCTCCAGCTTGCTGATGGCTGGGATTTTGTCTGTAGAACTCTTGGAGATATTGGCAAGGAGACAGTTTCTAAGGTTGTTCATTTGTGTTTGTGTATGTGGTAAGGAGTGCCACTAGTACAAATATCCCCTCCCGTGGAACCCCTGGGTTCCCTGTGAATTTGCTGGGGGTTTTTCAAACTGTGGCTGATTGACCTCCCATTGATGATACCTGCATAGTTCAGGGCCAACACCACTTGGTAAAGTCATCTGGATTGCGCTGATTTTTGTTGGGATCACTGGCCACCAATTAATTGTTTTTTGCAGAGATAACTGCAGACCCTAAAATAATTCAATAGTTCCTCAAGACCTGAAAAGGGGTTTTATGGGTTCCTCAGGAAAGAAGGTTGAGAAAGGTTTTACAAGCATGTTAGATACACGCTGGGGATTATGGCTCTCCCATTTCAGGAATCTAGGGGACTGTATCAGGCATTTGATCACTTTAGAGGCTTTACGGTATGAAAGATTGTGTAAGGCCCCTAATATTGAATTGCCATATAGTATAATATATTGTCACTTATAGCCCCCAAGGACGAGCAACCATAATCCCCAACATTGGTTGGTTGTACACCCCCTGACAGATCATCACCTAAATCTGGAACTGAAACTTTATTGCATATACATTTTTCCTCAAGGTGGTCACATTGACATTAATAAAGCCAGAAAACAAGGATTTCAAATAACCGATAGTCACTATCATAGGCAAGAAAGCAAAACATTTTATTGCCAAAATGGTAAACAACATTAAAATAAACATGTAAATTGAGGATTTTCATCAAAAGAATGATAATATTCTCTTCACTTTAGGGCAGGGAGATAAAAAAAATAAATTCATATTTTATTTAACTGTATAAAAATGTGTATTTGGGGGACAGTCAGCAAACACAAGGTATATTGTTATATCCTTGTGGACATAAAATGTGTTGCTGCTCACTTTTGTGCTTGTCAGTGTAAATAGGCCATCATTTCATACAACTATTCCAAATCTTAGGTCAAGCCTGTGGGTCTTATAACCTGATGACTGAGCCAAGTCTTGCAAATTACACCAAGAGATCAGTTCTCCCTAAATAATCTTTGGACTTCAATTTTAACATGTTGTTACTGTCTACTTTATGGAAGTAGCCAGGAAAAATGAGGATGACATATACAGTAGCACAAAATAAATATAATTACTAAACTAGCTGAGAGTCCCAAAATGATGCAAAAAGCTAAATCTAAGCCTAATGGAGATGTTCATAATCCAATGTATATGAATTTGATGAAGATGTGTAATTTTTTAGCAATATAGGTGTTGTAAAATTGTTTAGTCTTCTTCTTTGCGTCTCCGAAGTTTGGCTTTGGTTTCCTCCTGTCGGTTCCTCCAAGCAGCAATAATAGCGTCATCATCATCTGTTTCCTCTACTTCCTTTTTGTTCTTTCTATACCGAGACCATCTTGCTTCAGAACATTGACTTTCCATTGGATCTCCATTTTCTTTGTCCTCATCATCTTCACTCTTCCTAAAGCTTGGTGTGAATTTTCTTTTGGAGCTGAAATCAAATGATTCAGTGTCGCTCGAATCTTCCCGAGCTTGATAACGACTTGTTGTAGATCTCCTAGTGCTAGAAAAATCAAACTCATTCAATCCATTTCTGTCTTCTGAATGGTCACTAAAGTAAGGTTCGGGGCTCTCATCATTCTTCATGTATTGAGAGTTTTGAGCCATTGATTTTTTTACATAGTTGTTTTCTTCTTCTGAGGATGCTGAAAACCTTGAAGAAGATCTTTGGGTATCTCTGTAACTCTGGTAAGATGAAGAAGTATCCTTATCTTGTTCTGTGAACTTCCTGCTGTAATCACCCACAGAATTTGGCTCTCTCTGATAATCTGATCTCTTTGAAATCCTTTCAGAAATGTTCTCACTTTCTGATGTTGTTCTGCTTTCAGTTTTCACATCACTGAGCCATTTGCTAATATTCCTGTCCAGATTGGAGCTTGTATTCCTGGAACTTGAAAATTGGCTACCAAGATAGGAAGCTTTTTCAGTTTTGTCCCACTCTCGACTTGTTGACTGCCGGGAACTCTGAAACTTTGAACTTGACGTGCTCTTCTCTTCTTCTTCCTCATCTTTGTCTTTGGCCTTTTTCTTTTTGAACATATAGCTGCGCTTGTTATCAGACACAACTTTTTCTTTACGGTATTGGGATAATTTTCCTGTGAGCTCCTCTCTCAATTCATTTTCTTTCTGGCTAAGTTTTTTCAGGTCAACATCATCCATGAAGAGCCCATACAAAGGCACACTGGTTTGGGTGATCTTCCTCTTTGCACTCGATATGTTTGTATTTTCACTCATTGAGGTGTTGTAAGACAACACAGAATCTGTACTTTTAAAGTCCCGCTGCTGAAGTCCAGAACCGGATAGGAAAGACCCACCAGCCGCACCAAGTATGGAAGATCTGTCGTCATCTGCTTTTCTTCCAAAATCTCCAGAAGCCACGCTCATAGCTGAAGGAGCTCGGGACATCATCAAAATCTCATTTGTTTTTTGAGCTATGGTTTCATTCACCACATTGGTTATCCAGTTTTGAATACTTGCAATTGCAGCTGCATCTCCTGCACCAGGAGGCAGATTAACTGGAACTAAGGGTACCTGAGCCTGACTTGCCTGAGACACTTGTGATCTGTTACTTTGCATGCTTAACACAGATGCTGCGTCACTTGCACCACTTGCCGACTGGGCACTAGCAAAAAGGGCAGCTAACGGGATAGTACCACTCAATGAACTTTCATTATCCCAACCACAAATTGACTGACTCTCCTCCAAATTCTGCTTGGAACGTTCCAGGAGCTCTGCCCTCCTCTGCCTGCGTTTAACGGTTGCACTATCCTCTCCTTTGGCAAGTTCAACAATTTCATCCTTATTTTCATTGCCCACTTTTTGTTGGTGTTTTAATTTCCATTCTTGGTAAGCTGTTACATCAATGTCTGACTGGCTGGTTTCATCATCCTCTTTTTTCTTGTTTTCATCTTTACTTTGAGAATCAGAAGCTTCTGAGTCCTTTTTGTGGTAACCAAACTGAATTCTTTTAACCTTCCACCTCTCCAGTGGAGTGAGCTTATTCTTGTTATTTTTGCAAAAGTTGAACAAAGAACTTGCCTCTGAGCAAAGACTTTCCTCATCAATGTCCTTGACTCTGCTTTTTTCTCTTTTCTCTGCCTTAGTCTTGGCTTCCTTTTCGATCTCCAAAAGCCTTTCATTCCACATGTCCCAGGTACTGTTGGTAGACACAGAGTCGGACCGCCCTCTGCCCATTCTACTTGCAGCAAACTGCTGTTTTATCATTCGAATCTCCTGTGAAGTAATGCTTTCCACATCGCTTATTTCACTTGGTGAATGTCTTCTCTCGCTCATCATTGAACTTACATCATCTCCAACGTTGAGTGTCTTATATTTACTGTTTTCTTTCTGCCAGTTGTAAATCATCTGCTGGACATAATCTCCATCTGCTTCTTCGGGGAGCATAGGGAGTGGCTCCTTGGTTGGTATTTCTTTAGGTGGAAGCCCTTGTTTTCTTCTCCACTCTTCATAAAGTTTTTCTTCTTCATCTTCATCAATAAGCGTAGGCTGTTTTGAAACAATACTTGACTTTCCCATCGAGCTCATGGCACTGCCCATGTTGCTAGTTGTATCTTCTTCCTCCACTGTGATAGAGTGCGCCTTGGCACCCATAACACTCTCTATGTCTTCTTCTTCCACGACGATGGAATGAGCCTTGGCTTGTATAACGGAACTCTGACTTGTATTGTCGTCATCTTCATCAGGATCAAAATATTCACGTTCCTCGAGCAAGGTTTCATTAAGTTCACGCAGCTGTTTTATAAAGCCGTCATTGGGGTAGATGGCTCGTTTTTTTCGTAAAGTCATCAGAGCTTCTTGGATGGTCATGTGGTGAAAGATCATCAAGTATGCAGCCACCAAGACTGCTGATCGACTCATGCCCATCTCACTGTTCACTAAAACTTTACCTGTAAAAAAAACATTGGAGGTTGTTATTGCTCTGCAAATATTCTAAATACAATATAAATTAAACTTTGTAGAACTTTTGATGGGTTTGTATGGCTGGTTGTGAATGTGAACTGATTTTTCTACTTTCTGGTCCTAGTGTCAATGATCAGAAAGACAAAGGAAATGTCTTCAAAGAAAACACAATGATCCACAAAACTCCCATTGTTCAAAAATGGGAAAGTATAAAAACATGTTCCTAGATTCAGTTCCACGCCACTGGGTGCCGCCATTTTCTTTCTTCTTCTTTCTTCATCTGGCTATATCACCCAGTTTCATACTGCACAGGTATGAGAGGGGGTGATGAAGCCTGCTGAATATGGGAAAATAAAAATGCTGATCTCACTGCCCATGCTTTGTACCTGTTGCAGGTAAAGCCTCTTTCGCTTTCCAATTCTGTCTTTACCGTCATGGCCATACCGGTTTAGTTTGTATGGAGCTACAATCAGCACAAAACAAGCTAACAAACAAACTAGCTACTTGGTTCACAGGTAGGAAATAGATACAATTTACAAGGCCCCACCTATTGTTTTACATTAGCATGGAAGGAAGTTGTGGGCTGTATAGTTGGAGTTTCTTATTAGAAAACCCAGCATACGGTGTCATGGAGGCACATCATGGTTAAAATGAGAAATGTCTCCATTGCACCTCTCCTATCCAGGTCCATAGTGTAAATTGAATATATATTTTACAGCCAGGACAGCTGCCAGGGGGTGATCAGATCCTATCTGGATGCTAGACCACCCTATTGACTTTGTCCACCTACATTGAAGGGCACAAGGTTTTGTCTAAAGCAGGGCTCGTTTATTAGAAAAAAGCCAAAAGTCAAACAAGACAAAAACAAACAAAAAGAAACACAATCCCATCCTACACACTAATCCTATCCCTCCTACAAACATTCCTTTGGGTCTCTATTGACTGGAAACAATACTGATGATTATTTATTAGCTTGTCAGGTGGAAGAGATGTTCTGTTGCTTGTTAGACCCAATCAAATTATTTCCACAACCATAGAGATGATTGTAAAACTGCTTTAGATCAATAGATAAATAAAGTCTGCTAATGCCTCTTAACCTTGGATTATGTTTATAGACAAAGAGATCATTTACACCATCAACCTCCATTGTCTGGTCTCATCTTGTGTCTCTGTGCCTGCTCCAGGTTTTAGAACAAGGACACATGTCATTAGACCATTCCTTTATGTTTTTATACTTTTAATTCTACTGATTAAGTTGATCTAAATCTTCACTGGATAATATTTTATGTGCACATACACAATTTGATCACACAAGCTGATTTATTGCAGCCTCTTAGCCACTTCTAATTACATGCACTTGCTCCAGCACCGGCTGCACATTGTTGCTTTGGACCAGCACACTGACGCTGGTGGAACATGCCTGAGTAATGTGCCTCAGCATGGCTGCTTGTGGTTCCCTCCCAGGGGCGAGTGACAACGCAGGAGACCAATTTGGAAACAGTTGTCAACCCATAATAAGCAAATCCTGAGCAAGGACCTTCATGGTAGGGCTGACCAGGCACTCTTATAATGAAAGCTGCAAAAAAATACCCAAAAACTATGAAAATGACTTTAACACGTTAGAGTTTAACTAAGATTTTTGCACTTCGATTCAAATTAAACTGTTGACAGCTAAATGTTTTATTTTGTTTGGAGAACCTGTGTAAGGTAACAAGAAGTGTAATGTAATTTTCCGGCTGAATGCTCCAGCTTGTTCCACCCTGAGTTATATTCAGCTGGGGTTCTGCAGTAGCACACAGTAACTTGTGTGAGTTTAGGTGCAAATTCCAACTGCTTCCAGAAAACCAAGATTTGACTCTAAATTGTATTATTATTCGGCAATTTTATTTTTATCCTTTGTTATTGTTACGCCTAAAATATCGCTGAAACCCCTGATGATTCATCACCCAATTTCAGGTCCGTCAAGCAGCAGCAGGGTATTTTTATCCATTCTGTGGACACAGGGGCCTCTCTCTCCGAGAAGGGACTGGTGGCAGCTCTGTGGTGTGCATGGCTCTGCTTATGAACAGAACAGCAGCCTATGTGTACATAGGAATGTGGAACCAGCATGGGGAAAAATAATGAATGCTTACAAAGCTGTATTTTCATTGATGGAGCCAATGTACTGTCCAGCCTAAAAGTTTAGTAAAATCTAGACAAGTAAAAATGTATTCTTGTCTCCTCTCTCTAATCCTCTCCTTTTGTCACCCCCTGTTCCCCTTAGTCTTCTCTCCTATCCTCTCTTATCCATCCTTTCACCCCATGTCACCTGTCCTCCCCTCTTTCCCCTGTCTCCTCGCCAACTCACATTTATCTTCTTTCATATTCTCTCCTTTTCACCCCTTGCCACCATCTTATGTGCCCTTCCTTCTCTTTCCTATCCTTTTTGTACCTCAAATCCATTATCTCCCCTACTTTACCCTCTTCACCTACATTCCATCTCCTGTCTTCTCTTATTTTCCATGGTCTACTTTCATTCTCAGTTCTTACATCTCTCGTCACCTCCACTCCTTGCATTACCTGTCCCCTCTATTACTTCTTCTACTTCCACTTTCTTCGACTCGTCTGTACTGATCTTATCTCTGGCCCCTTCCTCCCTGCTTCTCTCCTATGACCTCCTCTTTCATTCTCTTTCTTTTATCTCTTGTTACCTTTATTCATTTTCAGTTTTATGTCCTCTTCTCTTTCCTTCTTTAATCTCTTGTGTCTTCCATGTGAGCTTCTTTTCTCATTTCTTGTCCCCACCATTCATCTAATATTTCCTTCTATCATATCTTGTTCCCTATATCCTTCTCTTCTCTCCACCTATCATCTTATTACCCTCTTCCTTCTCTTCCATCTTATCCTTTCCTTCTATTATCTATTACTCCTTTCCTCCCTTTTGTCTCTTGCCGCATCTTTTCCTTTCCTCCAATCATCTCTTGTCCCATCTTCCCCTTTCCTCCCAACCTCTCTTGTCCCATCTTCTCCTTTCCTCTGGACATCTCTTGCCCCATCTTCTCCTTTCTTCTCAACCTCTCTTGCCCTATCTTCTCCTTTCTTGTCAACCTCTCTTGTCCCATCTTCTCCTTTTCTTCTGGACATCTCTTACCCCATCTTCTCCTTTCCTCCCATCATCTCTTATCCCATCTACTCCTCTTCTCTGTTCCTCCATATACTTTTGTCTCCTTGTTCCTCCTTCTCCTTTCCTTCAAACCTCTCTTATCCCATCTTCTCCTTTCCTCCCATCATCTCTTGCCCCATCTTCTCCATTTCTCCAATCATCTCTTGTCCCATCTTCTTCTTTCCTCCAATCATCTCTTATCCCATCTACTCCTCTTCTCTGTTCTTCCATATACTTTTGTCTCCTTGTTCCTCCTATTAGCTCTTGCCTCCCTGCTCCTCTTTCCCATTCTGCAGTCATATCTTGTCCCCTCTTATCTTCTCTCCTATCTTTTCTTGTCCCCTCTTTTTCTCCTGTTACCATCTCTTGTCCCCTCTCCTCTCCGCTGTCTTGCTCCCTCTTCTCTCTTCCTCCTATCCCTTATTATCTTCGACTCTTTTCCTCTACTTCTCCTTTCTCTATTCTACTTAAATCTTCTCTGCTACCACAAACTTTTTCCCCCCATACCTCTCCCACACTCTACTCTCACTTAGCTTTATTTATAACACACGTATTCACCTGTCTACGTTAAGCTTTGTTAGTATATGTGAAACCTGTCAAGAAGCTTTTTGAATTGGAAGGATATAGATGGATAGAAAAGAGTGGAATCTACAGCTGTCAGATCTAGACACAGCCATTCTGCCATCATCCACCGACATGCCAATTGTACATTCACAATAATTTTACTTACCCCTATATGTGAGCAAAGCTTCATCAAGGAACTCAGCAGCTGGTCTAAAAAACTTTGAGATGTCACATTCGGGAAAGTCATCGATTTCAACGCCCAAGTACTGGACCTCCATGCCAGTGTAGAATTCAGGTCCAGTAAACACAGTGGTGTTGTGCCCAGCATTTAGAATGTGAGTGATGCCCATCCGCTTCAGGCGCCCCTTGTTGACAGCCACGCTCCTAAAATTTAAGTGAAGGATAGACACTCGTAAAGGTCATGTGATCCTCTGCCACTGTTCAAATAGGTTTAAGAAATTAATTGGTTAGTATACCCAAAAGTGCTGTCTTATTTATTGGTGAAGAAGGTTAGCTCAGATAGACCCTGATTTCCTTTATGGCTTGGGCATTCAACAGCCAGCTCTTCCTTCTGTATTTCTCAACTTCTGTTGGGTGTTCCTACCTACTTTTATGTGTTCCGAATTCCTCCTGTAGCATGCTACACAACAGAGGTAAAAACATTAAATTAAAAAGCGGGTGCAAGCCCTCAGAATGGGCAGAACAGGTGTACAGACCCAGGAACTTAGAACAGGGCTGGTGAGAACCTTTCATAATGGGCAAAGTAGGTGTGGAGACCCAAAAACTCAGCACAGAAATGGTGGTAACCCTTAATGGGTACAGAAGATGTGCAGATCTAGGAACTCCGCACACGAATGATGGGAACTCTACATAATAGGCACAACAGGTGTACAGACCCAGGAAAATAGCACAGGGCCGGTGGTAACCTCCATAATGGCACAGAAGGTGTCCAAACCCAGGAACCCAGCACAGGGATCAAGGCAGCCCTTCATATTAGGCATAGGTGTACAGACCCAAAACCTCAGCACAGGGCTGGTGATAACCCTTCATATTGGCTTGGGCATTTAACATGCTTGCTGTAATTCTCAATTCTCTGTCCAGTTTTGTGTGTTCCAAGCTCCTCCTGTAACACGCTGCATAACAGAGGTATAAAAAAATATCAAAAAGGGATGGTGCAGACCTAGGAACCCAGCACAGGACTGGGGGGAACGCCTCAGAATTAGCATAGCAAGTGTACCAACCCAAAAACTCAATACAGGCTGTAAAATGGACTGTACATAGCGGCCATTTACAATCATTAGGCCAACTCTAGCTGTCATTTGTTCTGGGAAGGAGACAAAAGAGCATAATAAAGTGGAGCAGAAGCTTGAATTATGGAAAAGAAAGATGAAAAAATATAACAGTGAAAAAAAGCTGAAAAGATAAAGTAAGAAGAAAAGTGAAATCTTTTATTTATATCTGGAATGCAATTCATATTAAATACAGCATGATCTCCTATGTCCTCCTATGAAATGTATATATATAAAGATATATCATTATCGGTCTCGTGGCCTCATTGTCTGAGCTTGGCCTGCTGATTTTTGATTCACGCTTCAGTTGTAACAATATTAGTAAATAGAGTCGTATTCCGGAGATCAGAGTCCCAGCAATGGGCAATCTCCAGCCCTATTACAGAATAATGTGCAGCATAAAGGTGGGATGCAGCGCATTATTATAGTGTTATAGGAGGATATTATTCAGCGGTCAGCCACCATCCCCAGACATGATCAGCAGATGTGCAACGTTCTACTGATATGAGGCCAGGCATCTGTAGAATGGATAATATCTATCTATTGATTATTCCATATCAGTTCATTAGCATATGGATCAGCTTCTATCTATCTATCTATCTATCTATCTATCTATCTATCTATCTATACCTATAATATACTGTATCTAATATAAATATAACATACCTATGTCTGTGAGGGTATTCATTCATCCAGGTCATTGTATCTCTAATAATAGTTAGTCACAGTTGAATGGGACCTATCATACATTCACTCTATGTATCTCTTTTTTTATTATATTATACTATAATTATGCTTTTATCTCATGCACAACAATTTATCCTATTTCTTATATCTATTTATATTATTTATAAACCATACCAATTTCTCTATCTATCTATCTATCTATCTATCTATCTATCTATCTATCTATTTATCTATCTAACACCTCTCATACATTCATTTTTTTCTATATAATACTATAATTACGCTTTTATCAATGGCTCAACAATCTATTTATCTTATTTCTATAATATGTCCATTTCTCTCCATGATACATTTACATTTATTCTATCCATTTTTTTTCTGTCCCTTTACCTTTTCTTACATTTGTACTTTAATTATCTTTTTATCTCATTCACAAAAATCCAATGTATGTATCTATCTAGCTATCATAGACTGATCTATTGATTGATCTATCATTTATCTATACTTCCATCTCCGATTACGGCCTGAACTCACTTTTCTGCAATGAAGACGTTAGGCCAGACTTCATCCACCTCATTCAGGGGGTGGTCTAGGTGGTCTTTCAGCAGTTCTCTCTGTAGATCCATGACGCAGGGGGTGTTGAACAAGCTGCGATCATCGATCTTGTCCTTGACTCGGTTATATAGATCCTCCACCAGCAGCTGTTCCGGGGACTCCAAGAGCTCGGGGCTCAGTGGCTCTATCTTCACCTCTTTGGTTTTCAGCTCTGTAATGGGAGGAAGCCAAAGGTTCTGTAACTTCTGATTGATACAATGTGCGTGGTGCGTGGTCATGCATTGGTGTTCTAGGGGTCACACAAAGAGATCACTGATCTAAAATGTCCCATCTTAAAGTGGACCAATCAAAATGATGTAAACCCTGAGTAAAGGCCATTTGGTGAGAACATTTTTGTGTTTTACGTCATTATTCTACAAGCATAGAATATAAATATGTATTAAAGTTTTAAAGTAAAGATAACAGAGATTGTTGATCCAGGGAACATCCAATTGCTTCATGGAATCAGCTAGGAATTTTTTTCACGTTGGAGTAAATTGTGCCAGGTTTTATTTTGCCTTCGTCTGGATCAACTATGTCTATAGGGGTTTTATTGGGGATTTATTTATTTGCCTAGTGGTTGATCTTGATGGACCTATTTATTTTTTCAACCTAACTGACTATGTAACTACCTAACTATTATAGACGGCATATAGCCTTGTGGCCATTTTAATTCACATTACAGACATGGACTACTTGTCATTATCAGTAAACTTGTCTGGCCACACAGCCATCACTGGAGCGCATGTAGATTGTGCATTTCCTGCAGCCCATTTTGTAGCAACTCCTTGCCCACATGTGATGAAGACCAGAAGTGATGGCTGCATTGCATTTCCCAGGGCATTATTCCTGCTTGTAACAACACTTGACCATGCCTGCATAATGAATGTTGTAATCTATATTGGAAGACCATGGGTGACAACAAAGGAGCCTATTGAGAGACAGAAACAGATGTTGTCATTCTATAACAGGAAGCAATAAAAAAACCTTCATGGTAGGACCACCAGGTGTTATTTTAATGAAAGCTGACCATTATTAAAGGTTGACAATTATTTTTCCCAATATGACTAGGTATATCTATTTTAAACTGTTTTCAACTATTAGCCTGGAGTTCAACTTCCACGTTGCAGTGACTGCATCTTACTGCCTCACTTGACACTTTTATGGGTCATGTCAGACCTGTCTAGAAACAAGAGATTCTCCATAAAACTAAACCAAGCCATCTCAGCAGTCTTTACTCCAATCACAGCTTTATCTGGCATTGTAAGTTCTTACTTTTAGAACTGGGGGTAAAGTCCCCCATGAAGTCCCCAACAGCTAACTTATGATTTAACTTTCCAGCAACCAGACAAAACCAAAGTGCGGAGGTGTCTTTTTTCAGCGGCTCTGATATTTATAGGATTCTTTTCCTGCCCTTTCAAATGTGACAAAAGAAAACCAATTCAATGAATTCTCTATGCATTGGATTCTTTTTAAAATTAATATTTTTCCAAAAATACGTCTGTACAATCCTCTTGGTAATGCAGGTAAATTATCCGGTTCCTATGTGGTACAATGACTTAGTTCTTGCTCTTTTATTATAGATTTTCACCATCCACCCCTTCTTGTGTTATATTATTATATCTGTGTGTTCTTGAAGAATTCCTCATTGTGTCTTGGCTCGGCACCAAGTCTTCCATAGACTGCATTTATTACACTGACATTTACTATCATGTTCCTGTCTGGAAGTCAAGGTTCCCTCTAATTCTCTGGCTCCGACTTTTATAGCCAAACGTGCAGCTACAATCAACATTATAACTACATTCGGGCCCAAGTGGACCTGTCATGAACAGGCAATTTCACTTTAGAATGGTGGTGTTTGTGAAAAGCTCATCCCTCTAAGCAAGCTGCACTCATTTCCCCAGTGCAGGAGTCTACTTTTGATGTCCGAGTTTATCCAGGTAGGTAATATGTTTGCCCCCCATTATTGTCACAATGCAGTGTTCTGCCCGGTGATTGGTTGTTCAGGCCTGATAATTGTCAATGAGGAGGTCACATGCACCCCAATACCCAAAAGCCCCACTCAATCAAGTGCCCTTTATTCCTAAAGAGCAGATTGCTGTCAGGGAGATTGGTGAATATACCATGTTAAGGGGGTGAGCTATTGGCAGACACTAATTGCCCTCATTTTGCACATGACAAAGGGCTTCATTTATTAAAGTTATCCAAGTCTAGAGAAGATAGACTATCATGGGTCCAGCAAAACCTGGAACTGAGTTTTTAAAAATCAAGTGCTAAATGCTTTATATTTTGGGCCAGATCTCTTCCCGGTTGGCTGGATCTCCAGGTTATCCCATCATAGTCTTATCTTTTCCAGTCTTGGAGAGCTTTAATAAATCAGACCCAATAGCCCTGATTTATTAAAGCTCTCCATAGCTGAAGAGAATAGACTTGCATTACTGAAGCTGGGTGATCCAGCAAACCTGGAATGGATCTGGTCCAGGGTTCAAATTATTTGCCAGAAAATAGCAAATGACTTTTAGGATATATTCCAGGTTTGCTGGATGACCCAGCTTCACTGATGAAAGTGTATCCTCTCCAGCCTTGAAGAGCTTTCAGAAATCAGGCCCAATGTCTCTTTAAATGTATTTCCCATGCCTATATGGTATGCAGTGTGTAAGTATAACACTTCCAGGTATTTATAACCTTTCATCAGAATCTATTTATTAAGCAGTAAATCTGACATTCACCAAATAATCTCTTTTGGTGAATTTTCCAGGTTCCTGTGTTTCAATGGCAGTAGTTGATTCTCCCCCGAGGAATGTTTACGTGAATATCAGGTTTATTGTAATATCAAGTGACCCCATTGAGATCACATCACCCTCCTGACTGACCTTTTTTTGCTTTTTTTCTCTTTAAAGAAAAACTGAACTAAAAAGTGCCTAAAAAAAATAAATACACTTACCTTCAATCCCGCAGGGCAGTCCGATCCATGTCTTCCATCGGGTCCCGGCATCCGTCTTAGTGCCCGTGCTCCGGGCGGCGCCATCTTCTCCTCTTTTTCCGGGTTCTACTTCCTACGTCATCCGGCCCAAGATCGGAAGATGAGGTGATGTAGAATGAAAAAAAAAACTTGACAATCTCACTGTGTATGCGCGAGATCGGCACGTTTTTCTCTTAGCACGTAAAGGCTCCTTCTGCGAATGCCTTAGATGCTCGGGCATGCGCAGAAGGAGCACCCAAAAGTCTCCCGGGATGCGTTATGTAGCTTTGGTCAACAAACTCAGGCCTTTAAGCCAGATAAGGCCTAGCCGGTAGTTTGTCCTGGCCTAACGCCTCCTGGCTGATCCGGCCGGCAACCTGCGGCAGAGCTGGAACAAACTACCGGAGCTCCGGATCCGCATGCGACTCTTGAGCCTCCATGTGGTGGATCCCCTCCCTATTTACCCCGGCCAGTGCTAACATGTCCGTCGCTGGGGTAAATAGGGAACATTACCTCTCCTCCGTATGCATTGTGGAGAAGAGGGATTTCCCTTCAGGGGGTGCTTCTGGTGGGGGTGGAGCTATTAGGGCAAGACTTGAGAGAGAGCCCGGCCTAGTGTGCTCCTGCCTACCCCTAAAATGGCCTAGTGGCCAAAAAAGTTTGCTGACCTCTGGCCTAGGTGGTGCTGCACCCTTTTTTTTTTTTTTTTTTAAAAAGGATGTTGCACCCAAAAAAAAAAACAAACAACAGCATTTTTATTTACCATAAAAGGGATGTCTACCCTTTTATGTAAAGTGAAATTTCTGAGTTTAGGTACGCTTTAAGTAGGGCCCCATCATTATGCACTAGGGCAAAACTGTGCCTTCTCCCAAAAGGCTCCTTAAAGTAAAAAATAGGGTACAAGAAGGAGAGGACAGGTGAGAAGTTGGGCAGCCAATCTCAGCCTAGGTAAGAGGGAATACATATAATATTAAAAATATCTAAAATCTGTTGCCCCACCTGCACTATTGATATTTTAATGATAAATCCCAACACATGATCCTTATTACTTAGAGACTTAGAACCAATAAACATTCAGGATCATAAAGTCAATGCCTGGTTTGGTTCTGTGAAAGGTGTACAAGTATAGAGCAGAGGCCCTTCTGTACGTTATATGTATTCTCTCCTTGTCACAATGTGAAATGTTTTCTTGATCCCTCCTGAGTTGTAATTAGCAAGGCCACATCCCAACAATAGACAAAGTTTTTGGCGAATAACCAGGTAACGGCACTTTTGAAGCTAATAAAGATATTTTCCAAACGTGTGACTAAAAGTATCTAGAAACAAAAAAGTATCTCCTTGTCACAAATTATGAGCCCACCGCCCAGCCATAAGACCCCCTGGGAGGCTGACTGGTCTCCTTCCTGAGCTGTGGTCCGGTAACTAACCCTTATATGACAATTTTAGGGAGAAAGACAGGAGCGAGGGCGGCTACACAACCTGACATTCTGACGGGGAGGAAATACAAGCAAATAATCAAACACCAAGTAATCTCTGACAAGTAAGGCTGCACTGCTATGACAATTTTAAATAACAAGCAGCTAAAATATTTCATACATTGGGATGCCAGGTAGTAGCAAGCATTGAGTATGCACTGCACCTGCTATATTTTAGGTCTCTTTGAAGTGTGTTTTAATACCAGCTGGACGTTTACCTTCATTTATTATCTTCTTGGCTGCCACGGAGGATGACAGGTGAATGGGCTCCATAAAGATACTCTCCGTATAGGCGCTGGAAATGGTGGAAAAGCTGCAAATATAAATGTAAAGTCTATAAGTCACATGCTTCCATCAATTGCATCTTAGATGTCAGGATTTCATTGCATGCTATACATAGAGAAACCCTTGCAGATCATCAGTGTTCATTCGTATTGCTTTTATTTTATTCTATTTTTTGTATTAATCTGTATTAATATTCTTTATTATATAAACTTTAATCCTTACATATTCCTTCTTTGCACATTTTTTTGCAAAATACATTTTTAAAATTGCTTCCTGTATTAAAAAATGTTTTAAAAACATTCTGTGGTGATGTATCCCATCATAAAATAAATATTAATATTGGCAGGATTGGCCCTTAAACTCTGAGCACAAAAAATAAATTAAATATAAAAGATAAATATTAAATTATATTTTATTATAACTTCTATTATAAATAATATAATTCTATATGCATCAAAATCCTCTTCATACACAGCTATCACAGTATAA
Source organism: Pyxicephalus adspersus (assembly GCF_032062135.1). Taxonomy (NCBI): domain Eukaryota; kingdom Metazoa; phylum Chordata; class Amphibia; order Anura; family Pyxicephalidae; genus Pyxicephalus; species Pyxicephalus adspersus. Next base: position 170,824,631 of record NC_092858.1, read on the forward strand.
TTAATATATTGTATCACTAGATATGGAATGCACAGAGCAGAGCTGTGGGAGGGGCCCATCAGGCTCCACCCACTACAAGCTGCCTCCAGAAAACTACAGAGGGGCGGAGACTAGACCAGTCACCCTGCTTTAGAAGACAGAGGAGCACTGACCGGTCCTTATAACAGGAAGTTCCTGCATAAAATTTCACATCAGATTACTGCACAGAGATACACCCAGAGATTCAAGTCGGAATAGACATGGCGCTTGTATTTAAACAATATTGGCCTGGCTGTCTCCAACCACAATTCATTGCAAGTTATTGATGCAGAACAAACATTCCACAATTCTGAACTTCTGATTTACATAAATGATCTGGTTCTGTAATTTAGAGCCAGGCAACCAGCATTTACAATAGTAGATGGAGGTCAGGTGGTGGCAGGCTCCATGTTTTCTCAGCCCAGGCTTTCATGCGTCATTGACAGGCCGTAATTAACAGTTTCCACAACGACCCAAAATATTTTCAGCTGGCCGAGGAGATGTCGGTGAGGAGGGCTGGTGATGAGGAGAGACTAATCCCGGGGAGTTATATATTAAAGCGAGCTTGTGGTGGTCAGCAGTGATTCCCCTTTTGCATTAGCGGTTGGCATGGAAACGGCTCTTTTCTTGACACTTAAAAGTAGCAGCCGATCTTTTTTTTTTTTTTTTTGATTATTACAGAGAAACAAAACAAGAATAAACAGAACCGTATTCAGGAACACACAAAATAAATTCCTCGATGAGCTTTAACATTGACGGCGATGAATAAAACATAACAGGAGCGTTATTAGGAATAAAAGGAAATGTTACATATGTATATACAATATTTACACATCAGTGCTGTACATGGGAAGAGAAATAGAAATAAAGTGCCCACCAATCAGAAACCTTTATATATCTCTTTATAAATCTTTATATATAAATTGTCTCATGTTTTTTCCATTCCTTCTCATACCTATTACATGTCTATTCTTCTCTATACATATTATTATTTTTATCATTACACAATATATATATCGCCAACATATTACGCAGCGCTGAACAAAGTCCATAGTCATGTCACTACATACATACATTTTTATTCATCAAACTCAAAAGCTAGTTAGTTACAAATCTGATGTTTATCTATCTATCTATCTATCTATCTATCTATCTATCTATCTATCTGTCTGTCTATCTATCTATTATCTATCTATCTATCTATCATCAATATCTTTCAATTTTTGTTTCTTTCTTTCTCTTTCTTATCTATGTCTGCATTTCCTTCTCTTTTTATTTTCTTTCTTTCTTTCTCTTTTCTTTTTTTAAACTTTATTTCTCCTCTCTCTCTGTATCTTTCTTTTTACTCTATTTTTTTCTGCTTCTCTTTATTTATTAATTTCTATTTTTGTTTCCCTCTCTCCTATCACTGTCTCAATTTATTTCTTTCTTTTTTTTTTTTCTTTCTTTCTTTCTTTCTTTCTTTCTTTCTTTCTTTCTTTCTATTTCTTACTTTCTTTGCACTGTTTTGTCTACATAATGTTCTATCTATATATATATCTATGAATATTTTTAATTATTATTAGCTTCAATAGCTATATATCCATATATCTATATCTCATACCTAATATTTTTCTTTTTTCTATCCTTCTCTATACATATCTATCCTTTATTTATCATAAATAAAATTATATATATATATTCTTTTAATCATCACATTCCTTAGTCTACAGAATCCATTTGTTCATCTCATTTCTATAATATACTCATTTCTCTCTACCTCAATATTCTATGCACTATTCTGTCTCCATAATCTATCTATCTATCTATCTATCTATCTATCTATCTATCTATCTATCTTTACTTCATATCTATCCATGGTTCTCATTCCTATACATACATATACATCTATTTTATTTCTATAATGCACTCTCTACCTCAATATTCTATGCAATAATCGCTCTATAATACAATATATATGTATGTATATATATATATATATATATTATCTGTATCAGTTTTTATTGCTTCCTGATTTTGTTAGAGTTCCATATATATATGTTCTCTCATTGTTGGCTACAGTTTCCTCTGCAAGTCTTCAAACACTCTTTGCTGCCCATTTGCTGTTTCCTCCATCTTTAAACTTGTGCAGATCACCAGCAAATTTCCATTGCCAAGGAACACGCAGGATATCTATGAACGACTTTCTTTTAATGAATCCAAGTCAGCCTTGCGTAGTTACATGATAAAACATATCTTTTATTCCCTCTCCATCACCTCCATGCATGGTGTGGTTCCTAGTAAAAGGTTAATCTATAGGGATATTATTTTTTTTTATGTTTTTTATTTATTTGTTTTTTTATGTTGTTATATTTTTTGTTTTTTAATTATTTTTTATGTTTTTCTCAGCAGTAGCCTGATTCTTGTACCCTTGTATCTGGTTACATTCCAAGTTCCAATTATATGCATGCCAAAATGGTCAGCGACGTACACAACCTTGGTACGAAAATACATCACAAGGATAAATTTTAAAAAGGAAAAAGGAAAAAAAAATCCTGTTTCTGCAGTGGAAATAATGGCAGGGGATTCAATCAGCCAGCGCTGGTGGTTTTTGTATCCAAGGTGACAGAAATAGCCCTACACATTCATCATTTTATATATTACCAACGGATCGATACCAGGGTAGCCATCTGGATACAGGTCGAGAGGGAAGGATCATCAAGGCTTGTGTTTTTTCATGTCAGTCACAAAGCATTCTGGGAGTTGGGGAGATGGACGCCTCATCCTGTGTTTTTAGCCCAGCTTTTCTCAGAAGAGAATTAAAGGGCAGAAAATGCCAGATTTTTTTTTTCAAAAAACCGCAAAAAAAATACTGCCTTTCCTTCATAGATAGAAAATATATATCTGATTTTTTTTTGTAGAGCCAGCTGGCTTACATTATTTCATTTTATTATAATAATAATATAAACAACAAAATAATATTATAGCAATAAAATAATTTATATTATTATGTTGATATTTAAAAAAATCATATCTTTATGCATTTTTTTTATTATTACTTTGCATTATACTTTTAAAATCTTTTACAAGATTATTGTTTTTATTATTTAAATATTTCTTTGCCAGGACTTTAAGATAAAAGGAAAGTAATGAAAATGAAAAATGTAATTTAATAATACCAAAAAATGTAATTTAATAATACCAAAAAAAAAATTGAAAATAGGTAAAGGTTTCATAGAGACCTCACAGCTTTGCAAATATATATATATATATATATATATATATATATAATATTAATGCATACAATATATATTAATAAATAGGTTATAATATGTATATATATATATATATACACCTTTTTTTAAATGAAATGAAGTACATAAAAGCAATCAAAATCTCTCTCTATATATATTGCTATAATGGTACTGTTGTTTGGTTGTGCATGTACCAGTGAATACAATTTTGTCCGTTTTGTCAATTTTCTAGCAAGAACCGTTAACAATTGCAGGCTGTCCTAATATGACCATGCCGGTACATACAGATTATTACTGGAAAACACAAGCTATAACCAATGAGCCACCCATTCCGTGCAGGAACATCACAACTGGTAATAAGTGTGGTTGTAAACTGGACCCACAATATGAAATTTTTAGCAAACAGATGTGTTTACATGTTCCATTCTGCAAATTAATAAAGACCAAGTAAATCAAAGGATTTATTTATTATCAAAATCCACTGTGAGCTTTTTTTCCTTTTTTTATACACTAAATAAATAATAAGTAATACATTTGTACAAAATAGATACTTTTTCTCCAGAATAGAAGAATAGAATTTTCGTTAATATTTCAAAGGCATAATATAGTATAGTACTGAAAATTGTACAATGAATAAAAATAATATATATATATATATATATATATATATATATATATATAGTTATAAACTCTTGGGCAGGGTCCTCTCCTCCTCCTATGTCACTGTCTCTATCTGTCTGTCATTTGCAACCCTATTTAATGTACAGTGCTGCATAATATGTTGGTGCTATATAAATCCTATTTATTAATATTTATATTAATAATAATTATATTATAATTATAATTATTAATATATATGTATATTTTGGGTGATATGAAGCTTACAATGGTAGAAAAGTTTATTTTCATATTCATTTATAATTATGGATTAGATATTCATATATTTGAATTTAAAAAAAATAATATCTTTTACATAATGTAATTAGGGCACGATCTGCATGATTTCAGAATGTCCTTCCTGTATTTTTTTATTTTATTTTTTTATATGTTGTGTTTCATATAATTTGAAGATGATTGTAAGAGACAGATGTGCTGATACAAATAGGGGACAGTCCAATGCTTCAATGTCTATGGCAGTCATTGACCTGGAACAAGTATGGAGGACAACAGTTTAGACTTTTCAAGGTGCAGTTGTTCTCCTGGCTTCATTACCTAGTAGGTCATTACCTTGGAGAAAGCTATGTGATGCTTTATACTTGTCCTAGGTTAAGTCACTCACCAGGAAGCAAAGTTAGAATCAAGATGACAACCATAGAATATTCACCTTTTAGGAACAAGCAAGCAAGTTTCTTTATTTCTGTATTGCAAGTGAATCAGCACAACAATCCATAAATGTGGTGAATGCATACAGAGAGGCGATGGAGGGCGCAGAAGGATTAAACCTTAGGTCATATTTTTATTTCCAAACCGATGTAGAGATCACTTTATAAGGGAGTCCGCAGTTTATTCTCCAACAGTAACAAATATACCCAACTTGTTTTTGGGGGCAGAGTAAACTTCTCTTCATCAGATGCCAGATTTAGGATCACACTGGTGAAGCAATATAAGGATTTGATGCTTTTTGGCTGTGCATTTTATTATTATTATTATTATTATCATTTTACAAAGAAAGCCACCAGTGCTCAGCTTCAATTAAGTCAATACCCCTTTTACTATTGAGCCCTGATGAAGTGGGAGCCATCCTGACCCCCCGAAATGTGTTGGACCTATTTGTTGGACAAAATATTATGGACTCCTTATTTTATGTTCTTGATCTGTTTTTAATAACTGTGTATATGAGTCAAGCTTTTTATATATGTGGCCCCACCGGCCCCCTTCTACTCTGTATATTGTATATCCTTCAGCTAATATTAAATCTCTCATATAAAGTTTTAGGGCCTTTTTTATTCCTGTTTTTTTCAGAAACTGAGTGGAAATCCCAGATTTTCCCCAGAATCAAAGGTAAATATTAATTATCGAATACTGGACTTGTTCTGAGACAACTCTTTAAATGTGGAATTCCCCTTTCTATATGAGAAGCCAGGGGAAATTTCCACAATAGACTTACACAGGCAGCTATAAAAAAAAATAACCTGGGAATTTAATTCTTCCCTACTTTATCCAAAACTATAAAAATATAGTTTTAGCTATACATAGACATTAAAGTATATCTAAACCCTAGAATATAATTGTAATATATGACAGCTTACCAGTCCTTAGATGTGGTGGCTGTCTTAGTTTTATTTTTTAGGCTTTTCTCACTTTATTTTTCACTTGGTGACCCTGCCAGACAAACATTCTGTTTTAAAGTGACAACACTTGTTTGCTGTATTGATTCTTTGGAGATGCGGGGTTGTCACCCTAGGATAGAACATGTGTTAGCAGTACGATACAACCACCTTCTATCCATATTTTCATATTATAGAAGGCATTAGGTTTTCTGTAGTCCACAAAGATAGCTGGGAGCAATGTAACTCATAGCAGTCAGTAGAAACAGGGAGGGGGGTTATCAGTTCACAAGATTTCTAAAAGGATATACAGGTATTGTTTCTAGGTAGTTAATAACTATACCGATAAAACACAACAGAGCAAATATGTTGAAACCTCCTCATGGCACTGAACCACTTTCTCATGTAGCATTTCACCCATGGCAGCCTAATAGGGAATGAATGGGGGCGGCAGTGGGCGGTTCAGTACTGATTACTGCCTCCTGCTGTGAAATGTGCAAACAATGGTTCTTCAAGAACAAACAGGGAGATGTGGGTGGCCAAGCAGCTGGCAAGGTGCCAGGAGCTGTGTGGACATGCTTGCTCCCGCTGCAAATTTAAACCCAATCTAAGAGGTTATTGTTAGGGTTGCATGAACTTGAAAGGTTAGCTATAAATTATCTATGGACTGACGATTTATGGGACATGGAGTGGACTGTACCACCTTACATACAACAGGGGGACCTGTGTGAGCTGCAGGCATGTGGGACATGGAGTGGACCATACCACCTTACAATAGGAGACCTGTGTGAGCTGCAGGCATGTGGGACATGGAGTGGACCATACCACCTTACAATAGGGGGACCTGAGTGAGCTGCAGGCATGTGGTATTATTATCAACAGAACAGATATCAGGACTGGTCCTTACAATATACATATGCCACAATAGTAATAATATCAGGCCCCGCCAGGAAGGATTCTTTACTTCATATACAGTGACAGGTGAAGGATAAGGATACCTCCCCCCTCTACAAGACAGAAAGTTGAGTTCTGGAGCTGCTATTGAGGTTCTGGGAAAGTATTTGGAATTACATGCTGACATTGTACACATTCACCTCCATGGGTCACAGACTTCCCACAGAAAGTTGCATGACATTTGCAGGAAAGGCTCCTATTTGGTGGTTGAAACCTCAGGGGAGATCCAAAATAATATGGTGGCTCTGGTAGGTTACTTAAAGGAAGGATTGGGGTGATACCTAACATTGGTGAATCTTATTTTTTGGAGTGAGGAAGGATTGGAACACCGGTTTGGTTTGAATGCTATCCAGGGTCTTGTTAGAGGGCTTTCCCCTTCTCTGGTTTGCACCAAAGCTGCAGGTATTGCGTACATTGTGGTGCATTCATTTAAAATCTTGAACAATTGTACTAAGCCAGTGTACTAGTGGAACTCACCACCCTGCTTTGTGGTGCAATACATTACCTGGACTGGTGCATGTATATTTTTCAGAATATTTCTGTGAATTTCCAGTTTATTCACTTCAATGGGCTGCCTTAAGGCAATGCATATAAACATGTGTTAAAACAAGTGTGTTACCGGAATGTGTCACACCAGTAAAGTGTAAACCTGGCCTCAACCCTAAATCTTTCTTATAAATGATAGAAATTCCATTTGGGTTTTACTGCTTTCCAGGCTCTGTTAGATTCCCCTCACTTATATACGTCCCATCAAAAATCAACATCGGCGCAGTAATCTAGACAGCAGACAGCAGGGGTTCAAATTCTCCCGCTCCATTCAAAAATAAAAAAAAAGATTTGGCTACAAAAATAATTAGAACAAAAGTACCAGCAGTTTACATTGGCAGCCTGATATAATTCACCAAAAATAAACACCGGTTTACAAGAAAATACATAAACAACTATTTTTTTTTTTTTTGGAAACAATAAAATGTTTGTAAAAATGCAAAAAACATGTGAAGTACACGATTGTCAATGGGGAATGTGCAGTTTAGGGGATTTGGTTTTTGGGGATGCAATGGGCATTGAAATGTCTTAGGGAGTGATTCTCCTTGGACCCATACTGGAGCAAAAGGGTGCCAGTGCAATGCCATGGGGTGGGGGATTCCTGGTAAATTAATTCAAGCTAATTGCAAGTTACAGCATCAGTACTTAGTGTTTCCAAAAACATACAAGTATTGATTTAATAAACAAAAAAAACAAAGCATTAGGCATTTATTTCCATTGAACTGGCTGCTCTAATGTGGTGCATGGTAATACGCAACTGGAATTCTCAGGCTTGCACATGTGCATATCTGCGATTGCTCAGGGTTGCACATGTGCATCACATGTGCATATCTGCCATTGATCAGGGTTGCACATGTGCATGTCTGCGATTGATCAGGGTTGCACATGTGCATATCTGCCATTGATCAGGGTTACATATGTACATATCTCTGATTGGCTCCTAACTGTTCCTGTAAAATGACAACTATCCCAGCTTCTGCCTATATACAACTGATTTTTCCCAAAATCTGTGCTGATTTCCACAAAAAGTAAACCGACAAAGAGAAAACAATGACCTCCTATTTGCCTATATAGTTAGATGATCATCGAATGGTTTCTGGTCCTGGGTGCTCACACAGCATTGCACAGGCACCTGCACCAGGAAGTGCGCCAGTCCTACAGAAATGTGCAAATTTGTGAAAATAAACCACAAAAGAAATCCATGTTTTCACCATGGCACTGATTTTGCAATTTCCCCTTTACTCATCCCTAGTTATGTCATAACGGAATTACTTTAAGAAATGTAAACATTATAACATCAGATCATTCTATCACTGGAAGGAAAGAGATTTATATTTTATGATACAATGCTTTAACCCCCAGAGTTAATCATCTGATCAGCTGTGTTCCTGTAAATGATTATAAAATGTTAGGAAATGAGAAATGTTATTATGTGAAAGCACTGCTATGTGTGATATCACAACACTAAAAATACATTCTGATCACAAATATGACATCACTAAAATAATAAACCATTAACAGTCCAGGCAGTGACATCATGTAATCTCCAATACAGGGGAAAGAGGGAGAAAGAAGAGAAAGGAGGAGGAAAAGAGAGTGAGGATGGAGAAAGAGAGAAAGAAACATAAAGACAGAAAGGTGACAAGTGTAATATAAAGAGAGGAGAATAGGGGAGGAAGGAGAGGGTCAGGGGGAGAGAATGGGGGAAGGAGGGAAAGAGAGAAGAGAACAAGGAAAGAAAGGAGACAGAGAAAAGGGAAAAAAGAAAGGGAGAAAGGAAAGAGATAGAGAGAGTGGGATAGAAGGAGGGAGAGAGAGGAGAGAAGGAGAATAGAAGAAAAAAAGGGGAAGGAAAAATAAGAGAGAGATATAGGGGAGAAGGAGAATAGAAGAAAAAGGAGAGCCCAAGAGAGAGAAGGGGAAGGAGAGAGGGAGGGAACGGAAAAAGAGAGAGATATAGGGAAGAAAGAGAAATGAAAATGAGAGAAGGGAAAAAGAGAGAGAAGAAAAGCAGAAAGAGAAGGGGAGAGAGAAAGAGAATGGAAAGGAAAGGAGAGCGAGAGAGGGAGAGAAAAAGAGGAAAAAAGAGAAAGTGAAGAGAGAGAGAAATAGAAAAAGAAGAAGAAATAGAAGGGGAGATGGAGTGAGAGAAAAAGAGACAGTAGGACAATAGAAAGAAAAGGGAGAGAGAGAAGGAGAATGGAATAAAAAAAGAGCCAAAGAGGAACAAGGGGAGGAGGAACGGGAAAAGAGAGAAAGGAAAGAGAGAGAGAGAACGCAGGAAAAAGGGAGAGGGAATGGTGGAAGGAGAAAAAGAGAGAAGAGAACAAGAAAAGAAAGAAAATAGAAAGGGAGAAAGGAAAGAAAGAAGGAAGGGAGGGAGAGAGAGTGTGAGAGAAAGGAGGTGAGGAGAGAGGGAGGAAAAAAAGAAAAAGTAAGGAGAGATAGAAAAAGAAGGAGAAATAGAAGGGGAGAGATCAAGTGAGAAAAAAGAGAAAGATACATAGTAGGACACTAGAAAGAGAAGGTGAGAGAATGAGAAGGAGAATGAAATTTAAAAAAAGGAGCCAAAGGGAAACAATGGGAGGAGGGATGGGAAAAGAGAGCATGGGAAAATGAGAAGAAAGAAAAAGAGAGAGTGTGAGAGAAGGGAAGAGAGAGGAGAATGGAAAAGGCAGCTAAAGAGAGAGGGAAAAGAGGTGAGGAGGTAGGAAAAGAGAGAAGGACACAGAGAGAGAGGAGGTGATAGAGAGAAGGAGAATGGGGAAAAAAAGGAGCCAAGGAGAGGGAGAAAGAGAGAAGAGTTAGGGAAAGAGAGGATGAGTAAGAGAAAGAGAAGGGGAGATAGAGTGAAAGAGGGGAGTAAGAGAGAGAATGAAAATAGAAAGAGAAGGGAGGATAGAGGAGAATGGAATAAAAAAAAGAGCCAAGGAGTAAGAGAAACAAGGAGATGAGAGCTGAGGAGAGGAGATAAGGGGGCCAATAAGAGAAAGGAAACAGGGAGGAGGGAGAGTAGAAAGGAAAGAAAAATAGAGAATAATAGACAAGAGAGAGTGATTGTAGATAATAGGTAGATATTGTAGATATTAGGCAAACTGATATGAAATCATATAAATATTATTTTTAATATATTGATATAATTTAGATGTAGACAGATTGGAGTATCATTGTCTGAGCAGTCAGGTGACTCTCCACCTCTCATACAGAACAGTCACAGTTAATTCCAGTTAATGTTGGTGTCTTTGCAATGATTTCTTGTTCTATATTCATACAGATCTGCACACATACATATGTAAATGTTTCCAGCAGCATATTTCTGCATATGAAATGCTTCCTAATCCACTCAGTGCCGGTTAAATAGGTTAATTAGGTATATTTTTGCATATCTAAGTTGCATATCTTTGCATGGCTAATCCTCATCTGAATACATTCTCCATGAATAATTTGCATAGGTTTGGATGTGTATTTTTGCCTCACTTCTCATGAATAAATTGACTCTTTTAAGGTGAAATTTAGAAAAAACAATTTCCCTGCAGGTCACCCATTTACAAAGTAGAGAATTCAGCAAACTTTATTGCAGTTTCTTGCTGCTTTTGCTCTGTAAGTTTGGTGATAGGCCATGCAAGTGCACTTTAATGTTTTCATGTGTGTGCTTAATGGGAGATGCTGCTTTAACTTTCATCACTTGATCAGTTCGGGGGTATATTTATAATACAGTGACAAACTTTTTCTGGTGGACAATCTTGCAGGTCTATCTGCTTTCAATGGCAACGATCAACCTTTGCCTAGGCTGAGATGATGTAAACAGTCTTCTCTTTCCATTTGAAACAACAAAATACCAAATGGTGTGTGCAGCCAGGGATGGTCCGAGACAAAATAGGGCCCTGGGTGCAAATATAAATTCAGTGTCCCAGCTACCTGCATCACATTTTACCAGTTGGGGAAAGGAAGGTGAGGGGATCCTGGACAGGAGCAACTCATTCAACTATATACAGACTGCTGAAACTTGTGCTTACCTATTGCATAATTAAGTGGGGTTGTTAAATGGTCCACAGAGGTCTAAAAATCATGGGAGCAATACAATGCACTACAGTACCTTTGCAATGTGCAGGGTGCTGGAGAATATATGTTGGGGTGCTAGAATAAACAGCACCAAGGTAATGTGCAGAATATCACATTTGTTACTGTAAAGCACATACATATAAAAGATGGAGACCATCATTTTTGTATAGATTCCCAGACATTACCTATATAAATCTGCATGATAATATGTCTGTATCCTCTCTCAGTGTCTATTCACATGTATAGGAGCGACATCTAGTGGACTAATAGTGCTACTGAATGCTTTTTCTACATCTCCATGTAGATTTTATATCTTGCTTTCTATACTATTGGGCTCATTTATTTAGTTAGCAATTCCTGATCTCCAGTTGTTTGTGTTGTTTTTTTGTTTTTTTGTTTTCCTATGCTGAAAATAATGGCACTATTGTGTTTGTCCTATGCATAAAAGTAACTCTTGATGTGTTTTCAAAATATAGAAATCATGAAGATGAAGGAACTTGGCATACCAAGAATTTCAACTACAATTTTTAAGCAACCTCGGCTCTATGTGATATAATAATTTGCAGTAACAATCTTGACTTGAAATATGAACGTGAATGATTGCATAATATTGGTGGTCTGTAGTGCAGTTGTCCCATAATATTGGTGGTCTGTAGTGCAGTTGTCGCATAATATTGCTGGTCTGTAGTACAGTTTTCCATAACATTATTTGTCAAGGTACCACTGTCCCATAACACTGGTGGTCAACAATGGAAGAAGCCCATCTTTAGATGATAAATTAGTGGAGGCTATTGGCCAATCTTACATCTATCGTGAGTAAGAAGAAGAAAGGCTCTTACATTGTTGGCTAGTGGAGGGAATTTTTCATTTGACTAGGAAGATTACTCCCAACTGTGGTGGTTGGAATTATACTCCTCAGATGTCTCATAACATCCAAGGTCAAGGTACAGATGTTCCATAACACTGGTGGTCAGCTGGAAGAATGCAGCCCACAGCTAAAAAGCCCATTGGAGTCATGTTGTTGACTCCAGTTGGCTTCAATATCATGCAGTTACTATCAATTAAAGGTCAATCCACCACCATTTAAGGAAGTCCTAACACTTCTAGAGGAACCCTGATTAAGAATAGTTGGGCTGAATGATACCGGCCATCCTCCAGCCAAGAAATGCAGTGGCCTTTCTGACTTGCTACAGATTATATGGCACATTGTAAGAATCTAACAGTGTGCAGTGACCACATTCAGTCCAGGTACAGCTGTGCAAAACTAAAGAGAATGAGTTCAGCTTGAAATATAAGAATGTTGTAGTGTCAGTTTTATTTTACTTATTCTCAGTGGTGACCACTAGGGGACAGTAGAACACTCACCTTTGCCTGTCCGGTGATCACCATAATAGCAGTTGTGTCCCTGCGCCTACAGCAATGTTTTATGGCACAATTGTATCTTCCACCTCCAGCTATAAAACTTCAGCTCAGACATTACAGTCTCCTGATTTCTGTAACCTTTCGCTCTGACTTATGTGAACAAGAAACATTTCTGCTGGATGTTGAACAATCGAAGGTACTGACTGCAATTATGTGTAGCTATAAACAGTCTGCGAAACGCGCGGGGGGAGGCAGCGCTGTCTGAGATAGCACCCAGACCATCTCCAGCCTGATTTACAAAGTGTCCGTGTTACTAACAGCAACCGATCACATCTCATGCCTCGTTTTTCTGCTCCGGGCTACAGAGTTGTCACAGTGGAACTCCAATTAACGCATTTTTGAAAGCAAAGCAAGCATAGTTTTTGTGCGTGTTATGTATTGGGCATTTCATTTAATTGGACTGCTTTGATGCAACAAACACCAATGCAAATGGAAACTAGGCCATAGTGGGAGCAGAGTCCTAGGAATTGCATATTGTATCATTGAGTTATCTCAGTTCAGTCTCAGTGACCCTAGATGATGCTTGAATAAATATGGCACCATACTTCTGCAGAGAAAAGCAGATAAAAGCAATATAAGCTGTGATCTCTGAGCAGCAATGCAATCTCGAAAGTGTTACATTGGCACAGAACTCACTTGCAATCTACCCATACTCAGCCACTGCTCTTTAATGGCCCACTTACTGCCCTGATTATCCTTTCAATGGAATATGATGTAGGTATTGTCTTCAAAATCACGCCATAGCTGCTATAGTTGAAGGAGAGCAGTGAAGACACTTAAAATATGGCTACTTATTTTAAATCATTTTTGGTGACTTTAGTAAAATTGTATTCCATGAAAGATCTTTGTGTTTATAAATTCTTTACCCATCAACTTGACCATATTTCCAATCACATTCATTCAAATCTCCATTCACGGCTCTATTTAAATCATATTTAATGAAAGGCTCATTCTGCCACCTAGTGGACAATTATGAAAGGTCACAGCAGTCACAATAGAAAATGCTGCACCTTCTCTATGCACAGGAACGCAAAAAAATAGCCAAATCTCAGCCAAATGGTAGACAAATAATTTATAAATATTTCCCCTAGAGTTCAGTTTTAAAGTTAATTTCTAAGGTTAATACAGAAGCCAATTTTGCCCCCTCCCCCCCTTTCTACCACCATTTCTGCATTTCTTAGGAGTATTTTAAAGTAATACAATGTTGCTTTTTTTAAAAAAATGATTCAAGGAAGTTAAAGGCATGAAAAAGATGGATGCAAAAAAATAAAAACTGCATGGAGGGATACAAATGCATTTTGGTCCAGCTCTCAAATAGCCATATATGCCCCTATCAGCCATGTGTGCCCATATTGCAGTGACACCATTTATCTCCCGCACCCCCCATAATAAAGTCTGCCGGTGCCTTTAACTGACAACTGCGACAAAATAGCGAAGGTGTCATTCTCACTCTCTTACTTCCACTAGCGTGGAAGATCTGATAAATGAAAAGCTTAGCCAAAGTGTAACAAGTACCAAGGGAATCAATTTATGGCAAAACAAGAAAATTAGAAAATGTCCCCGGGCTGCGTTAAACTGTGAAAAGTATTTCAGCGAGGAACAAATGGACGCCATAAATTTTTATCTACCTCATTTTGTTCTGTCTGCCTGACCCCTCCCTCCCCTCTTTCCTTCTTCTATGGAGCTTTCCGGGGTTTCAGTACTTAACAGAGCCATTACTGGACATGACATTTCCTCCATGTATTTGTATTCTCAAACTGGGGAACCTCAGTTATGAAAATATTCTTACCCATCATAATGGATGATACCTGTGTGATATTTTGTTCCCAATTCATAGGAACCCTTTGTGGCGGAGAAAACCTGGCCATCTGCTCCGTCTACCTACTGAAACTCCATAATGGTCAACGGGCTGGTTATTAAGTAGAGAATCCACAACTGAGTTGCAGAGAGGAAGAACCACCACAAGGAGATGGACCAAAAGGGGATTTGGAGCTGACTGGTGGGAATGGTTGGAGCTGCCAAAAGGGTGTACGACCACCAGGTAGCAATGGGACCAACACAGAAGAAAATGGGACCCAAGTGAGCATGGAAGCAATAGGGGCTGATAGAAGATGGTATCAACAGGAGAGGACAAGACCACTAGCTAGCAATGGAACCAACAAAGGAAGCTGGGACCCTAGGTGGTGATAGGAGTACATAAGAAGGAGAGTGGTCTGAAGGAGGGCATGAGACCAAATGAAGAAGGTGGGGCTGATAGAAGATGGGAACTATAGGAGAGGGCAAGACCACCAGCTAGCAATGGAACCAACAAAGGAAGCTGGGACCATAGGTGGTGATAGAAGCACATAGGGAGGAGAGTGGTCTCTAGGAGGGCATGAGACCAAATGAAGAAGGTAGGGCTGATAAAAGATGGGAACTATAGGAGAGGGCAAGACCACCAGCTAGCAATGGAACCAACAAAGGAAGCTGGGACCATAGGTGGTGATAGAAGCACATAAGAAGGAGAGTGGTCTCAAGGAGGGCATGAGACTAAATGAAGAAGGTGGGGCTGATAAAAGATGGGAACTATAAGAGAGGGCAAGACCACCAGCTAGCACAGGAACCAATAAAAGAAGATAGGATCCCAGGTAGGGATGGAGGCAATGAAAATATGGTGGGCTTGGGAGTAACAGGAGAGGGCAGGGTCACCAGCTAGCAATGTGTTAGGAAATTACCTGGGGTGCTGATTCTAAGTGTCTCCTGGTCTTCACCAGAACACCCCACTAGGGATGATGGGCTGGTGACCCTAGTGGCCAGCAGGCTACTTTGCTACGGAGAGAACAAGACGTGGTCCCCTGGCTCTCCCCACCAGGGGCGAGCAGGACAGAGGGCTCTGGTGTAGGACCACCAAGACCAGGTGCTGAGTAAGATGACAGCAAGCGGCAAGGTCTAGGTGGCCCCCAGGCTCAGGGCAGGTGGCATGCAAGAATAGTCAAAGTCAGGCACGGGCTAAGAATCCAAAAAGCCACAATATGGTGGAGTATAACTGAATAAGTCCCAGGTAGCAAGGCTGCTTGACAGATGATCTGCGGGTGGAGTGGTAACACAATAGAACCGACAAAGGACGTTGGAATCCCAGGTGGAGATGAAAGCAGTAGAAGGGGAGGGTTCACTGGGAGGGTTTGAGAATAAAGGAACAAACTGGATGTAATAGATTGCCAAAGAGATTGTGTATTAATAGCATGCAGACCCCACATTAATATCAGCAGGAGAGGGCAGGGCCACCAGCTGACAATGAGACCACCAGAGGAAGATGGGACAAGGTAGACATGGGACCGAGAGGAAGAGGTCCTTGAGAGTATGAGACCAAAAGGAGGAGGAGGAAACAGGTCACCAAGGACTCATTGGGACCACCAGAAAGTGATTTGATCAAAAGGTGGAAGTAGGACCTGGGGAGGGTGGCACTGCCAGAAGAAAATGGTCCAACAGTAGGAGTTGAAATTGGCAGAACCATTGGGAGGCAGAGTACCAAATACAGATAGGTCCTCAGGGAGTATGTGGGATCACCCGAAGATAATGTAACCATCATGATGCAGTAGGACTATTAGTAGGGACTGTAATGACAAGACTAAGATGGGTCTGCCAGGGGTTGATAGGACCACTGAAGTGGGATAAAGCCACCAAGAGACTGCAAAGAGAGGATAGACATCGGTGGTGGAACCAACAGAAAGGAATAGGAACCGGATGGCAGTTTGACTGCTAGGAATGTGTAGATCAAGCCTCAGCTTTTGCTTAATAATCTGGATTTGCAGATCTGAGTCCCTGGACACTATACCAACCCTGGAGGTTGGTTGAGGACCAGGGAAATGGGTTGAAGCAAAATAAAAATACTGCGGTCGGAATCTCTGCAGATGAAGTTGCAGCAAATGTTGGTTTTCCTACTTTTTCTTTTATAGTCCATGTACACGCATCAAGTAAGTCAGACTTTTGTACCACATCTATCATACATATAACTTTCATTGGTGACAATATAAATACATTAACCTCCTGAGCGGTTCATTTCTGTCTGGATTTATAAGGCTAAAAGCGGTACATTGTTTTTTACGAAAATTTATTTTACAGTATAATAATAGTATGAGTATAAAAAAGTTGGAAACACAAAATCATGTCAATTATTTTGTATTGAATGCAATACAAATGGATTTTGAATTTCCCGCCCAGCCGGCATCGTCCCCACACACCGACCTCACCGGGAACTCCCCGGTAACTCATCGGGTGCAAAAGGAAGACAAAAGACGCGAAGGACGACGCTGGACGCTGGTGGATCAGGTAAGATTCGATTTACTTTTTTTTCCCATAGGTTTAACTACGCCGAGTGTGACTCGGGGTTACCACTTTTAGCATCTTTTTTCTACCCCGAGTCCTGCTCGGGGTTACCGTTAGGGAGGTTAATGGATACCACTGTTGAATTATGCTGATGGTATTATGTATCATTACAATTTTAAAGGTCTCCCAATCCCTTGAGGAAGTCCAGTAGGGCGAAACGCGTCAGGAACTGAGACATTGCTGACATCACATGACAAAAAAGTGTTTTAATCCATGATTTATTCCTAGCATAGTGGAACTGTGTTAGCTAAGGTCTAGCACAGTAGGACTTTGTGTGGAAAATTGATACTTAATAAAGCAAAAGGTTTTAAATACATGTCCTTCTCTTTACTGTTATGTTCCTACTTTTTCTTTTAATTAACTTTTCATTAAGAGTTCTTCTGAATATATCCGGAAGCTTGTTTGTCTATAGGGAGAATCACACATAAACCCACAGACCGTCTGTGAGTTTTGCTACATTTGATTCCCCCTACAGACAATTGACAAACAAGCTTCTGGATATATCTCCAGCACCCTTACATAACTCTGGCGCTAATTTGCATATTCAAATGAGAATTAAGTATGCAAAGATATGCTGCTAAGCCCTATTCATCGCTATCTGCATATGCATGACTTCATTTGCATACCTAAGCAGCTCCTTAGATGCTCACGTAATTCTCACTTGTTCTGTAGAAGGAGCCATTTGTGAACATTAGGCGCCTCCATCTTTCACTGCGCTGCAGGGAATATGACAACGACGATCCTTCAGATAAGAATTCCGCTGGAGGCAGAACAGCGGATTTCATAAAAAGAAAAGTTTTCATCTTGTGAAGTTTTACAGCTTTTATATAGAGATGCAGAAAATTGGACATTTGTGTATAAATAGCATGCAGATTGCACATTAATATACAGCCCAGACGTCTGTGGCCCAGGGCAAGTTTTGGGGGTTAAGAAAACCCACATTTTTCAGGGTTCCAATTGACACATTGGGTCTGGTTTATAAAGCTCTCCAAGGCTGGAGAGGTTATATGTTCATCAGTGAAGCTGGGTGATCCAGCAAACCTGAAATGGATAGTCTTTTGCTATTTGTTAAGCTGCGTACACACATGCAATTTTTGTCGTTGGAAAGGATCTTTCACGATCCTTTCCAACGACAAAGGACCACACGATGCATGAACGGTGCTGTACATACATTAGGATCGGTCGTACTTCATCGTCCGTGGATCCGCCAGGACGGTCGTTCGGACGATGGACGACGCCGACTGTACACACGCCAAAGTTTACGCGGATGCCGATTATCGGGCAAGAAAAATCTGACGTGTGTACGCAGCTTTAGTAAATGTTTTGAATTCTAGACCAGATCCATTCCAGGTTTGCTGGATCACCCAGCTTCACTGATGAAAGTGTATCCCCTCCAGCCTTGGAGATCTTTAATAAAGCAGGCCCAATGAGAAGTGGTGCAGGGAGCTGGAATACTGTGCATTGGCCCACACAACGCAGCCTCCATTTGTTTTTTCAGTATTTAAAACTTCCAGTAGTGTTGGGTGTCTCTGTCACCCTACTGCTTGTGATTTCATCTGATGAGTTCTATGGTGATAAAGGACTCTTGGAAAGTTCTCAGCATGCCACTGGAAATCCAATACGGAAGTTATTCAATGTTCACTCTTACTAAAGTTGCAACATTGGAAATGAGGAGAGGTAGGAGGCATGAGTGGCTAAAAAGCCACTAAAATACCTATTCTATTGTAAATTCTATTTGTAGCTAATTCAAACAGGTAATACAATTTAAGTTCTTGTTTTGTCATTCTGTGTGAACCAAGATGGTAAAATATAGTTAAATAGGGATGGGTGAATGTGCAGGAAAGGTAATAAGTAATGTAGGGAATCAATCGTTTCACAGTGGGTGTCATTGTCAATCTGTCCACTAGGTGATGCTGCGTTAATTTTTATTTACAATGAGTATAAGTTTAGGAAGCCAATGAGTTCTACAGGGGAACAGTTTGGAAGACTTTAGTTGGTTCTTTCTCTTCATCTGAACAGTGGTTGGGAGTGACAGGGAAGGTTGTAGCTAGTGCTGCTGTTCGAATTCGGATAGACCCGACCTGAAAAACACGGGATTCGACCGCGCAAATTCGTGTGTAAAAAAATGTGTTAAAAAAATAAAAAATTAATGTTAAAGTAATTTATCGAACGTGTGTGATTTGTTTAACTAACTTTTACTTTTATACAGGTTATTCTACAATGACAGGATGATTCCCACAGCTGTGGGATCCCCAGGCACTAGAGGTAAATGGGGACAAGTCTCCCCATCCATCACCTCAAGTGCTCTGTGATTGGCTGAGGAAAGGCTCTCTAAAATTATATATATTTAGAAACCCCTTTACAATTTGTCAATCAACTTCCTTGTTTTGGGGACTAAACCCCATCCAGCTGCACTTTATGCCTGAATAGGTACCAAGACTCCTGTTACTGGACAGAGGGATGGAGTTTGGGGATTACCAGAGGAAATAATACATATAGGTGTGAGATCTATGTCTGAAGTTGGGGAAGAAGAGTTTCAGTAAAAAAGTAAAATCATATTGATAAAACTATAAATCACATCATATAATCATTACTCTAGTGTAGCCAGTTTTATACAATGCTGTGTAAATGTTTCTACTTACTTGGTAGGCGATGGGCTACGTAGGTAGCGTGCCTGGACAGACAAAACGTCATCATCATCCTCACTTTTATCAGGAACAACTTGCTCCTTATCCTTGTCTGGGGCTGATGCCATGGTGGATCTAAATAAAGAAGTTCAAGGTTTATAGATCAAGATAATAATTCTACATTCATGTAAATTATATCTATCCAGGCAAAAAAAAAAATTCATGGTGGTTGGTCAGTTTGTTTTTGATCTGTTAGATCACAGTTGGTCCACTGTTGGCCTCCGTAAAGTGAATCTACATGGGGTAAAACAACGGGTTTACGTCAATGCTGATTCTACCATCCACAGGTTCTTTTCACTATTAATAACTTGGAGCTTGCACACGATCCCATGTGACTGGACATCAAAATATCCAATAAAGTGTACTACGTCATAGGGACCCCCATACCTCATAGTACCAGAATGGGCAAAGCTCAGGGTCACTTTAATGATGGCCATAGACATAGTATTGGCATAATCTGTCTGCCCTCTAAAAAACAAACACAGAGCAGTTTATAAAAAAGGAATGCTCACCATGAGAATGAGAGATTCTCTAACCTGATCACTGATTCCCCATGGGAGCATTTAGGTGAATCTGCCTTATCCCATACACATGGGATCTCAATCTGGTTAATTTCTCCAATATATCAGTAGCCAAGGTTTATCAGTCACAGATGCAATTAGAGCAGTAAAGAGAATGGATTTGGTTTATTAAAGATAGACTATCATGGGAGGACCTGGGTGATCCAGCTAACGTGGAATGGATTTGGTCAAGGATTGAACACATTTGCCATATAATAGCAACTGATTTTATGAAATCCATTCTAAGTTTCTCCAGATTTAATAAATCAGACCCATTGGGCCTGATTTATGAAAGCTCTCCAAGACTGGAGAGAATACACTTTTATCAGTGAAGCTGTAACAAATTTTTATTTGTTAGCAAATGTTTTTAATCCTTGACCAGATTTATTCCAGGTTTGAATGATCATCCAGCTTCACTGATGTAAGTATATTCTCATCAGCCATCAAGAAATGTATTAACTTAGGCCAACTGGCCCTGATTTATTAAGGATTTATTAAGAGAGGATACACTATCATCAGTGAACCTGGGTGATCCAGCCAACGTGGAACGGATTTCTTCAAAGTCGTTTTCTATTTGCTAGCAAATGTTTTCAATCCTGGACCAGATCCATTCCAGGTTTGCTGGATCACCCAGGTTCACTGATAAAAATGTATCCCCTCCAGCCTTGGAGAGCTTTAATAAATCAGGCCCATTGTGTCAAAGAAAAGAAAAATAAAAACATTTATTGTTATATGGTGAATAGGGGCGGGGCTGTGATCAAGTCATAATGCTTATTGCAGCTGAGGTCAGGAACCTGAATATGCTGTCAGGGGATTCTGGATCAAAAGGCTTCCTAGACAAACTTATCACTTGTCAAGAAAAAATTGGCTTTCTACGATTAGGTCTTCTCTGTTTTATAGACCAATATTTTAAGTTACAACCAATAGCAGCAGTTAGGTGACCCCCAAAGCAGTAATTGCCTCTATCGAGCATTTTATCATTAGAAATTTCCATTCACCTGGGTGAAAACTCAGAACTCTGATTTCTCTTTAAGTGAAAAATCCACAGCCGGGCTTAGGAGAATTTTTTATTTTCTTTATAAACTGTTTTTTTTTCTCTGGAGCATCTGATAAATTCCATCGTCCCGGCCCCTGCTCCATATTTATCTCTGCACACGTCTGAAGCTTGTGATGTCGGCGCAGGCTGGCCCTCTGTAGTCCAGCCACTTGTCTTATTTATGAGTCTCTTACACGGACGGATGTTTCATCTCTCTCAGCTTTTATCTGATTACAAGTCATCAAAAAAACCAAAATGCTGAAAGACTTCGGGTTTTTGCTGGAAAAATAAAAGAAAAGAGTAAAAGCAAAGCTGAGATTTCTCAAACTCCCGAAAAGAGACCAAAAAAGTGAACCTGGAACAGTAGCAGTGCGCATTGAAACGCCGCCGCCGTCGCTTTTATCTGGTTAAGTTCACGCTGAGTTTGCCGAGGAACCAGCAGAGGAATACTAGAGGTTCGGAACCTTTATTTTTGATAATTTTGACTCCACAAGTACCCCATTGACCCTCTTTAGCAGAAGACATTCTCTGAATAAAAGCCCACACTGATATACAAGAGTCCGAGGATTTTCTTTCTTGATTTAGACCGGCACTGCTGAGATTTGCTATGAAACAACGACCACTGGCACGAGACAGGATTTAGATTATTGTGTTACTTCCCACGACCTTTTAGATTGTAAGCTCTTCGTGGCAGGGTCCTCCCTACCGGTGTCATTGTTTGCATCTGTCTGTCATTTGCAACCGGAAGACACCTGAAAAAAGACTTTTACTTTCGCAGATCGCTCTGGATGTTTTATGGATCAGGTTCTGCGTTGTCCAGGAATCTGCTTCGCCCCGGCATGAAGGAAGCGCCAGGCGCGGCCATTATCTTCCCCCATTTTCCTCTTCCTTTGTACCTCTCCTGATCTCACACTGCGCAGGTTTGAGATTAGGTGACATAGATGAGAAAAAAGAGAGTGACGATTTCTCTGCGCATGTGTGAGACTGGCTTTTTTTTTTTTTTACTCCACTGAAGAAAAAGTTCTTTCCTCCTCAAAATCAGGCATGAGCAGAAAAGGCTTTCCTGGGATAAAAAAGAAAATGCATATGCGCAATGGGATCAAGACTTTGTATTTGATTTTCACGAAGATACAACATCCAACCTCGCGCCGCCATCATCTTACCCCATTTTCCTCTTTCTTTGTACCTCTCTTGATCTTCTATTTAATGTACAGCGCTGTGTAATATGTTGGCGCTATATAAATCCTGTTCATTAATAATAATAATAATAATAATAATAATATTATTCTTGCACTGGACAGGTTTGAGATTAGGTGACACAGATGCGAAAAACGAGAGTGACGATTTCACGGCGCATGTGTGAGACCAGCCTTTTATTTTTTTACCCCATTGAAGAAAAAGTTCCTTCCTCAAGTTTAGGCATGCGCAGAAAAGGCTTTTCTGGAACGTAAAAAAAAAAATGCACATGCGCAATGGGATCAAGACTTTTTTTTTGATATTCAGGAGGACACATCATTCGATCTCGCGCCAGTGCAGTGCAAGATCAGGTGATATGAGCAGAACAAAGAAGATGACGTATGTATCCTGGGGGGCGCTGTGCTTTCACTCTGCAGCAATCAAGACCAAAAAAAAAAAAAAAAGAGTTTTAAACCCTCTCCCCTCAAAAAAGCTCATTTTACCTTGTATAAAAGGATTGTCCACCCTTTTGATGTAAGGTATAAATTTTAGTTTATGTCCGCTTTAATGTACAGCACTGCGTAATATGTAGGCGCCATATAAATACTTTGTGAGAGTGTATTATATTATTAGGGTGTCCAAAAACATATGTAAACCTAAATACTAAAATCTCATAAAACCTTTAACATATTCATGTCATTAGGATAGGCCCTGGTGATCGTTCCATGATGTTCCTTGTACTGCTACTTTCTCTTACAGGGTGACAACCTCTCCATATTACTTTCTTATATCATCACCTATATCACACAGTTGTTACACATCTGATTTGGTTTTAAGGATTTGTATTAACGTTATAAATTTTAGTATGTGAATTGGTAATTATTGGAAACTGATGTTTATTTTGCCTTGAAAGTCCCCCTTTTACTCCTTTGCTTTCAGAAAAAAAAAAGATTTTTTGGAGATCGTCAATTGAGGTCTCGCAATGTCCTCCATGGCAGGTTAAGGCCCAAAAAAATGTCCCCACTTTCCTGACTTAGCACACCTAGGACAATGGCTTCCTTCTGAATCCAGCAAAATAGTTGAGTAAGAAATTCTCATGGTGGCATCCAGAGGTTCCTTGAAGTACGGCTC